>NC_057710.1:83677882-83763449 GCF_004010195.1 Chiloscyllium plagiosum
ACAAATGTTGCAGCCTCTTGCTACAGGCAATTATGCAGCCTGTTTCAGTCAGGAAATCATTATATGTTGCACCTTGCAATTTCCTATCATTTGACTTTCTTACTGTCAAAATGCTCGATCAGTGAGGTTGGAGACAAAACAGGTTGGCACGTGAAAAGGCCACCATTACTTTCATTCTTCCATTGCAAATTGTGCTATTTTCATTTCTAATTTTGCTACTTTCTTGTTAAAGTAATGTTAACGTTGTTCTGCGTCAAAAAAGTTTTTTTCAATAAGTGCAATTTTACACAGGTCATATCTCAGTGTGTAATTTTAAATGATGTGATCATGTTCATTCTTTTGAAGAAGGTCTTCTCAGGTCCACTGACTATGGAGTTGACATTGGAAATTGCTGCACCTGTTTTGGGATGTCAAACAGGTGAAGCCAACACCTGTTTCCAAGGATGCCTGAAAAATCCCCACCTTGAAATTCAGTTCGCTATCTATAATAGGAGTTATCCCCTACACAGAGTAGCGTACTGTCTGCAGCCTCTGTCAATTAAGCCCAAGCAATGACCAAGATACAAATATGTTAAAAAGAAGATAATGTTGAAAAAGATTTAGTGAATCCAAGACAAATAACATAATATCTGGTTCCACAATATCTCAATTGCTATATGCACACCACTGTTAGCTCTTCACTTCACTATCCCTGGATTTACTTTATGTTGGAGAAAGTGAGGACTGCGGATGCTGGAGATCAGAGTCGAAGAGTGTGGTGCTGGAAAGGCACAGCCAGTCAGGCATATGCTGGAAACGTTGACTTTCCTGCCCTTTGGATGCTGCCTGACTAGCTGTGCTTTTCCAGCATCACACTCTTTTACTTTATATTGGTTCTGGTGTGTCTTTCGCAAAGACACAAGCAGCAACCGTAACCTCAAATGAGGTGAAAATCCCTGCTCAGAATCTAATTGTCAAATGGAACTTTTTCTAAAAAGCATTATGTGCTTTAAACATCAGGGTACCTTGAATGCAGTAGTCAAATAATAAAGATGCATTTCTGGACTTAGCAATGATGGACATGTTTTTGTTGTTCCCATTTGTAAAATCAAAATTAAAGGCTATTCAGAAATTATTAAGAGTATAATGAATTATAAGCATATATTTGATTATTGTTATACTGATATTCTTTAAAAAAAGAAGACTATATTCCAAACAGCACTCTCATCACATGACTTGTTTAAAGTTGGACAGCTTGTTCGGATTAAAGGGAATCTTTTCCATTTCATGATGGTAGCATTAATTATCTTTCTTATCTCTGCAGATGCAGGTGGTTATTCTGAGAATGAGGTATCAAAGTAATTCTATTTAAAGAACGAAAGCATTGAATTAATAATATTGCACAGCTGGTTTCATGATCAACAAGACCTTGGTCTACAGTTTGAGATTTGTAAATGAAAAATAACTGCTCAATTCTTACTTTTTGGCAATCATTTTAATGTACCATAGTCTGAACAGATTAAACACTTATACAGATTGTAATGAGTCTTTTATATTTAATATTGGCAATAATTGCATTGAGCCAAGTTTTTAATTCAATACTGGCTGCCTTGCTTTATTTGAAAGTTTACGTGTTTTGGAAGACTGCAATTGATGCTGCTCTGATAGGACACAGCTACAACAAATCATCACTTGATAATGCCTCCTCCATTCCATTGTCGCAGATTGTAAGCTATTATTAAACTGCACTTCATTCACAATTTTCGGTAAATGCTGATTAACATTTTCATTCCACTACTGTGAACAGAATTGCTTCTAATAAAACAGTTATCTCGGTGAGCTATTACTTATGGATTTCCTGTGAGAAATCACTTAAGAGAAGCTGAACAAAAATGAATTATTAATTAGATTTTACACAAAGATGCAATAAAGAGATGGCTCGCAAGCTGGAAACCATTTCATTTTGCTATTTAATAAAGATCAAAAATGTCTCTAGTTTATGGCGCTTGATTTCATTTACAGTGAATGTTGAATTATAAAGCGAACACAACCAAGACAGCTGGTTGAAGCAAATAGGAGACAAAGTTAAATGAAACAGTAATCCCCAAGTTTATAATGCCAAGGTTGGGTGAGACAGAATTGTAGCCTCGAAACAATCTCCTTTGGATGCTCTGCAATTACAAAGAAACATGCAAATAGCATTCATATCATATCTTTTGTGACCAGTGGATGTCTTAATGTCTTACAGCCAATAAAAGACTTTTGGAGTGTAACCACTATTGCAGGAAACACAATAGCCAATTTGTACCCAGCAAACTCCCCAGTCACTCTGCCCAGGTGGGACGGGAAGTGACACTATTATTCTAGATGGCTCTCTTTTCATAATCGGCATCCGAACCCAGTGGGGATGTTCTATCCCTCTTTGTGATGGTGTCTTCTCTCCTGGGCTCCTTCATCGGGACTCCCACGCCACCTGGAAATCTGGATGCTTCTTTGCAACTTTTATTGAGTTGAATACCTTACATTCATAGTCAACCAAAAAAGGGACTCTGCATTTTTAAAAGACTGTATACAACAAGGAAATTTTAAAGGAAGCATTGCCTTTGATTGCTTTAAGCAAAAATGTCAATTAATGTGAAATTGTGGACAGTGAAGTGTTGTGGACTTGTGCGACTAGAAACTGAATGAAGATTGCCCACTCACCGCACAATGGCTGGTGAAGAGGTGATGCTTTACCTAACAACATGTGCTTCAATTAAAAAAACAGTTCCTGAGGTATTCTGACCTATTGCACCATCCAGTTCACATTTATTGCCATAAGTTCATGTGTGCAGGAAAGAGTCACAGAGTCTTTCCAATCAAGTTCTATTTTAAATGAATTTAAGGCACAATTGAATGTTAAATAGTTCAGCAAATTTATTGGAATATTTGGTGTAATTGTGAAAAAAAATATGGAAAATTAAACAAAGGTATTCAACAAGAAGGTATTGAAATACAATGAGCTGATAAAGGATCTGGCACAGATAGACTGGAAACACTTTACGGTTGTGTTGCTGGACTTTTAATCACAGATTCACCACGATGTTGCCTGGCTTGAAAAGTCTCAGTTATGAGGAGAGACTGGATAGACTGGTTTGTTTTCCTTGGAGCAGAGGAGGTTGTGGGGGAATCTGATTGAAGTATACAACATTATGAGAGGCATTGATAAAGTGGATCCTGTGAATCGCTTTCCCATGCCAGATGCCTAAAAGACCAGTGGGTAGATACTTAAGGAAAGGAGCAAGTGATTTTGAGAGGATCTGAGAAAGAGTGATTTTTGATCCAGAGCATGAAAGAAATATGGAATGTACTGTTTGACAAGATGTGGAGGCAGGTACTCTCACCAAATTTAAGAAGCACCTGGATGAGCACTTAAAATGCCAGGGATAGTAGGTTATGGACCAAGTGCAGGTGAATGGGATTAGAATTGTTTGTGTTTGTTAATTGGCACAGACATAGTGGGTCAAAGGGTCTGTTTCTATACTGTAGGGATCTATGAGAATCATACACAATGATTGCTGCAAAAGAGAATATGTTTTCCTTTGCAATTCTCTCTACTGCTAGCTTCTTGGACAGGTTTGTAAAAGTATGCCCGGATGTAGATATCTTCAGTGAAGAAGATACTAAAGGTAGCTGGGTAACTTTCCATTCAATCAGGATCTGATGTAACATTCTGACCCTGATCAGCGTATCTGAGTCAATATCTCAGATTTATGTATAGTTATTGCCCTATGTGTGTTAACGTTATGCATATTGCATTCATATTTCTGACTGACTGAACATATGACGCTGGCACCATTGCACTGAGAGTCTGACTAATGGCGGTGTAGGTACCTTTACACCGGAATATCACACATTGTGATGGTATGTTACTGTCTGAAAGGTACTCTGAATGTCTAGTCTATAATCTCTGCAATAACATAACAAAGAACAAAGAGAAAGAAAATTTATAGCCCAGGAACAGGCCCTTCAGCCCTCCAAGCCTGTGCCGATCCAAATCCACTGTCTAAACCTATTGCCCAATTCCTAAGGATTTGCATCCCTCTGCTCCATACCTACTCATGCATTTGTCCAGATGAATCTAACGTGCCTGCCTCTACTACCTCTGCTGGCAATGCATTCCAGGCACCTACCACCCTCTGTGTAAAGTACTTGCCGCGTGTATCCCCCTTAAACTTTTCACCTCTCACCTTGAACGCGTGATCTCTTGTTATCGAATCCCTCACCCTGGGAAAAAGTCTTATCTTTACCCATCCTGTCTATACCCTTCATGATTTTGTAGACATCAGTCAGATCCCCCCCAAACTCCATTTTTCTAATGAAAACAATCTTAGCCTGCTTAATCTCTCTTCATAGCTAGCACCTTCCATACCAGGCGACATCCTCGTAAACCTTCTCTGCACCCTCTCCAAAGTGTCCACATCCTTTTGGTAATGTGGTGACCAGAACTCTAAACAGTATTCTAAATGCGGCCAAACCAAAGTCTTGTACAGCTTTAACATGACCTGCCAGCTCTTATACTCAATACCCCGTCCGATGGAAGCAAGCATACCATATGCCTCTTGACCAATCTATCCACCTGTGCAGCCATCTACAAGGTACAATGGACCTGAACTCCCAGATATGGGACTCTGAACTCTCTGCTCATCAACTTTTCCCAAGGCTCTTCCGTTTAGAGTATAGTTTGGTCTAGAATTAGACCTCCAAAAATGCATCACCTCGCTTTTGCCCGGCTTGAACTTCATCTGTCACTTCTAGCCCAATTCTCCAGCCTTTCTATATTCTCCTGTATTCTTTGACAGTCTCCTATGCTCCTATGCTATCTATCAATCTTCATGTCACCGGCAAACTTACTGACTAGACCACCAATGCCCTCTTCCAGATCACTATGTATATCTCAAACAACATTGGCCCCAGAACTGATCCCTGTGGAACACCACTGGTCACCTTTCTCCATTTCAAGAAACTCCCTTCAACTACTACTCTCTGTCTCCTGTTGCTGAACTAATTCTTTATCCACCTCGCGAGAACACACTACACACATGTGACTTCATTTTCTCCATTAGTTTACCATGGGGAACCTCATCAAACGCTTTATTAAAGTCCATGTATATGACATCTACAGCCCTTCCTTCTTCCATCAACTTGGTCACTTCCTCAAAAAACTCTATTAAGTTGGTAAGGCATGATCTCCCCCGCACAAAACCATGTTGCCTTTCACTGCTAAGCCCATTCTTTTCCAAATATAAATAGATTCTATCCCTTCTCCAGTAACTTTCCCATCACTGACATCAGGCTCACTGGTCTGGAATATCCCTACTACTCTTCTTGTACAGGGGAACAACATGAGCAACCCTCCAGTCCTCCGGCACTTCACCTGTGTTTAAGGATGCTACAAAGATATCTGTCAGGCCCCCAGCTATCTGCTATCTCGTCTCCCTTAGCAACCTGGCATAGATCCCATCCAGTCCTGGGGATTTGTCCACCTTAATATCCTTTAGCCTACCCAACACATCTTCTCTCCTTACGTCAACATGATTTGAGGGAGATTTACTGACGTCATCTTCCTTTTAGGTTGACGTCTATAAAAACTGTTTTCTCCAGCGTGGTAGAGGAAAACCATGAGGCAGTCCAACAAGATGAGGTTCTTGACTTGTAGTTTACTCTGTGATAACAACTAGGTAAAAGTTGCATTGGGATGAGGATGTTGTTACTAAAATTATGATAATATCTCTATCATAGGCCTGTGTCATTTTAGAATTAGAGCCATTTTGTCTTTTCTCACCCAATTCCTTATAACATTATCAAATAGAACACAGTTCAAAGCACTCTCCTGCACTAACTCTTTTAGAAATATTACTTTGTGAAACATACAAAAAATGTAGAAAACCTAAAGGAGGATAGTAGCAAACATGAAAAAGATACAGAGTGGTGAAATAGATATGCGACAGCATAGATGAAATTTAATGCAGAGAAATATGGTGATGCATTTAAGAAAGAAAAAGATGTAGAGAAACATACAAAGGAAATAGTTACATTTTAAAGAGGGGACATATTTACAAAAAGGCTTTAAGGTGTATGTTTAGAAATCCAGTGGTGGCATCAAGCAAAATCATGATAACATTTGCAAATTACTTGGAAACCTCAACATCCTGCCTCCATATCTGCTGCTATACCCTTTCCCTGTCACTTCTATTTGCTCTACTGAGTGCTTTGTGAATATGGGAACATTAGAAGCTCAGTTCTGCACTTTGGTTCTAAAACATAATCT
This sequence comes from Chiloscyllium plagiosum, assembly GCF_004010195.1. Lineage (NCBI taxonomy): Eukaryota > Metazoa > Chordata > Chondrichthyes > Orectolobiformes > Hemiscylliidae > Chiloscyllium > Chiloscyllium plagiosum. The sequence goes on from NC_057710.1 coordinate 83,684,172, forward strand.
ATCACGTTTTGTAATTATTCCTGTATATAACAAAAAATAACAGTTTTATTGAAATAAATGTGAATTAAAAGATAGGAAATATTACAGTGTTTTCCTTGGGTTATGTAAAATCCTCAAGGATAATGCTATATTTTCTGGTTCAGGTGACCAATATTGCTTCGATTTTATTTTACAATGTGCAGATGAATTATTTAAATGCCCAATGTCCTTCATCTTTACTTTTTGTGCAGTCACCCATATATGCTAACTTAAGAAGCTGATTTGTGCACAGACCATGTGAGCATCTTGGGATTGCTGTGCAAAGCATTGCTGATGACTGTCATCCATTCTGGTCAGGACTTATACAACCATGTCTATCAATTTATCGAATCATTTTTGGATGATTCACAAAATAATAACATGATTTGATCTTTGCAAATAAACTAGTGCTTCTTGGGGATAGTTGTTTACTGTAGTTAGTTTTTTTAAAACATTTTTCAAAATGCAGCTCTTTATTATGTCTTTGTTCAATAAGTTTGCTATTTCATTATTGTTGGTGAATTGGTTTCTCATAAGATACTTAACTATTCTCAGGTAAGAATAGCAGTGTTTTCTTTCTATACATACACAATCAATCAGCATATTCTTGGGTAATTACTGATAAGGTTGTGAGAATTGTAGTACTTATGAACAAAGTTTATTAATATTCTTCATTGCTAGACTGAGCTATTTAACTTCTTTAACTTTCGTATTTATGTAGCTAATTTGTTTCACAATATTGTGAATTTAGAGTGAATTAAACAGAAGTACTAGAATGTATGTAAATGTGTGTGAGTGTTGTGGTCAATTTTGTGCTGTGGTTGTTATCTTGAGTGACTGTGTTTAAATAATTCAAACCTGGTTTCATTCAGCTCTTTACCAACTGGACTGAAAACAGAATTATACTGTGCATAGTCATTGTACTACCAATTCTCCGAGTAAATGGACCACAATCATATAGGCTCCTGAGTGACAAGATCTGTGCTGAAAATGTTGCTAGAAAAGCACAGCAGGTCAGGCAGCATCCAAGGGGCAGGAGAATCGACGTTTTGGGCATGAGCCCTTCTTCAGGAATGAGGAAAGTGTGCCAAGCAGGCTGAGATAAAAGGTAGGGAGGAGGGACTTGGGGGAGGGGCGTTGGAAATGCGAAGATAAGGCGTTCTTCCTCCAGGCACGGGTGGTGAGGGAGCGGTGGTGGAGGAGGCCCAGGACCTGCATGTCCTCAGCAGAGTGGGAGGGGGAGTTGATAAGTTGGGCCACGGGGCGGTGGGGTTGCTTGGTGCGGGTGTCCCAGAGATGTTCCCTGAAGCGCGAGGGAGCATCCAGTCTCCCCAGTGTAGAAGAGACTGCATCGGGAGCAATGGGTACAATAAATGATATTGGTAGATGTGCAGGTAAAATTTTGATGTGTGGAAGGCTTCTTTGGGGCCTTGGATGATGGTGAGGGAGGAGGTGTGGGCACAGGTTTTGCAATTCCTGTTGTGGCAGGGGAGGATGCCAGGACAGGAGGGTGGTTTGTTGGGGGGCGTGGACCTGACCAGGTAGTCACAGAGGGAACGGTCTTTGCGGAAAGTGGAAAAGGGTGGGGAGGGAAATATATCCCTTGTGGTGGGGTCCATTTGGAGGTTGAAATGACGATGGATGATACGATGTATATGGAGGTTGGTGGGGTGGTAGGTGAGGACCAGTGGGGTTCTGTCCTGGTGGCGATTGGAGGGGCGGGGCTCAAGGGCGGAGGAGCGGGAAGTGGAGGAGATGCGGTGGCAAAAGTCCTGATATGTGCCAGTATCTAAAACCTCTCATGTCAATCTCCAATCCAATTCCAGAATGCTTCTGCATTTTGATGTCGCACATAAGGCTGCATCAGCAACTATCACTGTAATGCCATATCAAGGATACTGTGCACTCAGGTACATGCACACAGACCATGGACTGGCTCAGGCTGCGTCTCCATGCTCTTTACTCACTGTCATAGTACTCACTTGCTTTGAGTCTACCTGAATTCTCACAGCATCCCTGATTTACCTTCCTTCTGCCGTACCTTTTTATACATTGCTCCCTTAGTCAGAGATACTAGGGTCATATTCCTTCTGTATTGCCATGTCATAGTTGCCAGGAAGCTTCAGTCAAGTTAAAGAGAATAGCCTTCACTCAGGGATGCTGGCACTGTAAGTCAAAGTACCCTCGAATACCTGTCCAGGACATTAAACCGTGTCAGTCAGCCACTTAGAGTGGTCAGAAACACAATGCTGTCTATGCATGAGGTGAAGAGCTGAATGTTGGGCAGCACCCCTGTCCCCCCCTTCCCCCCCATGTCTTCCCCAGTTCTTCCTCTAATTTTCTTACTAACTGCACAGTCCTCCAATGCCCATGCGTGGAACCACTTCTGGAACCAGAAGACAATATGGCATGTTATGGACCAGGTCAGACCCTCTCAAAATATTTTAACAAGGTAGCCGCAACCCTAACTTTTTATTGTTGTAAAGGTAGATGTGAAGTGCTGTGTTCCATACGCGATGTGACTGGTCAACTACTCGACATTAAGAAAAACACAAATTATTTAAACACTATAGTTAAACTACAAATAAATGACATGGCAGGATGACCAGTGTAACCAGACGTGTTGTATCTTCTTGTTGTGGTCTGTTGACAATATACTGGTCTGGATACACAGGTCACCCTGCCTTATATCCATCCTAGATATAACAAAGACATGCACGGGAATTCCTGGAGACCTGGCACTCAACCCAAAACTTCATTAACAAACATGTAGAGTTAGACTCCATATGCAAACCACTGAGAAGCAAAACCAGAAATGACACTACCTGCCTCAGCAAACTGGGACAGATAAATAGCAAGCAGGACAGAACACTAACACTTCACTGGAGGCGCACAGATGATGCTACCTAGTATGGTGATGAAACATCTGCAAACAAACTTACCAGCTCAGCAAACATGTCAACAACCACAAAGAAACAAGTACAAGAGGGCACAACTTTAAAGTGATGTGCGAAAGAAGTACGGGTGATGTGTGACAAGAAATAATTTTCACTCAGTGAGTAACTAGGGTCTGGATTGCATTGCCTGGAAGTGTGGTCGAGGCAGATTCGCTTGAGGCATGCAAGAGAGCATTGGATGATTATTTGGATAGGTATATTGCCCAAGACTATGGGGACAAAGCAGGAGATTACTAGATAATGATGCTATGTAGCCATGTTGGGCTGAATGGTCTCCATAATAATTCTGTGAATTGTTTGAAAGTGAATGTTTCAATATTTTTTAAAAATTTACTCAGTGTTTATAGATTTGATCTGGAATTTTCATTACTTGTATCTTTTTCTAGATGTTGGAAAATTGAAGATATTTTTGTTAAATACAATATTCTTGCCATCAGTGTTTAATCATCTATTTCAAATAAAAACTTTGGAGATAAGATTTTTGAAGATTGCCTTCATTAAAGTTTAACTTGAGGGAAGTTTCATTAGCCAATATTGTGCTTCTCCACGGTTTGGTATATACGAAAGTGAGTTTTCAACGAATTATTTGAATCCATCTGAATTGGATGCAACATTCTTTGGCAAAGATGAAACAGCAAGGTCAGACAGCTGCATTCTGCTCAGAATAAAGATCTATCTTCTTTCTTGCATAGTGCTTCCCTGAATTAAAATTGCATAGTTGTTCTGTGCGATGAGTTGAAGACATGATATAGGCATTGCAAACTGAATATACTTATTTTTTGTCGAACCATCAGTGTGTGGTAATCCCTGCCACCGGTCTCAAGCTAACATCCCAAAAGATAAGCTGATTTCACCTGCTTATAAGCAGATAACTGTTGGAATGCTTCCACATAAATCCTATAAAATTGGTTTTTGCTGGATTGATCTTACAGAGTACCTTGAATTACCTTGATCCAGTTGCAAGTTATAAAACTCTACAAAGGAAGTGTGGAAAGTGAATCATTCATATTATATTATGGATAGGATTCATAATTTGTATATAATTGAAAGTTTGCCAGTTTACTCACATTTTGACAGCACATAAATGGAAATACATAATCGAATTGCAAACTGAATGAAGGCCTTGGTGGTATTATTTGAGTGGAAAGAATTGGTCAGGGAAATGGTAAAATAGAAAATGAAGCAACTGTGTGAAACGGTACAAGAAAAGACTTCCATTTATATAGCACCTTTTACCAGTACCAGACATCCTGAAGTGCTTCATAGCCAACAAAGTATTTTTGAAGTGTAGGGACTGATATAATGTCAGAAACACGACAGCTAATTTGTACTCTGACAAATCACAGGCTCTCACTTCAGCAATATGATTTTTTTTCATGCTGTTGAGAATAAATTATAATTATTAGTCAAGATACTGGATAAAAACTTGCCTGCTCTTTTTCATAATAGAGGCATATGATCTTTTATATCCATCTGCGAGAGCAGAGGAGCCCTCAGTTTATCATCTCATCTGAACAATTGGTACCTCTGATAGTCCTTTATTAGAAACGTTAATGTAAACTGCTATGCTGTCTTGAATTTCAATGTCTGAGATTGAGAAATGAGGAACTAAGAATTATCTGCCTTTGGAGCTGAGAGAAAAGCAATTATCAGCCTCTGTGAACAGTGAGTTGGCTGATAGGACAAGGATTATTAATTATTTTGCAATAGCCTTCCTTAAAAATAAAAAAATCTCTTCAAGGTACTCCTGGAGCTTTGGTAATTTTAATTCTGTTTTAGGCAGACAGCAGTAGTTGCAAGAAGCTTTTGGATTGAGCCTAATGGAGAAAATATGGCCTATTCTTATGCTTATTTGGCTGACAGTCTATTGTTCAGTTCTAATGACATGATATTAAAGCTGTTTGAAAGTCACTGTACATTTAGGGAAGAATTGTGAGCATGATGTTATGTAAAATTAATTAATGCATCTGGTAAATTGCACAACAAGTCAAGTTAGAGGTTCAGGAGATATCATAACCTTAATTTTAAATGTCTGTTATTTTTAACTCCAAGTGAAACACAAAAAAATAGGCGTGTTATAGCAAAAGTTAAAGTGATTTTACTTTCTCTTGTAGTTATCAGTTAATGAAGTACTTGCCATAAAATGTGGGTTCTTTTCTATCTTGTCTAATTCCAGGTTCTAATGCTGTGGAGGCCCAGTGCAGAAAGTTTGAAGTGAAAGCACAGGATGGCAAGAAGTTACTGTTTTCTGCAGATGAAAGTGAAATTGCCATTGGCGTTGACAAACTGCGCGTGACAGGTAACACTCATTAAACATTAAACACTCTTTTGTAATTCATCTATTTATCTTTCATAGAATTGCACATGAAAGATGGAACAATTGTACTGTTTAGCTATGCAATGTAACATTCTGCACTAATGTGGAGCCAAAAATGATAGAATGATCGAGAACACTAAAATTGATAAGAAGTATTCAAGGCCATAAGTAGGATAAAGATCATATGGTGCAGAATTGGTCATGCCTTTAATAATATTATTCATAAGTGATTTGTTTTTACTTTGGTTTTGTATGAGGCAGTGAGCCACCTGCTTTAACTGTAATCAGATATTTCTGGAATAAACATCAGAGAAAAGTCTATATTGACTCTCTGTTGTCATCATTATGAGAGATACAGTTAGGATTACATTAAATGCTACTAACAACATACCAAATTATGGTACAATCTCATGCCACCTTCTATAGTGAAACAGTACCTGACCTACTTTTGTAGTACCCTTCTTTGTATACTCAAATCTGAACGCGTATCGTGGCCAAGGGAAAAAAAAATTGTGCTAAGCTGTTGAAATCCACTATCACAAAATCCTGGATCTGAGAATGTAACATCTTGAGAATCATATGGTTGAATTGATCTTTTGACACAAAACCCAATGTCATTTTAAACTATAATCCATTTATTGAGGGAACTTTCTTTTCTGACATTTGTAATGAAAGTGTGCAACTAAGTATAATGGAATTTCAGGTTTTGTTCAGAATAGTAAAGAATAGAAATTTTTCCCATTATATAAACAGTATATGTCTGAATTATAAAACCCTACATCTCTTTGTCTTGCACTTTTATGTGTTTACACAGTTCTATGTTGAAGGCAAAGCAATTTTAGGATATAGATTATTCAGATAGCTCTTTGTGTGTGATTCCGATACTGTAATCATGCATCACCCCAGGTGTATTGCAAAGTTCTTCCTATCTCATTCAGTAGAACATTGTGAAAGCCTTACTTGCTACATTCCAATTCCACTTTGTAGAAATGCTCTAAGAGTGCCATCTGGTGTATTTCTCAGTGTCTTCTCAAATACAAGGCTAAATGAGTATTCAAAATAATATATTATTCCTTGTGCTTTCTATTGACAGGCAACTGTGTGCACCTATGTGTAATGTGTAATATTTATCCTATTCTGAAGCTGTACGGTGTGGCTTTGGCATGAAAGCTTTATTGCTGTATAAATGCAACATTTTGTTAAGCTATACCATTCCATTTACAAACCTTGATTTTCAGATGTCTGACCTCTGTGTCATGACTTCTGCCTAAATCCTTTTTAAACAACATTACAAAGTACAGTTATAAAGGTACCTGGTTGATCTCACAGCGAAAAAAAACAGTAAGTGGTAGGAAAGATATTCATATGAGCGAAACCTCTCTCAGGAAACACATAAGCTTTGCCATGCATCATGTATCTGGCACACTACTCTATGTAAGCCTCTACAAGATTTGACATTATTCTTTGAATGGTCTCTTTTGCTGATATTATTCCAAAGGCTAACCTGTTAAAACAGAATCTTCTAAATAGTATTATCTCAGTTGTGAGAAGCTTGGATTCCTCATCTAATGATATTTGTCAAAATGTGTTCTAATTGTGACCATTTTAGATAATATTGAGCTCTTCCCTAATGATGCTCAATTCTCATCACTAATACCATAGGATGGACTTCTCCTTTCACAGCGTGGTTATGAGAGACAACATATATTGCTATTGAACCATTTGTTCTGGATTTAAACATGGTGAGTATCAAATTAAAGGGTGAAATACTCCTTGGCTGACCACTGATCACTTCCTTCACCTTTGGAAATAAAGCACATGGAACCATTTTCTCACTGCATGTAAGCATATCAATCTCGCTGCTTGTCTTTAGTGCTCTGTCATAGACAGTAGATAATTTTAGAAATTCTGTTCTGAAGTTTCCCAAACAACTTTTAACACTTTTTAAACTCACAGCATGGAAGAAATAGAGTCAATTCCAAACACCTTTCTGCTTCAGTGTGAACAAGTCTGATCATAGATTTTGATCAGTACTTCAATCATTATATCCTCTCTGTGCTTTTAATTATCTGCCACTTCTCCCAGAACCTTCAGCTCTACTCCCCTTGTTCTTGCAGCTTTTTGCAAAATGGTTGAAAAAAAATCTCTTGTATATGGTTCAACATCTGAAAGAATTGCAACTGCTACTTCAGTATCTAATTTATGTTGTGTCCTGCGCCCTCCTTTCAGGATATCTGCACTGTAATAATTCACACATATTTCTTACACTTACTTCCAGAATTTCTCCTAAGAAATGTACATTAGATTTTGTGAATCCTCTACTGCTTTGAATGTTGATGACTTTAACTTCACTGGTTCAGTTTGGAATTTGTGTTTTTCTCTTTCCATTTCTCAACTCTGTCTTTGTCTCTCTCAACTCTGTCTTTATCTCTCTCACTCTCTGTCACTCTCCCTCCCTTTGTCTCCCTCCTTTTTCTCTCTCTTTCTCTTTCTTTCTCTTTCTCTAACTCTTTCTGTTTGACTCTTTTTTTTCTCTCTGTCTCATATGACAACTGATCATTCCTGCCACCTAATCTCAGTTTGTGTAGTTAATGGAACTGTGTTCACAAGGATCCAGGCTTCTGCATAGATCTGAAAATGCATTATTCATTACTCCAACAACTATTCTGCTGTAAATCAGCTCCTCTTTTAGATTACCATACTTAAGGTTTTTCATTAATTAGTACAAATCATCAACAACTTTCCCCATGTCTCAGGGTACAAGTGTCAAATTTGCACATTTCACAGTGGCCTACTTGCTGAGAATGTAATATATCTTCAATTCCCAATAACTATTGATGTACTTGGCTTTACCCTGTTCGAACTGCAGGGTAACTAAAATGTAATTCATAGTTCCATTGCATATCAACTTGTTCACAGTCTAGCTTCACGGTGTGGCAAGATGCAGTGTAAAAACAAACAAATCTCTTGGACCACTGTGACCATGCCTAAACCTGATTAACGCTGCAATTTTCTGGAAACTTTGTACTGGATGGAGAGATTTTCCATTGTAGTTTATTCTGAGTTGTTTTCTTTCCGAAGAGGTGATTAAAAATTTGCTTTTGAAGTTCAAGCTTGTCAAAATTGCAGGAGTTACTTGATTTTTAAAAGTTTTTTCAACACTACACGGTTATTTCTAAGTTGGAGCAATTGCCAGTAAATTCTAGCTTTAAGAGTTTTTAAGTGGGTCTGAATGCTGCCACCTTTCCAACTTATGTGTGTTTTTTTAAATTGCAAATTAACCAAAAGCAATAATTTTATTTTTGTATCACTGTGCTTTTACTCTATGTAGATCTTACATGGATGGCAGAAGTGCATATCTTAACTAACATGGGAGTCAAAGGGTGGGTTGGAATGCAGGCTTGTAGCCACAATCAGATCAGCCATGGTCTTATTGCATGATGGAGCAGGATAGGAGGCCAAATGGCTCCAAATCTTCATATATATGACAGCAGATGTACTGAAAGGACAATAACATAACCAAAAGGTGTCAAGTTGAATTGTATTGTGAAAACTCAACGACACACAAAAAAAAGAAGATCTTTGATCTAGGTATATAAAAAGCATTTAAAGCCTATGCCAAACAAATCTTGCATTCAATTATCTTATTTCCATAAGATATTTTAGGAGTGCAACAATCAGAATTGTATCTCTGTACAGAGTACACCAGGAGAAACTTGGGGATTAATATCATAAAGCTTTGCTGTCATAAGGAGGTTTGTCAGTCAACAGAAATGGAAATATGCTACCATAAAGTAAAATGATTGTTCATCCGATTATTTGATTAATAGGTGCATTTTTAATTGAAGTAGATTCTTGGATTGAATATTCAGATTTCCACATGTGTAAGATCAGCAGTGTGATGAAATATGGCCCACTTGCCTGGATGAGTGCAACTGCAGCTCCAACAACACGCAAAAAGCTTGATTCCATCCAAGACAAGGCAGCCCACTTTATTGTTACCTCATCCAGAGACATCCACTCCTTCCAACACTCAACACTCAATAGCCACAATTCATACTAAATCACCAAATCTCCTCGAGCGCACTTTCAAAACCCACGGCCAGTTTCATCTAGAAGGAAAAGGGTATCATAAGTAGGTTCCCCTGCCAGCCAGTCACCATCCTGACTTGGAAATATATTGCCATTCCTCCAGTGTTGTTGGGTCAAAATCTTGCAGCTCCCTCCCTAAGGGGATTGTGCGTCTACCTGTAGCACATGGACTGCAGAGGTTCAGCATACTGCCACCTTCTCAAGAACAACTAGGGACAGGCAATAAATGCTGGCCCAGCCAGAACCATCCACATTCCAAGAATAAAAACAAAGATGGCAATGAAAAAGCACAACTTCAGCCATAGCATCACTTAACCCAATGTCATTCCTAGCACGGTGAGTTTTACCAGCACAGGAAGAGGACGGTGCTGAGATCCAAGCTGATCTATTACAAACCGAAGTAACATAGTTAAAAAGTGAACAGAGGCAGATGCACAGCAAGGATCCATTCATGGTCACTTCAGAAAACCATGTAAGCCCCAAAAAAGCTAGTAGAGCACAGAAGAGAAATTGGCCATTGACACACAGTCAATGTCCACAAAGTTGGTATGGAGATTGAGCAGGGATTGTTGGTTTACTGTGCTGTACAGCTGTAAGATGAGGTGATAAGGCCATCAAACGTTATTGGGAGGCCACTTGCATACTAGGAAGGTAGTCATGGGCAGTGTGGACGTAACTGTCAGCTTTTAGATCCAGGAGCAATGAGGAGCAACATTCACCTTTGGAAGGCCACAGCCTTAGGTATCAAGACAACAGTGGAAAGGGATTATGGACGTAGACAAGGAGATTGTACTTTCAAAATAGGATCAACTATGAATTCCATCCACAGAAGAGCTTCCACTCCCTCCGTGTTTGCTCACACAGCACATGAAGAATGTTCTAAATACATGTATTCACTTCCATAACTGCTGAAATGACTTTGTTATCCCCTGTCATTCCATGCTCTTCACTATAAGTCCTGAAAAGAATGTGGACGAATATTCCTTGAAGAGATGGTCACTCATTCATCTAATAGAGCTGCAGAGAATGACAAAACGATGATGCAACAAAAACTGCGAACTCACGAGGATACCAAACAAGTTATTAAGCCTGTGAAATTACAGTTCCGGTACTTGAACTGAATAGATGGCATCATTTAAGTCCCTTTATAATGAGCCCCTCAGAGAGGTGATCACCTTGAAAAGGGTGAGATCCTGGGGGGACACCATGCAGTGAAGCAAGAGTAGGAGATGAAAGGGGAAAATGCTAGACAGTGAGGTGCCCCATGTAATGGACCAAGCCAGACCACCTCAAAACATTTCACGAAGTTAGCCCAGATCCTAACTTTTCTCGTTGTTTTGAGCAGGTGTACAGTAGATATTCCAGGAGTGGCTCAACCACTCAGTTTTAAACAAAACAGAATTTATTTACAGACAATTGAATGAAACACAAACAAAAGAGAACAGAATATAGAATAACTTAACCTGTCTGAAAACCCAATCAACTCTATCACAACTTAATGATGCTGTTCCAATTTCCTGCAACATCCCCATCAAAACCCCTTTGGCAAAAAAGGTAAAATCAAACATAGGTTCTTCTAGGAGAGATGTCAGAGAGAGAGTCAGCCAGAAAGCCTCTGTTAAATCAGGGAACCTTCCTCCCTAGCAGGGGGGGGAGAGAGAGAGAGAGAGAGAGAGAGAGAGTCAGCTAGAAAGCCTCTGTTAAAACAGGGAACCTTTGTCCCCAGCAGCTTTCTGCAACCAGCAGCTTTAAACAGACTGCTTGCTAAAACCCAACTGAACCAAACCAAACCAAACCAAACCAAACCAAGCCAAACAGCAAAAACCCTGAACTGGGAGAACTGGCCACTCCCCTTTCATTGTACAACTGTTTAAAACAAAAGCTTAAAAGCCTTTTCAAGTGGGTATTTCCAGACATATCAGAACTTTTGTCTTTATGACCCCGCTTGAAAAAAACAAGGACAACATAACCTTGTTAAAGGAGCAGCATCATCATACCCAAACCGGAAGGGCATGGTGAGGGACTCCGCACTATCCATGGTGGTTTTGTTTTGGCTTTGGAAAAGGAAGGTTGTTCACGTGACTCAGCCTGTGCCTGAGGTACATTGTCACTTTTCTCATTGTGGATCTGTTATTGAGGGCTGCTGCACCTATATCAATATAAAGGCAGACCTCAAGTACTGGTTCCTTACTGCAGAAATGCTCTCTGCATCGGGAAGACAAGGATGGTGAAAATGTTTCATGGAGGAACAAATTATTTTCCTTTTTGAGAGCTCTATCAGAGATTTTCTGGAGGACCACCTTTTGATTTCTGGAGACTACATTACATTGATTTTTCAGGGGCTCCTTAGATCCAAAGATTTGAGCGAGAAATCAAACTGTTCTCAAAGCAAGAAGTTACAGACTCACTCTACACCTGCATTAAAGGATTTTAAAGAACTGAAAGAATCAGTACTGGGCAGACAGCCAACAATTCAACAACTATTAAACAGTTTTCCCCTATTCCCATTCCTTGCTCCAGTATCTGATATTAAAGCAAATTCAAGGCCTTGAAGATAGGTCAGACCTTTTTGAATTGACTGGACTCCCCACTTTTTCCACACATCAAAACACTCTTTTTGATAAAAATGCAAACATTCAACAACCAAGAATGTTTTTTTCACAGACATTTGTATAACAGAAACATTTAAAAAGGAATCTAAACGGAACAGAAAAAAATGAATTTTCTATCTTTACCTAATTTAAACTTTATTCTCAAAATGTATAACTTATTGGACAAACATGAAAAGGGAGGAAAACCATTGGGATTTTGTTTTTCTTTATTCTTTGATTATTATTGTTCAAGCAGTGCTCTCTAAAATTAAAAGCCAGTTCCAAGTGGAAGGTGAGAGTTTTCAACAAAAAAAAGAATTTTGAAATCATTACCATAACTAAAATAACTGTGCATGTGAGCAATATTGCACATTTGCCCATACCATCTTGTTTGCTGTCTCACACACGCTTAAACTACGGTCCCAATTTTTAGCCTTCTAGTTACCATCTCCATTGCAGATCCCGGCCTCACCTTGCCTGACCTACTCTTAGTACATGTCCCTAGCAGTTTCTATAGCTGCCTTCATCAGCCATGATAAGATGAAGGAGAGAGAGAGAGAGAGAGAGAGAGTCAGCCAGAAAGCCTCTGTTAAAACAGGGAACCTTTGTCCCCAGCAGCTTTCTGCAACCAGCAGCTTTAAACAGACTGCTTGCTAAAACCCAACTGAACCAAACCAAACCAAACCAAATAGAAGAAACACTGAACTGGGAGAACTGGCCACTCCTCTTTCATTGTACAACTGCCTTAGCCGTTCCATGCACATTATTGTTCCATTTGTCCAGAAAGATCAAAAAAGATGTTGCTAAGGCACTGCCAGCCAAAATCAGCCACATCTATTTGTTAGAAGCTGCATTTATCCAAGCTGGCAGATCTCACCCCCAACCTGAGGAAAGCAGGTTCCCTAGAGCCCTGGCCTCTGTTATTGGGTCATGATGTTTCTCTGTCTCCTGGATCCTGTGGCCTTCAGCTACTGTGTCTGCTAGAGAGTGAATATCCCTGGAGGCCTGTTCCAATCATTGGCTGTAGCATGCATCTTGCCAGAATGTATTAAGTCATTAAAGAGTGTCCAACATTGAATTAAACTTTTGTACACCACATTCCTTCTGGAGACTTTGTCAGTTAGCTCTCCATTCAGGCCTGTTTACTCTGGGTGGGTAGCCTCTGCCATTACCTTCCAAGAAGGGAGTCTCTCTACTCTTCTTTGTGACCTTGAAGAGGGCAGGTCAACATCAGAATATCAAGGGGCCCAGGCCTCTGGCTCTTCTGAGAAATTTCACATTTGTCTCGATCTAAGCTCAAGCTAAAGCTCTAAAACAGCAGTAGAAATAATGGCTGTTGTAATCTATTTAAATATTGGTCCCAAACATAAGCAATTGGGCCTTTGTACTCACCACTACAGCCTTAATTCACCATTGAAACCATTGCCAGGTCAAATAAAGACATATCTTCATGTAGTTCTGGACAAGAAATGGTTCACTACAGGTGAACTTGGGATAGGAAATGATCATGACTTTGTTTTTACACCTTAGAAGTTAAATCCATAGTGTAAGGCCTTTTCAAAAGATAGAACTGATATCTCACTGGGCTGGATACATCATCACCAATATTGTTTTTGAAACCGATGAAAGGTGGAGTATAAACATTGTATACATTGAATCCTTCCATTGCCAGAAATAGAAATGTTTTTCTTCTATTCTGTTAATTCCACAAAAGCACAGTTGGAGAAAACTGTTGCATAATTTAAAAAAAACTAATTTAGCAGGGGGATGGGAACCTAATTTGTAGTTCCAGTGTCCAGGAGGTTGAGAGTAGTGAGGTCAGAAATGAGGTTTCTAGGTCGCAAGAATTCACCAGCAAGCAGGAATGTGGTTTGAAGTGAGTCTACTTCAACGCCAGGAGCATCCGAAAAAAGGTAGGTGAACTTGCAGCATGGGTTGGTGCCTGGGACTTCAATGTTGTGGCCATTTTGGAGACATGGATAGAGCAGGGACAGGGATGGTTGTTGCATGTTCCGGGATTTAGATGTTTCAGTAAGAACAGAGAAGATGGTAAAAGAGGGGGAGGTGTGGCATTGGTAGTCAAGGACAGTATTGCGGTGGCAAAAAGGATGTTTGAGGACTCGTCTACTGAGGTAGTATGGGCTGAGGTTAGAAACAGCAAAGGAGAGGTCACCCTGTTCTATAGGCCTCCAAATAGTTCCAGAGAAGTAGAGGAAAGGATAGCAAAGATAATTCTGAATAGGAATGAGAGTAACAGGGTAGTTGTTATGGGGGACTTTAACTTTCCAAATATTGACTGGAAACTTTAGATGGGTCAGTTTTTGTCCAATGGATGCAGGAGGGTTTCCTGACACAGTATGTAGACAGGCCTACAAGGGGTGAGGCCACATTGGATTTGGTACTGGGTAATCAACCTGGCCAAGTGCTGGATTTGAAGGTAGGTGAGCACTCTGGTGACAGTGATTAGGTAAGAATTAGGATGCATAGGATGCATAGGATGGCGAAGGAAACTGGAGGAGATGGACGCAATTGAAATGTTGAACTTATTCAAGGAACAGCAACTCCCTGTCTTTGATAAGTATTTGCCTGTCAGGCAGGGAGGAAGTGGTCGAGCGAGGGAGTCATGGTTTATTAAAGAAGTTGAATAGCTTGTCAAGAGGAAGAAGGTGGCTATGTAAGGATGAGACGCGAAGGCTTAGTTAGGGTGGTTGAGTGTTACAAGTTAGCCGGAAAAGACCTAAAGAGAGAACTAAGAAGAGCCAGGAGGGAACATAAGATGTCGTTTGCGGAGAGGATCAAGTAAAATCCTAAAGCTTTCTATAAATATATCAGGAGTAAAAGAATGACTAGAGAAAGATTACGGCCAAACAAAGATAGTAGTGGGAAGTTGTGCGTGGAGTTCGAGGAGATAGGAGAAACGCTAAATGAATATTTTTCGTCAATATTCACACTGGAAAAGACAATGATGTTGAGGAGAACACTGAGATACAAGGCGACTAAACTAGATGGGGTTGAGATAGGAGAAACGCTAAATGAATATTTTTTGTCAATATTCACACTGGAAAAAGACAACGATGTTGAGGAGAACACTGAGATACAAGGCGACTAAACTAGATGGGGTTGAGCTTCGCAAGGAGGAGGTGTTAGCAATTCTGAAAAGTGTGAAAATAGATAGGTCCCCTGGGCTGGATGGGATTGATTCCAGGATTATATGGGGAGCCAGGGAGGAGATGGCCGAACCTTTGGCTTGGATCTTTATGTCATCATGTCTACAGGAATAGTGCCAGAAGACTGGAGGATAGCAAATGTTGACCCCTTGTTCAAGAAGGGCAGTAGGGACAACCCTGATAATTATAGACCAGTGAGCCTTACTTCGGTTGTGCATAAAGTGTTGGAAAAGCTTCCAAGAGATAAGATTTATAATCATCTAGAGGAATAAGTTAATTCGGGATGATCAACAGTTTTGTGAAGAGTAAGTTGTGCCTCACAAACCTTATTGAGTTCTTTAAGGTGGTGAGCAAACAGATGGATGAGGGTAAAGCAGTTGATGTGGTGTAAGGCGTTTGATAAGGTTCCCCACAGTAGGCTATTGCAGAAAATACGGAGACATGGAATTGAGGGTGATTTAGCAGTTTGGATCAGAAATTGGCTAGCTGAAAGAAGACAGAGGGTGGTGGTTAATGGGAAATGTTCATCCTGGAGTTCAGTTACTAGCAGTGTACCACAAGGATCTGTTTTGGGGCCACTGCTGTTTGTCATTTTTATAAATGACCTGGATGAGAGCGTAGAAGGATGGGTTAGAAAATTTGCAGATGACACTAAGGTCGGTTGAGTTGTGGATAGTGCTGAAGAATGTTGCAGGTTGCAGGTGGACATAGATAAGCTGCAGAGCTGGGCAGAGAGGTGGCAAATGGAGTCGAATGTGGAAAGTGTGAGGTGATTCACTTTGAAGGAGCAACAGGAATAAAGGGTACTGGGCTAATGGTAAGGTTCTTGATAGTGTGGATGAGCAGAGAAATCTCAGTGTCCATAGATCCCTGAAAGTTACCACCCAGGTTGTTAGGGTAATGAAGAATGAATAAAGTGTGTTACTTTTTATTGGGAGAGGGATTGGGTTTTGGAGCCACAAGGTCATGCTGCAGCTGTACAAAACTCTGCGGCCAAACTTGGAGTATTGCATACAGTTCTGGTCACCGCATTACAGGATGTGGAAGCTTTGGAAAGGGTTCAGAGAAGATTTACTAGGATGTTGCCTGGTATGGAGGGAAGGTCTTATGAGGAAAGGCTGAGGGACTTGAGGCTGCTTTCATTAGAGAGAAGAAGGTTGAGAGGTGACTTAATTGAGACATATAAGATAATCAGAGGATTAGATAAGGTGGACAGGGAGAGCCTTTTTCCTCAGATGGTGATGGCTAACATGCAGGGACATAGCTTTAAGTTGAGGGGTGATAGATATCAGACAGATGTCAGAGGTAGTTTCTTTACTCAGAGAGTAGTAGGGGCATGGAATGCCCTGCCTGCAACAATAGTAGACCCTCCACATTTAAGGGCATTTACATGATCATTGGATAGAAATATGGATGAATTTGGAATAGTGTAGAATAGATAGGCTTCATATTGTTTCCACACGTCGGTGCAGCATTGAGGGCCGATGGGCCTGTACTGTGCTGTAATATTCTGTGTTGTAAAACAGGCAGCATAGGTTAACACTGGCTGGGGCGGTATGTCCTTCATGTAAATATATCTTGAAGAATGATTCAAACTATTTCTGAAAAGGTATAAATGGAATTGTATTGAATGAAATGATGATAGTGCATAAGTCACTTGCCCTGCTTCAAGGGATTAACATAACAAATGCTTTCTTTCTAAAATGAATAATGAGACCAAGTCAATTTTGATGTGTAAGTGGGAGCAATGCAACATTAAATGAAGAAGGAATTTGTCTTGAGCTTCCATGTCAAACTAATACTAGATATGGAACTGGAAGATCATTTTGCAAAAGGGCTTTTGGGCTACAAATGTAGGAAAGCATTGATGTTCCAAAACAATAATCAAGCTGTAGAATGCACCTTTTGTTTCTGCTCCTTTAACACCGCGCCATTATGGGGTCAACTCACATTAGGCTTGAAATTCAATATTGCAGGAGAGGAGACCAAATATAGATAGCAATGGAACCATAAATCAGAAATGAGGTATTCAGAGTACGCTAGTGCGTGCAAGTTATAAATAATGGAAGCTAAGATGTAATCAATATTTACAGCCAGCAGAGGTATTCCAGATTTTCCATTTTTTAATCATAAAACATTTCTATTAAAATGCATTTATAACCGTCTTTAATATGATTAAAATTGCTGTCACGTTTCTCCTGTTATTAATGGTAGAAAATAAATATACGGTATTTCTGACTTTTTAATGATTTAATGCTGTGCAATACATTTTGTTCAAAAATGACCTCAAGCTTTTAAATTTCATTTTGTTTCTCTCGCTATGGTAACTGTGGAATATGTCTCCAGTTTAAGCCTTCGGATCTTTGATCTTTCATGCCTTTCGTTTATTATTTCCTTTAATTTAAGTTCACACTGGCCAGAATGAAGTAATATTTGCAGATGCACATTAGAATTCACTCCTTATTTTTATTCCCCCCAGTATCTTGTAAGGACTGTATCTTTTTACTTTCTATTTTTCCATTTATGGATGAAAATAAAAAAGACTCTTTTAAAACCAAGGACTGCGGAAGGAATCACTGCACTTTTGAAAACAAGTTACTGTAACTCATTGTATATGGTATTTATACTGTTGTATTGTTCAAAGAACATAGGAAAAGGAGTAGGTTATTCAGCCCATCTGGCTTATCTTGCCATTCATTCCAATCAAGGCTGATTGAGCACCTGAATGTCTTTTACTCACTCCATTCCCATAACACTATACGCCACTAGTTATCAGAAATCTATCAATCTTTCCCTTAAACATACTCAAACTTGCACAGCTCTCTGTGGCAGAGAATTCCAAAACTTTGCAACTTCCTGAATAATTTCCCCTCATCTCCCACCCCCCCAACTTTATTTTTAATTTTGACCCCTAGTTTTAGGCTCCCCAGATGCGAGGAGGGAGCTCTCCCAAGTCCTGGAGGCATGTTTGGGACCCCAGCCGATGAAGAGAATCTCTGTTTAAGTACTTTCGTTTATTCTTTTGTTCCTCAAAATGGCACCTGTTTGTGATGACAGAACACGTTTCACTGTATCTCCCTAGATGTATGTGACAATAAATCATGCATTTGTCCATTCATCCATTCAGGGGAAAAATCTTACCTGCACCGATCTTGCATCTAAGCTGCAGAGGCTGACAAGTGGTATAACATTTGTACTGCTAATGCCAGGAAATGACCATATCCAACAAGAGAGAATCTAACATTGCCCCCTTGATATTTATTGGCATTACTATCAGCGAATCTCCCACTATCAAATTCTTGGGTGTTGCTGTGGACTAGAAACTGAACTAGACTAGCCATCTAAATATTGTGGCTATAAGAGCAGATCAGAGGCTTAGAATCCTGTCAAGAGTAAATCACTTCATAACTCCCCTGATTCACATGTAATAGATAACAAATCAGAAGTGCAATGGTAATTATTTTCACTGAGCTTGACACTATTGGGAGTAAAGCAGCCCACTTGTTTTGGCACTAAATCCTCCATGACTGATACACACTAGCAGCATTATGTACCATCTAAAACATATATTGCAGAAATATACTAAGGCAGCACCTTCCAAACTGACAAACAATACAACCGAGAGGGACAGGACAGCAGAAACTTTGGAACACCACCACAGATATATAGCCATTCCTTCAGTATGTCTGGGTCATACTACCCAACAGTATTGCAGGTGTCTCTGCACTCCAAAGATGAAAGTAGTTCAAGAAGGTTCTCACCAGCCTTTCCTACACGGCTCAAATCAGCCATGAACCTACTAAATGGCAGAGCAGGATGGAGGGGCTGAATGGCCTGCTCCTGTTCCTATTTCTAATAGTTAATTAGGGATGGCAAGTCAGTGAAGCATACCTCCCTGATTGAGTATATACAATAAGATCCTAGTGATGTAGTAATAAAGTTAAGACCTGCAGATGTTGGAGATCTGAAACAAAATCAGAAATTGCTGATGAAACTCAGCAGGTCTGGCAGCATCTGTGGGAGAAAGCAAAGTGAACTTCCAGTGACTGTTAATCAGAAGTGATTGCAGCGAGGAAAAACTGGTATTTATGTTGAAGATGAAATTGGGGGAGGGCGAGAAAAGGGAGGGGTGAGAGGTTAGGTGAAAGAGAGCCAAGAGAGCAAAATATGAAAGGAGTAGGCTTGGACAGAAAAAAAAGATAGATAAATAAATGATAATGAGAGCTGAAAGTAGAAGAGAATGGATTGTGCTGAAAGACAGGGTATGGGTGTGGGTAAAAACTGTGGAAGGATGGAGTCAGTTTTGAAAGTTATTGAACTTGATGTTGAGTCCTCGAGGCTGTTGTTCTTCAAGCATGTGCTGAGAATCCATGGAAAACTGCAGCAGGCCTCTGGCAGAAATGTTGGTGTGGGAACACAATAGTGTAATGAAGTGGCAGGCAACTGAAAGCTCAGGGTCGTTTTTATGGACAATAAGTATTCTGCAAAACAGTCACCCAGTCTGAATTTCATCTCTCCAATGTAGAGGAAACCACATTGTGAGCAGCCAACACAATAGACTGTACAGTAGTATAAATACAATGCTTCTTCATCTGAAAGGTATGTCTGGGGCCTTTGATCACTGACCTATTCTCACTCATTCTCAGATTATTATCACATGACATAGGTTGCTTTCAGCTCAGTTTACCCATTCTCTCCTACTCTCAATTCTCATAATCACTTAATTAGTTTTTCTTCTGTCCTGGCCCTACTATAATTAATCCTCTTGGTTTTCAACCCCTTTCATATTTCTCTCTCTCTTGGCTCTGTGTCCACCTATCTGTTCATCTCTCCCTTCAACCCAGCCCAATCTCACCTTCAGCATAATTACCACATTTTCCAAGCTGCTATCAGTTCTGATGAAATGTCACTGGACTCGAAACATTAACTCTGCTTTCTCTCCACAGATGCTACCAGACCTTCTGAGTTTTGCCAACAATTTATGTTTTTGTTCCTACTGATGTAATATGACTGCAGTTTGTATAAATTCTTTTGCCTGCTTAAACCAATACTTCATTCACCTGCTGATAAGCATCAGAGGCAGCAAGAGTGGGTCAATCTCCAAGTCAGTAATTAAACTGCTTCCTTAAAGTTGCTCTACAGCTGTAGCATTAAAATTGACTCATTGTTAGAAGATGTGGCGTACAATTTAAATTAGAGAAGGAGTGTACTTGTGAAGCAATTTGTGAAAAATCTGGATGTATTGTTCCTCGTTGATCAACCACTCCCACCCTGTCTTCCCCATCCACAAAAATGAAGGAAAATTTTCTTGTAAGTTTTCATCCTACAACGGCTAGTATAATTATTACAGATGTCGCTTTAAATTTATAAACCTCCTGTGATTTCCTTTGATCTCTCTCTCTCCATTGATTCCATTTGAAATGTTTGAGATTCATTGTACGCTAAGCTTGAGAAATCTGCAACACAAACTTTCATCATCAGTGCAAGGGTCCCTCCCCAACTAAAATCTCGTTACGT
The DNA here is from genome assembly GCF_004010195.1 of Chiloscyllium plagiosum. NCBI lineage: Eukaryota > Metazoa > Chordata > Chondrichthyes > Orectolobiformes > Hemiscylliidae > Chiloscyllium > Chiloscyllium plagiosum. The sequence continues at coordinate 83,704,831 of NC_057710.1, forward strand.
TGAGATCATTAGCAGTTCAGGAATGGCCATTATGCACAGAGCACGAATGATCAAAAAAGGAATGTGAGATTATTAATGCCAGTTGAAAAGATTCAGTGTTCAGACTCTTAATCACCACAGTGCAGAATCTCTGTTGCAGTTTGTTTCCGATTATGATTAAGAATATCCATGAAAAAACTGGCTAGTAGCAATTCTTCTATTCTTCACATTTTTAAAAATCATATCTTATGAACAACATAAAGGATGGTGTTGTTTTTAATGCCTCTCTTGCTTAAGCCAGTTCTTATTAAATTTCTATGTACAATGATTTGCATCAAATCACCATTACTCATCAGCATGATTATTTCAGCGATTGTGTCGATGCCTGTGCTGTTCTTCACTGATTTCAACAGTGATCCTTTGACCTAGGCAGAGTCAGCTAACATAAATATGTGTTAGCCTTCTGAGCTAAAAGCCTATAACTTTATTCGAATACACAGTAGGAATTTGTCTTTAATCTGCAAAGCAGCTCAGTTGAGTCAGTTGAAAAATATCCATTATTTAGCCATGACAGGATACATGTCTGGACAGTCATTTGCAACTGGCATGGTCAGTGTAAATTTGAGAACATGTGGCCCAAAGAACGTATATTGGATGCTTGTTATGTGAGGATGGTTATCAATTTAACATGGCATAAAAACAAATTTAATGGTTCATCGCTGTGTCTTTTCAAAGGCCAACTGTAACCATATGCTGAACCCGATTTTATTTTTGCCTTCGACAACCAAAGGATTTTCTGTTTCCTCAGTGATCACCTCCCAGTAATAGTCATTAATATTATGCACTCCTACAAGAATTTGTTGAGAAACAACTTGACTCTCGCCATGCTACTTTCATAATCTATAATGCATTGCTGGTCCTGCTTTCCTTCTTTAAATAGTTCAAAAGCTTGTACAGAAGAACTCCAATTGCCAATCACAGTTTGTGAACTTTAACAAGGGTCCATACTTGTTCTTTCATGAAAATTCATGATCTAAATGCATAATATATGTGTGTCACTTACATCCAGTTCTGGAGTCTTTTCTTTGCTGGCTCTTTCAATAATACCTATCAGAATGGAGCAACAATACACTCATTATAAAGCTACTGAATAAACTGCTTGGACTAGTAGTGAAGTGGAAAATCATTAGTCAAATGCTATTACTGTGAAAAGAAAGCAAAAACAATACTAGTAGGATATATTGTTTGAAAATTCTGATTCACTGTCAGGCACACACACAGGTTTGCAGCGAAAGAGATACTTGCTGTCTTCATTCAGCTCCTGCAAGCAGCCATTGAGAGTTGGACATTCAGGCTGTGAACATACCCTGCAATTCAACTAGATCATGGGTATTCTGTACCTCATATTACTGACTCACTTTCTTATCTATCTTGCTTCAATTTCTTAGTACCCTAACTGAAGCTATTGATCATATTTCACACCCTTTGGGAGTATAAAATCCAGAGATCTATCATCTTTTGTGAAAATCTCCCCACTTTGAATTTTAATTGGTCTTGTCTCTGGACCTAACATTATGTACCCTTGTTCTTGATATACCCCACCAGAGGAAATAGTTTCTCTATTTATACCTTATCACATCATTTAAATAGGAGAAAGTGAGGACTGCAGATACTGGAGATCAGAGCTGAAAAATGTGTTGATGGAAAAGCGCAGCAGGTCAGGCAGCATCCAAGGACAGCAGAATCGACATTTCGGGCATAAGCCTGAAGAAGCCTGAAGAAGGGCTTATGCCCGAAACGCCGATTCTCCTGCTCCTTGGATGCTGCCTGACCTGCTGCGCTTTTCCAGCAACACATTTTTCAGCACATCATTTAAATGTCATGAATATCTTGATCAGATTAACTCTCAAGTATTTATTCTCAAGAATAAAAAGTAGATTGAGAAAATTTGGCCTCATAACTTAACTCTTCACACCCTCACGTCGTACTTTGAGTATGCACCTCATCTCCTTCAAAGTCAAAGCACCCACCCTGAGATGAGAACAGTATAAAAACTGAAAGGAGAATTGTAATTCATGCTATTTTTAAAACCAAAATAGTTTTGATGTAATAGTGAATGACATGTATAACTAAAGTATACAGCTGGTTGTTTCTTTGAAAATAAAACCTATCTCACAGATTAAGTACAATTTTACTTCTTTCAGTTAACCTTCCAAAAGAATAGAACAGCTCAGAAGTAATGCTTCTTAAATCTTAATTCTGTAGCTTTGTCTTCATGGGATTAAATTTCTGGATTTCCTGTTTCTAAATAATTAAATAGTGGCTGCAGGAAGCTGGATTCTTACCTCTCTGGATTGTACTGACTCAACCCAGAAAGGAATTAATATTTTATTTTGAAATACATTTCCCTTACACAGAATCATCAAGTTACACGTGGCATATACTGCATAAATTAAACAAGATGTGGAGATGCTGGTGTTGGACTGGGGTGGACAAAGTTAAAAATCACACAACACCAGGTTATAGTCCAACAGGTTTATTTGTAAGTACCTGTTGGACTATAACCTGGTGGTGTGATTTTTAATCAAATTAAACACAGAAGGTGAAGTCTACATCTACACTGGCTTACATTGCACACAATGATCAGAGCTTACTACCCCTCTTTGAAGTTGGTTGAGGGCATGAACTGTGGATAATTAGGAGAGAAGGCGCAGAGTGGAAATCCCATCGCCTTTTGACTCCCCACTCTGATTAAATAAGGAGTGGAAATAGTCAAGGTCAAACTTTCAACCCTTAGAACAATTGAGAGTCTTAATGTTTAATTAAGGACCACTTAACAGCCTTATCTCAACTCCATTGGTATTCTACCAGTTGGGGGAGCGGAGAACTATGCGACAAAGGGAGGCCACCTAATATGTCCTGAGAGCTTACTGCTGCTGCAGCCCACAGCAGCTCCCTCACACTTAACCTTGTCTAAGCTTGCCTGACTGCTCCCAGTGAGGCCATTAATTATCTTCTATGGTCTCCATCTCTGCTATTGCTCTGGGTCTCTAATTGGCTCACTATTCTTCGTGTTGAACTCCACACTATCAAGAAACCACAATGGTAAGCAGTTAATCACTTAATTGACATTTAATTCCATTGGGATACTTGGTAACTGCTGCATTGGATTGCCATTGGTTTCCTGTCCAGTGGATGGAACAGCCATTAAATTCAGCTAAAGTTGAATTGTTAGCTTGTTACTCACTCACTGGTATGGGTGTAAGTTTGTGACAAATAAAATAATTATGAAAACCAATCTTGATGTTTCCTGGTACAGAAAGTCTCCTCCCAGGGTGTTGTTCATCTTGGATTTATGATCAGGTAAGATGCTTTGGATATTCTGTGTTTCCTGTTCATTGAGTGTTGTCAGGTATACTGTGAGATGCTGATTGAAGTTTTTCTTCCAGACTCTTTGAATCCATTGATAGTGAAAGTCCTGTAGCAGGGTTTCTGCTTATGCTACTATTTTGGGGCCAGACTGTTGGAGATGTTAGACCAAGCTTGAAAGTGGTTGGCCCAGCAGTTGATGGCTTATGTCATCTCATGAGTGACGTGAACATCGTTATGGCCTGTCAGTTGAATCATGATGTGGTCAAGTAGATGTCCATGTCTGGGGGGAGAATATTACCATGGAGTTGTGTATTTGTCTTTGATAAAATGGAGCATTAGCTAAGACATTAGTGTTTACTTTCCTTTACTGTCATTCCTTTTTAGAGGTTTGTGTTCCTTCCAGCTCTGGTGTTGAAACCATCGAGGAGAATCAGCTCATCTCTCTTTGGACAGGGGACAATAACTGCTCAAATCTGGAGCAGAATTCCTCTCTTTTTAGAATCCCTACAGTGTAGAAACAGGTCATTTGGCCCAATGAGTCCACACCTTCCCTCTGAAGAGTATCCCACCCAGACCTATGTCCCCTACACCTATTTCTTTATATTTCCCCTAACTAGTGCACCAAGCCTACATCTCCCTGAACGCTATTGGCAATTTAGCATGGCCAATTCACCTAATCTGGATTAGGGGAGGAAACCCACGCAGACATTGAGAGAATGTGCTAACTCCACACAGACGGTCCCTGAGGCTGGAATTGAACCCGAGTCCTTGGCGCTGTGAGGCAGCAGTACTAACCACTGAGCCACCATGCTGCCAAAAGGTGTAACTGCCACCTTTTATCTTTTGAGCTGAATATCATGTCTCAGTCAGAGCAGTGAAGTCAATGTCATAGTGTCGAACCTCCCAGTCTATGATAGTATTCTGTTGCTGCTGGTGAGATTGCAAGGGAGTTGGGGGTGTGGGGGCTGGGGGGGGGTTATGGTCGATGAAAATGTAAGTATTGCAGCCCCACACTATACAACAGTGATCACAATCCCTGTTTTTAGGTTGGTGTCAAAGTGCAGAGGGTATTCCTGAATAAATAAATGTCTGTAATACCAGCTGCAATAACAATGGTCTGAATTCAGAAATGGTCAGTTAGATCCTCCCTGTGTGAGAATTATATTTGTGACTCCTGTGCCCTGATGATTTCTGATACTGCAATCTGAACTGTCGCCCTCCCCTGCTCCTGGAACTGGTCAGCCCCACCTCACTCTGTGCAGGTTTTCACTAAGTTACCAATCTTTTTCCCTCTCTATTGAGTTGACTCTTGTCACTTCTTAAAAAGGACATTTTTATTCTTCTGCATCTGTGAGTTATACCTTGTTGAACTTAGGTTTTAAAAAAAATTACTTTACTGAGCCAACATCTAACAGGGAGTCTCCATATGCATCTCAAACAGAATCTGAAGTTAGCTCAAGTGATTTTATTTGCTTGGTATAAATATATGTAAAAGTAATAGGCATGCAATCCTTTTGCTTCAAATCATTCTCTACCTAATCTCTGTTGTGATTGATAAACTCATTCTCAGGAGTCTGGTTTTACTTCCTCAGTTACTGAGAGTACATGAAGCTAATTCATTGGAATTATTAAAAATACCGCATCGTTTGTTGTTCACATCTGACTAATATATTGTCAGCTACATGCAAATTGGTTTTGATGATGTTTAAATCCTAGGTAATGTCTAAATCTACACTCTGATTATTTGCGCAGCAAGCAAATGTTTCACAGTGGGTACCTCAGAAAGTAAACAGCTTAAGAACTAGCTAAGAAATACTAGCAAGCTTATTGATAATTTTCATATTTATTGGTGTGAAAAATGTAATAGAAAACATTTTGATTTTAACTAGTTTTCTGAACTACACTTTTCAATCAGAGAATCCCAACATCGCAGATAGAGGCCATTCAGGCCATCAATCTACACTGACCTTGCGAAGAGCACCCCGCTCAGACCCACCCTCTCCCTGTAATCCTGGGTTTATCATGGCTAACCCACCTACCCTGAACATCCCTAGATCCTGCAGGGTAATTTAGCATGGCCAAACAACCTAACCTGTACATCTTTGGATTATGGGAGGAAACCAGAGGAAACCCATGTAGACATGGGGAGAACGTGCAAACTCCACATGATCACCTGAGGGTGAAATCGAACCTGCGTCCCTGATACTGAGGCAGAAGTGTTAACCATTGTGCCACCGTGCTGTCCATTTTCCTCTCTTACTTAAACAGAAAAGCTACTGTTGTAAGTAAAAAAAAATCAAGTCATTAAACAATTTGGATAAGTGAGGTTAAAAACAACTACTGATAGTAATTCTTTTTATTCTTTCACACTCTTGTGCAATATTATGTTCATAAGCAGAAAATGCAAGCTAATGGCGTGTTCGCAAAATAGGGGATCCATGTATTTGCATTTCTGTCAAGCATAAAGATAAAGCATTCAGTCTTTTAAAAACTTGTTTCCATATAAACTGAGCAGCCTGGATGATTTTTTTACCATTTCACTGCACTAAACCTTTTTTAATGAATCACTGGCTATGATCTGATTAGGCAAATGACAAGAAGAAAAAATGACATTAATGCTATTTTGTTTTCTTTAATAACTCCATAAGGGCTACTATTACAAACTATAATAACATGATTTAATTCAGAATGGCAAAGTAGTGATTATTGCAGTTAGATATAAGTTTACATGTAGATGAAAAATTCTACACTGATTTGACAAGGTCCTTAGAAAAGAATGCACTTTGGGCAACTAAGACTGACAAATGCTAAAACCCATTAGTCTGCTCAATATTTTCCAAACTGAACTAATGGGAAATGCAAACAAAGATTGTTGGACTACAAAGTGTGCACTGTCTTATGTTTGGGATGCATTTAATGTATCTAAATTCAGAGAACCAGATGCAGTTTGGTATAACCAAGGTTAGGGACCCCAAGTATTCCTAGTTGAACTCCTCCTACTAGCACAGACATTGGTCATCTTTCTGTTAATCTAATGGTAAACGTGGTGTTCTGAGGTTTGCAATTGGTACATCACAGAAGAGCGATCAATTAGTCTGTTGCATCTGCACTGGTTCTCCAAGTAACAGTTCACTTGGTGCCACTCCATCACTTCCCACCGTAGCCCTGCACATTGTTCCTTTTCAGATAATAATTCACTTTTGATCAACTTGGTTGAACCTGCATCCACCTCACTCAGTCGGTGCAGTGCAGGTGCTATCACTTACTGTGTGAAAATGTTTTACCTCCCTGCTTCCTTTTGACAATTACCTTAAATCTGTGCCTTTCAATCCTTCCACCAATGGGATTTTTTTTCCCTATGTTCTCAGGCCAAACTCTGCATGAATTAAATGCCTCAATCAAATCTCCTCTCAACTTTCACTGCGTGAAAAGCAGTCCTAAAATTTCCAATCTATTTACATAACGGTTCCACAAATGAGGAACTTCAGTTATGAATTTTCAACGGCTACCACTGGGAACTATTTGTGCTATTGATGTGGCATTGGTTGAGCTGCTCAGTTCCCAGTTGCTTGCTATCATTTTACTCACTAAAACAAAGATTTCAGGGTGGATTAATTGCAGTTCCATTCGCACCATGGGGACTAGAATGAAAAGAGCCTGCAAACAAACACAGGGATTATGATGCATTGTTAACCTGTTACCATTTGGCATATTGTGCAGGCATGGCATCTTTGTGCTACTTTTCTCATTTACTGTCGTTTTGAGCAAGCGTCAAGGTTTTCCAGTGCTGCTCCGGAGTCCTGGCAGGGTCAGAAAGCCCTCCAGGCTGAAAAGACATGGGAGCAGATAATCATGGAGACCAAAGCTCTTGAGATGAAATGGACTGGTTTTCATAGTCTTTATGCACATGACAGACAACTTCTAATCCTGTGGATTGTGCGTCCACAACTATTGTACTGAATAGACTGGGATCGTAATCTGCTAAAGCATCCTTGGAAATCAACTTCCCTTTAATCTTCTTTTTTTAAAAAGCTGCAATCAGTTCCTGACTCCAATGCCATTGTTGGTCTGTTTTCAAAACCACCTTAATTAAGACTGACAAAATTGGGGATCAACCTTACCACAAGTAACATTTGCAATATACAAGTGCCAGTTAGTGATAATTTCTAACAAGGGAGACTCTAAGCATCATCCCGTGACTTTCAATGGATTCCTATCACATAATTGCCCCCACTATCATTATAGATTTAGATTTCTACAGTTCAGAAAGAAGCCCCATTTCCACACCAACCTTCCAAACAGCATCCCACCCTATCCCCACAAGAGTGTGGCTAACCAGGAAGGGCTTATGCCTGAAATGTCAACTCTCCTGTTCCTTGATTGCTGCTTGACCTGCTGTGCTTTTCCAGCACTGCACTCTACTCTGATCTCCAGCATCTGCAGGCCTCTTTTTCTCCTATCCCCATAACCTCACACTTACAATAGTTAGCCCAGCTAACCTGCAGATTCCTGGATTCTGCAGGGCAATTTAGCATGGCCAATTCACCTAACCTGCACATCATTACACTCTGGGAGGAAACTGGAGCACTCTGTGGAAACCCATGCAGACATGGGGAAAATGTACAAATTCCACACAGACAATCACTCAAGGCTGGAATTGAATCCACGTCTCTGCTGCTGTGAAGCAGCAGTACTAACCACCATGCTGTCAATCTTGGGCATTCCATTGATCAGAAACAGAACTGGACTGATCATATAAGTACTGTGGCTACAGTTCAGCTCCTGACTCTCCATCTACAAGGTACAAATCAGGAGTACGATGGAATACCTCCCACTTACCTCGATGAATGCAGCTCCAATAACGTTCAAGAAACTGGATACTCTCCAGGACAAAGCAGCTCACTTGGCTGGCACCACGTCCACAAAGGTCCACTCCCTCCACCATTGATGCTTGGAGGCAGCAGTGTGTACTATCTACATGGTGCACAGTTCACTAAGCTCTTTTGACAGCATCTTCCAAACCCAGCACCACTTCCATCTGGAAGGAGAAGGACAGCAGATACACCACCCTGACTCTGAACTATGTCACTGGTTCTTCAGTGTTGCTGTATCAAAGTCCTGGAACTCCCTCACTAATGGGAGATTTGTCTTCTGTGACTGAGCTTCGTGGTAATTTGCCTAAGGATCTGAAGATTTATGCCTCCTAGACCTTGTCATTTATGTCACTGGTCTGACTGTCATAGACTTCAGTTATGGTAAGCTGTCCACTAGCATTGATAAAACTGCTCTTGTATCATGTTAAAATTCCCTTTTCAGGCTGTTTTATATTCAAGCTGATTGGGCCAGACCTGTTTTGACTCTCTTTGACTTCACTGTGGAATATTGTCCTAATCTTTTACTCTTTCAACTTCTTGAATTATTTTCTTATTGCATGATTAACATTTTTCTGGGAGCTTCTTTTGTAGAAACTTGCCTCTGTTTTATAAGAGATGAAGATAGCTTTAATTTGCAATATTTTCTATTGTATGTCAACTGGTCACACTTGAATTGCTGTGCTCTTCCAGCACCACTGATCCAGAATCTGGTTTCCAGCATCTGCAGTCATTGTTTTTACCACACTTACAGCACACACAAGGGAACGTGATACTAATTTTCATTTTATTAAAAAAACACAAATCCTTTTGAAAACCTCACAGTTGTGGGCATTTCTCCTTGTCCTGCTGAGCAGAGAAACTTCATGACTCCTACTGCCTACCTTGAAGATAAAGGCTTGAAATATTGAAGCATAAATGCTGATACTTGCAAAGAATCCAGAATACATTTGTCTGAAAACCTCCCAGCAATCTTGATTTAATGTTTTGAGATGGTGATCAGTGTTTCATTGTTCCAAAAACTAGTGTTGAAAATACATCTGTTCCTGCCAGAGGAGCAAGTGAGTTACATTTTTTCAGCTGAAGGGTATTGAATACAATAGAAAGTGAAGGGTATGCAGTTTTAGGTTAAGGTTTGCGTTTGTAAACTTAGCATAATGTGCCATAGAGTATGCAGAACAGATTCTAGATTTGATAGCACCTTTTGAAATGTACTGCAAGATTATTAAATTGAGAGGGAGAGAGGATGCAGGACATTGTACTACCTATAAGTGAAAGCCTCTGAAATGCCTTTTATCCCACCACATTTTCTTTTCTTTACTGTTTTAGCCTTTTGTTTTCTTTTGTTGCCAACATGAGTGCTACTTTACTGTGATCTGGCATTGCAGGAACCACAATGTCCAATGAAAACATAAAATGATGGAAATACTCCATAGGTTTTCAGCATCTGTGAAGATAGAAAATATGAATTCATTGTTATTGTGACCATATGTGGTGTTGGTTTCATTATTGAATGTAATGTTTGCTATGACTATACAATTATATTAATATTTTCATACTTATTTGTATCAACATTTATCATTTTTATAATTGTTTCTTGAACATTTTGGGAGAGCTCACCACATAGATTCCATATCCAGATGTGACATTGGCCAAAAATAGATTTCTTCATCCTTGCTCAAAGGTTTATGCTTTGCAATATGACAATTCAATGTGTGAGATTTTCTTTTGGTTTGGCTCATTCACCTTCTGTTTAGATTTTATTTGGGCATTGTGGCAATGTGTTAAGCACTTAAAAGGGGAAATAGTAACTTGTACAGGAAGGGATTGTTGAGATTTTCACATTCTTCCACCTGTCATGAAAGAAAAGGAATTTAATCCTGAGAAGTGCAAGGTGATGCATTTTGGGAATAATAAGGAAAGGATATACACAGTGAAAGAGATCCTTAGGGAGTACTGAGCAACAAAGAGACCTGAGCACATGAGACTGTAGATCCCTGAAGGTGTCAGCACAGATAGACAGACAGGGTAGTGAAGATGATATATGGGATGCTTTCCCTTCATCAGCCAAGGTGTAGAATATAGGAGCAATGTTGACTTATTACAACTTTAAAAAATATCATTGGTTAGACCACAGACCACACTGTGCATTTCTGGTTGCTGCACACTCAGAAAGATGTGATTTGCACTGGAGAGAGTGCAGAGGAAATTCACCAGGAGATTGCCTAGGATGAGAAGTCTCAGCAATGAAGAGGCTGGGTTTGTTTTTCTTGGTTGGTGAAGGACCCATTTCTATGCTGAATGACTTGATGAATCTGTATACTTTTTACCTTCACTGTCTCAACAGCAGAATTTTCAGGATTGTTTGCAGTACTAACAAAGATTCAGGGACCAGAAATCTCTGCACTCAAGTGGGAATCATAACCATTGTTGGAAGTTTATTGTGAGATTTCTAGGTCAAAAGAGTAATGCATCAAGCGACTACAATTACCAGGTTTCAACACTATTAGGGGCCACCTGTAGCCTTGAAAGTTTGGTCAAGAATTGCCACAGTGAATATATATTTTAATTTGTTGGCATGAGAGCTATGCATGTAATAAAGAAACAATTTGCATGTTTAATATCAATAAACTGAAATAAGCAGATTCTCTGCTCACCAGCAGGTGATGTAATAATAGAAGTGGACAGAGCATCAATGTTATCAGAGCAATAATGGTATTTATTGAATCCATTTTGAGGTAGTAACTACACCCCCTTAACTTAGAAAATTTAGGAAGTTCAGATTACCACGAGGTTGTTCCCTTGTCCAAGCTCTCCTTTGCCTCGTCCCAGCCCGCCTTCACCCTTAGACATGATATATGCCAACATGGAACCAGAACATTAATAGACCGTCTTTAAAATATTCAACCTCAATTGTGGACGGCACGGTGGCACAGTGGTTAGCACTGCTGCCTCACAGCGCCAGAGACCGGGGTTCAATTCCCGCCTCAGGCAACTGACTGTGTGGAGTTTGCACGTTCTCCCCGTGTCAGCGTGGGTTTCCTCCGGGTGCTCGGGTTTCCTCCCACAGTCCAAAGATATGCAGGTCAGGTGAATTGGCCATGCTAAATTGCCCGTAGTGTGAGGTAAGGAGTAAATGTAGGGGTATGGGTGGGTTGCGCTTAGGCGGGTAGGTGTGGACTTGTTGGGCCGAAGGGCCTGTTTCCACACTGTAAGTAATCTAAATCTAAAAAATCTAAATTGACTACCCACCTCTTCCTAGCAAGCAGCAAATCAAACCTTCGCCTTCTTGATTCAAAATGATTCTGGGTCAGGATCATGTTTGTCTTTTTTCAGATGGGGCAATAAGTATAAAAGTTGGCAAGTCATGTTGCAGTTGTATAAAATTTTGGTCAGTCCACATTTTGGAGTATTGTGTGCAGTTGTGGTCGCCGAACCATAGGAAGGCTTTGGAGAGGACGCAAAGATTTAACAGCATGTTGCTTGGACTGGAGTTCATTATATCTACAGTATATATTAGCTAGGTGGGACAAACTTAGATTGTTTTGTTTTTGCTAGAGTGTCAGAGGTTTAGGGATGACCTGATAGAAGCAAATAAAACAATGAGAGGCATAGATAGGGTGGATAGTTGGAGTATGTTTCCCAGGGTGAAAATGTCAAATACCAGAAGGCAAAGTTTTAAGTGAGAAGTGGCAAATTTAAACTTCTTTTTCCAGAGTGGTAGGTGCTTGGAATGTGCTGCCAGGGACAGTGGTAGAAACAGAAACAATTTCCAAATTTTAAGAGGCACCCAGACAGATACCTGACCAGGCAGGGAATAAGGGGTATATGAAGCATGTGCAGGCAAATGGGATTAGTTTAGAATAGCATCATGGTGCAGACATGTGGGCCAAAGGTCCTGTGGGGATGTTATTCTATGTTTCTATAGTAGTGAATCAGCACGATGACCAGTGCCACCATGTTGCCTGCCCACCCATTTCCAATCCAGTTTCCAACCATTTCCTAAATCTATCCTCAAGAGTCTTTATAAATAGATCTTGCTAATTTATATATCATCCAATAGCTTGCATGATATAGTTTGGGTCATTGATTTTATTCAAGAAGAGTGCCCATGTCTACTTCAATCTTGTATTCTTCATTCCTGCCTGGATTTCTGGTTGTTAGTGATGAATTCCTCAATGTTTCCACTACAGGTCCAGAAGGTGCAGTGTTTGAACAATCAGTGGAAACACCTCACATCAGAGCCGAATCCTCACAAGAACTCAAGTAAGTAAATGATTTGGATATGTTTTGTAATCTTGGATTTGACACACTGCTACATGTTTAACTCTTTGCTCTGTGAACCAACTATATGCAAACAAGGTGAACATCAGAGTGGCCTTTTGCATTTGCAGTTTTAAAATGGTAAAATCTGAGTTTTGAAACTGTCTGAATAGAAAGATTGCGAAGGACCCTAGCAGGGACTCAGTTACCACAATAATGGTTACCCTCTCTTGCCGTGAATTGGGTGAATAGTATTCAAATCCAGAAACTTCAAAACCAGTGAATGTAAATTTAGCAGAATCTTGTACAGAAAAGTGCCATATTTGCCACCACGTATAATCCCTGCTAAGTACGCAAAAATGTATTTTATTCATTCCAGGGATGTCAGTGATTCCGCCTATGTACTGTCAATACTTAATTATCCTTGACAAGGTGGTTGCAATCTGCCTCTTTAAACAGATTTGATGTAGGTACACCCGCAGTAGGGGTGGGGTTGTGACCGTCTTGCCTAGAACAAAAAGGACAGCTAATAAATGGGAACACTGACACTTGAAATTTTCTCTCCAAGACACACTCACTATCCTGATTTCAAACTATATTCTATATATTCAACTATATTGAACTATATTCAAACTTCCTGAAGAAGGACATGTGCCCGAAACGTCGAATCTTCTGTTCCCTAGATGCTGCCTGACCTGCTGTGCTGTTCCAGCAATAAAGTTTCAGCTTTGATCTCCAGCGTCTGCAGACCTCACTTTCTCCTCTTCAAACTATATTACCCTTTCATTGCTGTCATTGGGTCAAAATCCTAAAGATCCCGTTCTAACTACGAGCAATGTGCACGTGCTTGCATCAAATGGACGGTGGTGGTTAAAGGTAGCAGCTCACCACCACGTCCTTACAGGCAATTGAGGATGGGCAACATACATTGACCTTACCAGTGATGCCCCTACTTAATAACCAAATGAAATAGAAACCAACAAAAACAGCACACATTCACCTGTACATTCAGGTGAAGATTGTGACTATTTTGTATCAGAATATGAATAATGCAAGTCAAAAGCATTAAGTTAACATATTCTAAAACCTAAGAGGAAGATCGTCTTGGGCAATGCAGAGGACATGGGACAAAATGAGAAAAAGAGGAACCAAAGGCATAATCTAAGGATAGCATTAACAATTAAAATTAACACTTGTTTGCTTTGACAATCTATGGAACTGAATATTGGTCCCCACCAAGGAAGGGAATAAGCTGTGAATATACTGTTGCCAGCTGGTGTGTGGATGGCCCTACCCTTTTCACAGTGCTGGCTACTTCTGTGGATGGCAGAGCTACCTTACCCTTTCCATTACTTACCTTTTACAGGTGGTGGTGGTCAGGGTTCAGGTGGCAATGTCACTGCACTAGCAACCTATAAACATTTAATATTCTTGGGACATCAGTTTCAATCCCAACATGGCAAATGATGAAACTTGAATCCAATTTTAAAGTGCAGAATGAGAAAAGCTGGACTAATGGTGATCATGAACAATTGTTGTAAAACTCCATCTGGTTCATTAATGTCCTTCAGGAAGGAAATTCCCACATGTGACTCTTGACCTATAGCAATGTGGTTGACTCTGAATTGCCCTCTTTGCACATATAGTGATGGACAATTAATGCTGACCTAGCTATCAATGCCCATGGACGAGCACTGAACAAGGACTATAAAATTGAACATTTTTAAAAAATTTCTTTTGTTTTTCTGCTTCTTTATATTTCCTGCCTTGATTTATTTTTGTATTTTAAGATGGCACCAGAGGGTGGTGACACTGCACAAAACTTTTCACAGTTTTGTAGATAAAAATGATAAATCAAATCAAAATCCAAGAATGAATGAATAAATGTGCCCTCCTGAGGCGTCAGACTGGCATTTCAGCTTTGAGTCTGCCAGCCACCTGTAATTGGACTGGGAACCTATCTCCCTGCCTATTAAGAAAGCTGCCCTCATAACAAGACCAAAGAGTCACTGTCTCCCTGCCCAAAATGAATTTGGGACCCACAAGTAGTGCACCTGATGGAAAAACTCTTTCCACATTGTCACAAAATAGATCACTTTCAGACATTTATTTTCTACCCTACTGACTGAGATTCATCCAAATAGCATGTGATAATGTGAATGATGCATTCTACAGCTTGATTAAAATTAATTTCTGAAAACACATTAAGCTTTATAGCTGGCAAAGGAAAAATATCTTACTGGTGAAACACTTGTCTATTCCTCATTCACCACATGAACAATGTCATGTCATGAGTACTCAGCCAGAGACAAGGCCTTTACTCACTGTCTGCTGATGGGTTTTTCCTGAGCTCTTCACATGGCAGTTTTTGTTAATGGTTAGTTAGTTTGCTATTGCCTTCCACTCTCAGGGGTAGGGCAAGGTGTGAAGTGTCCATACTACCTCAGCCAGAGCAGGAGGGGGAGCCCATGTCTTTGATGCTGTTCTAAACCATTGGACTTGCTGGCTTCCAGAGAAAAAAAATATGTAATGGCCTAAATCTTCCAATATGGCAAGGTGCCTCTATTTCAACTTAAATAACCAAAGAAGCATAGAATCTCTACAGTGTGGAAACAGGCCATTTTAGCCCAATAAGTCCACACTGACCCTCTGAACAATAACCCACCCAGACCCATTCCCCAACCCTATTACTCTACATATCCCTGACTAATGCATTTAAGTTACACATCCCTGAACGCTATGGACAATTTAGCATGGCTAATCCATCTAACTTGCACATCTTTGTACTGTGGGAGGAAAACTGAGCACCCGGAGGAAACCCATGCAGACAATGGGAGAACGTGCAAACTCCACAGAGATAGTTGCCCGAGGCTGGAATTGAACCCTGTCCCTGGCACTGTGAGGTAGCAGTGCTAACCACTATGCCACCCTCAGTGTTTCAAGACACTGAGAAAGGCACACCATGCAGCCATATGTGGTACTCGCACATGAAGTTTAAATTTCTGATTGCCTGTTGAACCCAGTCAGATTGCTCCGCGATTTCAATGGCAGTCAGCTTAGATGGCCAGAATCATCAAGCTGTGGATTTTTTTTTCCCAGGGATTTACAAAGAGCTTTTTCATAGCAGGGTCAAAAGTTCGCTGTGCAGTGTAACTCAAAGTAATTTAGCTGCAGTATCAAAGTACAAGAAGAATCACAAAACTCTCAGTCCATTCACCAGCCCCCCAACCCCCACCCCCACCCCTCCCAGCAATGTTCATTGTCATACATTGGGTAAAAACAATGACTGTAGATGCTGGAAACCAGATTCTAGATTAGAGTGGTGCTGGAAAAACACAGGGAGAAAGTGAGGTCTGCAGATGCTGGAGATCAAAGTTGAAACTTTATTGCTGGAAAAACACAGCAGTTCAGGCAGCATCCGAGGAGCAGTAAAATTGATGTTTCGGGCAAAAGCCCTTCATCAGGAATACAGCTGCAATACCAACCACGAGCAGCTTGTAGTTGGGGTAGAGTAGTTGACATCAATCTTCTTTTCTACAATATATAAACAATATATTTGAATTAAACAATGAATATCTGAGTTGCTAAAAGACAGATGTCCAAACCATAAATGAAGCTAAGAGACACATTAAAATGTCATTTTGAAAGGATGATGATGTAACCTAGCCGTGGTGGAAGCTTCACACATGGAGGGCCTGAGATTTACTGGTGGATGTTAATGCTTCCTCTCCAAGGACACCAGGGTACAGATAAAATCACAGAAAAGAAGCAGGCAGGCGTGCGTAACAAATAGCTCCATAGCCCACTGCTGGGACCAGTTCATGGTTACCTTGGCCAGGCCCAGGAGCAGATCCATAAGGAGGACTTCACCTTGGCCTGGTCCTCTCCACAAATCCTTCTTCCTACTAAATTAAATATAAAAATAATTCTACACAATGAAAGTAGACAGTAGACAGTCCCTAAGGGGCATTGTAACAATCCAAATATAATCAGCAGAAACTTATAAAAAGAAAATTGAAAGTGATCAAAGTCAAATTTAAAATATTCTTATCTGGGGCAAAGATGCACGCTAGCCCTTACAGTGCCTACCAGTCTCCACAGGCAATCCCCCTTTCTCCGCTGAGCTTAAGGGCCTATCTGATTAGCAGTAGTAAAGGATAAACCACATTTGAGTCCCTAATTGGAAGAGACACTTGTCATAAAGAACACAACATAGTTTATTGAACAATAGAAATAGTACTGACCACTGTTGTCCCTGAACAGAGTTTATCCCACTGTTACTGTGTTTGCTAACCACTCACTTTCCAGAATCCCTAGCTCTTTCCTGCCTGGCTGATGTCAAAAGTGTCCGTATTTTCAGAAAGTGTAGGGTGCTATAGGGGAGAGGGTGTGAGTGGAGGTTTTTTTTGGATTATGTAGAGGAGAAGAATTGTACCATTACTCTGGGTATAGTTATTGAGCATGTACACAGGGAGCTTTGAAGGAGTGACATTAGTCCTCATAAAACTGGAGCCTGAGTGTGTAAGATTCCAAGTTGTCTCTTTCCATTCTTTATATTTAGTAATGTTCAATAAAGCCTGTTGCTGTTCACTCAAACAGTAGTAATCTCCCATTAGTCCCGTGCAAATTCAAGAGAATGAGTACTGTCGGTGGTGGTGATGGAGGTAGGGCAAACACTTGTGGGCTGAGGGAGTGGCTTGTGCATTGTCAGGTGAATAAGGGGGAGTTTGCATTGCTATTGGATTGAGGCTGTACCATTTTAGAGACTGATGGCTTCGTTTTGTTATGACCATCTATAAGTTTGAAATTGTGGTCTTTCTTTCTCAAGCTAGCCACTTAGTTCACATCTGCAGGCATTTATGGCTGTACAAGTCCATTTTCCTTATTATTTTAAAAGTATATTTTGCAATTACAAGTAAAATAAATGCTCAAAGTACTTCAGGATTAATAACTATTTAAAACAATGTGGGCTAACAAACTGATTATGGACTTTAAGCAGTATGTCTCTAGTTCATGATAAGGAAAGAGTGTAGTTATGCCAAGAATACTTGACTGTCTGACTCTGTTCATCCCAGTAGAGTTGGCTCTGGAAGATGCAAAGGTTCCACTGTAAAATGGTAAATGGGCAGATTAAATCGCAGTCAGCCTTGGGTACTCTTTTTTTTCCTTCAGCACTCTTAGGAGAATTTTGGCTAGTATCATTAAAAATAGCAATGAAATGTTATCTCCTGCTCCTCCTTCAATTATATTTTGGCCTTTAAAATTTCTGTTTTTACTGTCACAAGAGGTATTTAATGAATTATGTTAACTGACATCTGAAAATATACATTGATGTTGTTTGTATATTTACACTTTTAAAAACATTTAAAATATATCTCTGGAATTTAGACTTCCTGCTGATAACAGTACTATGGTTGATAAAATCTGTACCATAGTAAGTATAAAGTATGATTTAATAACATGACAAATTTTGTCAGTACACCAGAGTGCAAGCTAATTACAAAATATGTAAATGTCAGCAACATATTTAGAAATGATTGGTTGACATCATTACCAAGAAGTCTGTTTCTTTCAAGGTTAGTTTCATGGGCCAGAATTTGCTGTCAAAATAATGGTGAGGCTAATGGTGTTCAGCATTATTTATGTACAAATTGTACAGCAGTATCAGGCATAGTGTGGAAGCCCAGAAATTGCTGTCCCTTTTGTCGCACACTAGTAGCTCATGAAGACATCTTGCTGTCTAGCTCACCAATGGAATCCATTGAATAGAATGGAATTACTATATTTGCAAAGTAGATTTGAACTAAACCCACTACAAGTGTTGTCATTTCATGCTGAATCGTTTATTTAGCATAATAAGTGTGAATTACTGCCAGTGAATTTCTTTCATACTGAAAGATATAAATATGAACTCAGTTCAAGTTTTAATTGTTGGATATTTTAATCATGAAAAATGTAAAATGTTACTTTTTTTTATTTTCCCTTGTTTCTATGTGTCTCTGAATCCAATCTATTTCTGCATTCTCCTGATTTGATTGAAAACTCATTCTAATTGACGTTTTCTTCTCATGAATTTCCAATGTGTTTGGTAAGAAAAGTAAAAGTTGCTTACCATGTTCAAATAGGTCACATGAGTATGCAAGGGCAAGTATAGCTAACAGCAGAAGCCATTGGATGTCCTGTTATGGAAATTTATGGTCTACCATTTTTACAATCTCTTTTAGATCCTGTATAAATTACATTATAATTCAACATATACACTGTGCACATTTCATTCCCTATGTGCAATGACCTACTCAGTCTTCGACACCTTCTGCAAAAGAGAAATTGAGATCAAGCTGTTCAAACTCAACATTTTTGGAGTACAAATGAAGGAAAGAACTATAATTAATGTGTCTTTCACAATATCCCAAAGTGTTTCCGAGCCAAGATATACTTTTGAAGTGTGGTTACTATTGCAGTCCAGCATAACAGACAACTTCTGCACAACATCATTCTAATATAAGCAATTAAATATATGATCAGTTATATGTGATAATGTACATTAAGATTTTCAAGGAGAGCATTGAGTATATTTTTCCCTCTGTTAAATAATGTGCTATAACTCTTCATGACCAATGAGGAAAAATTAGCATGAAGATGTGCTTTGTAAATGGGCTATAACAATAAACTATCATAATGATCCTTGAATACTCCAAGCATCTAACAAGCTGTTTAATCAGTGCAAATTATGAAATATCCATGAAGTGTATAAAGTTTGTGCAATTCAGAGTACTTTCCCTGCCTCGCTATCATTAAGCCACTGCTAGAAGCATGGACTCGCAACAAATTGTAAAAAGTACAAGCATTGCAAATCTTTGTCACATTGATTCAGGGACCCATTAAAAATTTGATGAATCCTGAATCCAGGATTCATGATTCTATTCCTGAGCTTTTCGATGTTCATCACGGTCCTTTTAAGGTGGCAGGCTGGCTTGGATCATGACCCTGGGCTCCGAGCTTCCAACTTGGCTGGGTCTATTGCAGAAAAAGACATGACCCATTATTCTGCAAATTTCAGAGTTGTAATCTTTGAAGGGTTCTGGTTCACCTCGTAGGTTTCATGAAACAATATCTGTAAGAGGGAACATTTTTTGAAAGGTAAAGTCCTCTTCATTTCCTCCAAGTGACCCTGCCAAGATATGATTTACGTACACACACAAGTCCATTGTGCTCATGCCAATTTATACCCCTCCTCATACCCCCATGACCTCTCATGACCGCTTGCCAAAGTACAGTATCTCCATGCCCATTCTCCTACTGTACACTTAGAACTGCAATGAACTCTATATAGTGGCAGTTGTAAATGTAAGAAACACTATTCATTTATAACTTTTCACATGTTAAGAAAAACACCTTTCTACCTTAGAATAATTAAGTTTGGATGATTGATACTTTTTAAAGTTCTAAGCCATGAAACTACACGGCACTTGAAACCCTTTACTCTTCAGTAAATGAACATTATGAGGGGTGACCAGGTGGCTTGCAGTGCCAGGGACCTGGGTTCAATTCAAGTGACAGAGTGGAGTTTGAACATTCTCCCTGTATCTGTGCAGGTTTCCTCCCACAATACAAAGATGTGCAGGTTAGGTGAATTGGCCATGCTAAATTGTCCATTGTGTTCAGGGATGTGTAGGTTAGGTGCATTAGTCAGGGGTAAAAGTAGAGTAACTGGGTAGGGGAATGGATCTGGCTGGATGTCTCTTCAGAGGGTTGATATGGACTTGTTGGGCCAAAATGGCCTGTGTTCATACTGTCAGGATTCTCTAATTATGATGTTGATATAAACCAGCTGGCTGGAGCTGTCACTCAAAAGCTGGGACATAACTGTTACAAACAATCTAACTGTTGTCTGCGTTCTTTGCTGTGAGAGCTCAACCAAATAACCAAGATGGCCATTTTAAATAGCCCATCTCTACAGCAGTCAATCTTGTGGCTGAGCCCGAACCTCTTTGTTTGGCCAGACTTTAACCAAAACCCATTACTCCAGCAATGAAGATTACACCTTGAGAGACAGTATTCCCATATTGCAATGCTTGTATGTTTTATAGGAATGCAAAGCCTGGAATTTCTCCAACTTTCACTACCTGCCTTGAAGATGTAAATCCAGCCTCTTGTCATGAATAAGCATATTTATCAGTGTAGACTTGATACAAGGTGTCAAAAAGCACAGAATTAAAGCACAAAGATAAGACACTAGTTTTACCTATCATAGTTTAGGCAAAAACGTACAGATATGGAAGTGGTGTACTTGATGTGTAGCAAATGTTATTCCTGCAGAGAAATACTTAGACAGACATAGCATATGAGGTATTAAGAGTGAAAATAAAATCCATTTTTATGTAAAATTGTTGACCAGGGAAATATTTCCATTGAACAAATTGAACGCAACTGAAGTGCATCAAGAAAATTTACCACCACCTTGTCAAGGACAATTAGGGTTAGGAAATAAATGTTGGCTTTGCCAGCAACACTCTCTTCCACCAGTGAGTAAAACAAAATCTGCCTTAATTAAAGCATGTTTCATTGTTTAAAGATACAATTTATATGTGCTGTATAAATCATAGCACATTGGTCCTCCCCAACAACCACTTCACACAACAGGAGCAGTCATTAGGAATTTGGATGCAGAGAAAAGTGTCCAATTAGTGTCCTTCTCAACTTTGAAACTGAAAACAGGGAGCGCTGACTCAACTGCCCTGCACAGCTCATTGTATAACTTGCCCTCTTGTTGAATGAAGCTATACACAGGGAATTCTGATGCAAACAATGTATTGTCCATAAAATAAAAATTGCATTTCAAATATTTGTTCTGTATAGATCAATGAGAAAAATAATGGTATGCCATGATAGGCCATGATAGCTAAAGTAATGTATTTGAATGAGTGAAGATTGACTACATGGTTTTTCTCATCCCCCCCACTCCCCATGAACGCTTTATATGCCAAATACATCAGAACCAGCCAATTTTAATGAAAGATTTCACGTGGTACATTAGAACCTTTGGTAGATGTGGTGAGATGTAACCCTCACAACTGATTTTGATTGAAGGTAAGGCTATGGTGAGTAGTGATATAGTGAGTATTGATTGCATCAGAATTAGCCTTTTAACTCAAGGCTTCCATTTAACTTTTGGAACATCAACTTCTGTCTGAAGGGGTGGTAATTATTTGGAGAAACCAACAGGAATTAAGCAGATGAAAAACCATTGCTGGGGTACTGGTGCCCAGGTTAGACATCCTGGAAGAATTGGGATTCTTCAACAAAAATCCCTCTCTTTGGAGTGAAGATATCAGATTTGTTTGGAGAGCTCTAAGAGAATATCACTCAGCTTCTCAAAGTCCACAGGAAAATCTAGTTTAAAAAAAAATTGGCTCTCTTTCTGCTGCCAATATTTTTGGAAAACATTAGAACATTGGTTAAATTTTACTTTTGAGGTCCTTGCCTGTTTTGGAATCCCATCGAATCTGCTGTACAATCAGTACGATCATATGGCTGATCACACACTTCACTGCTGTTACTCACACCATCCTGGTAACCATGGACACCATCTGTAATCAGAAACCTATCAATCTCGACCTTTAAACAAGTTGGAAGACTGAGCTTCCATAGCTCTCTGTAATAGAAAATTCCAAGAGTTCACAAGCCGCTGTAGAAACAAAATTCACTTAATCTCTGACCTAAATTACAATCCATTTCTTCATAAATTGTCTCATTAGATTAGATTAGATTACTTACAGTGTGGAAACAGGCCCTTCGGCCCAACAAGTCCACACCAACCCGCCGAAGCGCAACCTACCCATACCCCTACATCTACCCCTTACCTAACACTACTGGCAATTTAGCATGGCCAATTCACCTGACCTGCACATCTTTGGACTGTGGGAGGAAACCGGAGCACCCGGAGGAAACCCACGCAGACACGGGGAGAATGTGCAAACTCCACACAGTCAGTCGCCTGAGGCGGGAATTGAACCCGGGTCTCTGGCGCTGTGAGGCAGCAGTGCTAACCACTGTGCCACCGTGCCGCCCACTCGTCTCCTGGATCGAGTCTCTCCAATCAGGGGAAATATGCATCTAAACCGTCTATTCCTGTAAATATTTTGACACATAGAAACATAGAAAATAGAAACATCAGTAGGTCATTTGATCCATTGACCCTACATAACAGAGAGCCTCCTTGTCAATTTCAGCAGATCATGTTCCTGTGTCTGATAATACTGCATCATAGACCAGTTGAGACTCCCATTTGGTTGGTCCTGAAAGAAGGTTTCTCCTTAAACCAAAGCTGAAACATCAACTGCTATGATGGTTGAAAAAGACAGATGAGTGTGAAAGGACATCTCTGAATGTCAACACACTCTTGATCCTTGGAAAAGCATTCCTTTTGATGTGATTCTAACACCAGCCTTTGTTTTATTTGCTAGCTGTCTCAAGAATTTTGTTGTAATTGCCAAGCAAGTCAAAACTTTTTGCCAAGTGCTTCACCTTCCAAAGATTTAGAGTCATAGAGATGTACAGCATGGAAACAGACCCTTCGGTCCAACGAGTCCATGCCAACCAGATATCCCAACCTAATCTAGTCCCATTTGCCAGCACCCAGCCCATATCCCTAAACCTTTCCTATTCATATACCCATCCAAATATCTTAAATATTGCGCTTGTACCAGCCTCCACCACTTCCTCTGGCAGCTCATTCCATATACGTCCTCTGTGGAAAACATTACCCCTTAATTCCCTCTTATATCTTTCCCCTCTCACCCTAAACCTATGTCCTCTAATTCAGGACTCCCCCCACCCAAGGGAAAAGACTTTGTCTATTTATCCTATCCATGCCCCTGAGAATTTTAGAAACCTTTATAAGGTCACCCAGTCTCCAACGCTCCAGGGAAAACAGCCCTTGCCTATCCAGCCTCTCCCTATAGCTCAAATCCTCCAACCCTGGCAACATCCTTGTAAATCTTTTCTGAACCCTTTCAAGTTTCACAACATCTTTCCGATAGGAAGGAAACCAGAATTGCATGCAATATTCCAACAGTGGCCTAACTAATGTCCTGTACAGCCGCAACATGACCTCCTAACTCCTGTACTCAATACTCTGACCAATAAAGGAAAGCCTACCCATACACTGCCTTCACTATTCT
This sequence comes from Chiloscyllium plagiosum, assembly GCF_004010195.1. Lineage (NCBI taxonomy): Eukaryota > Metazoa > Chordata > Chondrichthyes > Orectolobiformes > Hemiscylliidae > Chiloscyllium > Chiloscyllium plagiosum. The sequence continues at coordinate 83,728,499 of NC_057710.1, forward strand.
ATCTATATGCGATTCCACTTTCAAGGAGCTATGAACCTGCATTCCAAGGCCTCTTTGTTCAGCAACATTCCTAGGATCTTACCATGAAGTATATAAGTCCTGCTAAAATTTGATTTCCCAAAATGCAGCACCTGACATTTATCTAAATTAAACTGCATCTGCCACTCCTCAGCCCATTTGCCCATCTAATCAAGATTCCATTGTAATCTGAGGTCATTTTTTTCACTGTCCACTACACCTCCAATTTTGGTGTTATCTGCAAACCCATTAACTATACCTCTTATGCTCACATCCAATCATTTCTATAAGTGACAAAGTAGACCCAGCACCAATCCTTGTGGCACACCATTGGTCACAGGCCTCCAGTCTGAAAAACAACCCTTCACCACCACCCTCTGTCTTCTACCTTTGAGCCAGTTCTGTATCCAAATGGCTAGTTCTCCCTGTACTCCATGAGATCTAACCTTGCTAACCAGTCTCCCATGGGGAATCTTGTCAAACGCCTTACTGAATTCCATAAAGATCTTGTCCACTATTCTGCCCTCATCAATCCCCTTTGTTACTTTTTCAAAAACCTCAATTACGTTCGTGAGACAGGATTTCCCACAGACCTTCCTGAAGAAGGGCTCATGCCCGAAACATCGATTCTCCTGCTCCTTGGATGCTGCCTAACCTGCTGTGCTTTTCCAGCAACACATTTTCAGCTCTGATCTCCAGCATCTGCAGTCCTCACTTTCTCCTTTCCCACAGACCAAGCCATGTTGACTATCCCTAATCAGTCCTTGTCTTTCCAAGTATCTGTAAATCTTGCCCCTCCGGATTCCCTCCAACAACTTGCCCACCACCGTCAGGCTCACCGGTTTATAGTTCCCTGGCTTGTCCTTACCACCTTTTTTTGAATAATGGTACCACATTAGCCAACCTCCAGTCTTCTGACACCTTACCTGTAACTACTGATGATACAAATACCTCAATAAGGAGCCCAGCTATCACTTCCTTAGCTTCCCACAGAGTTCTTGGGTGCACAGGTAGTTTTTGAGTCGCAGGCAGATAGGATAGTGAAGAAGGCATTTCCTTTATTGGTCAGAGTATTGAGTACAAGAGTTGGGAGGTAATGTTGCGGCTGTACAGGACATTGGTTAGGCCACTGTTGGAATATTGCGTGCAATTCTAGTCTCCTTCCTATCGGAAAGATGTTGTGAAACTTGAAAGGGTTCAGAAAACATTTACAAGGACGTTGCCAGGGTTGGAGGATTTGAGCTATAGGGAGAGGTTGAATAGGCTGGGGCTGTTTTCCCTGGAGTGTCTGAGCTGAGGGGTGACCTTTATAGAGGTATACAAAATTGAGGGGCACGGATAGGATAAATAGACAAATTTTTTTCCCTGGGGTCAGGGAGTCCAGAACTAGAGTGCATAGGTTTCGCGTGAGAGGGGAAAGATATAAGAGACCTAAGGGGCAACTTTTTCACACAGAGGGTGGTACGTGTAATGGAATGAGCTGCAGAGGAAGTGGTGGAGTCTGGTACAATTGCAACATTTAAGGGGCATCTGGATGGGTATATGAGTGGAAGGGGTTTGGAGGGGTACGGGCCAGGTGCTGGTAGGTAGGACTAGATTGAGTTTGGATATCTGGTCGGCATGGACGAGTTATACCAAAGGGTCTGCTGTATATCTCTGACTCTATGACCTGATCAGGTCCTGGGATTTATCCGCCTTTACCAGTTTCAAGACACCCAGCATTTCCTCCTCTGTAATATGGACATTTTCAAGATGTCACCATATATTTCTCCACATTCTATATCTTCCATGTCCTTCTCCACAGTAAACACTGATGCAAAATACTCATTTAGTATGTCTCCTATCACCTGTGGCTCCAAACAAAGGCTGTCTTGCTGATCTTTGAGGGGCCTATAATCTCCCTAGTTAGCCTTTTGTCCTTAATGTATTTGTAAAATCCCTTTGGATTCTCCTTGATCCTATTTGTCAAACCTATCTCATGTCCCTTTTTTTTTTGCTCTCCTGATTTCCCTCGTCAGTATACTCCTTTATACTCTTCTAAGGATTCACAAGATCTCCCCTGTCTATACCCGACATTTGCTTCCTCCTTTTTCTTAACCAAACTCTGACAGGAGCCCTAATGACTGAAGATTTACCATTATACTATTACTGTTGACAATTTGTCCCAATGACTGAATATATTTTTTATTGAAAATGTATCCTTGTCATTAAGGTTGAGCCATTTTGCTTATGAGCAATTTAAGGCTTTATGCATCTCCATTCATATCCTTCAACTTGTCCCATGTATCAATACCTCATCTATATGGCTATGACTCCATGAAGACCTTGTAAAATACTCGACATATGCATCAAAACGTCTCTGGGGCTGAAACAATCCCAACCAGACATTTGTTGAAACAAAATCTCAAAGTTTAACCATGTAAAAAGCAACCTTGATTATCCAATGATCCTGCTTGAACCTAATGATTTGCAATAAGTTTCAGGAAAGCTTGACTTCTGGTTAATGTAGCTAAACTCTCATCAGCTGTAAATGTGGATTGGAGAGTGAAATCCACTGCCTTGTTGAGATGTGGTCACCATAAATTTGAACAATATCTTTTTAGCTTGAATGCAGTAACCATGCCCAGCAGTTTGTTCCTTGATTTGGGAATGACTCTTGTTATTATTGCTGTAAGTTGCTCTCAAATTGCTTCATTAAGGCTTGTGGAAATTTCCAGGGTATTGGGACATGTGGGTCTCACGTCTTTCTTCAGTCAAATCTCATATTCGGTGTTCTCCTTCCCCAAAACTCAGAATTCTTTTTCAAAGGAGCTCTTCAACTTCTGCTATTTAATGTCTTTCATCTTTTGAATCAGACTGAGGTCAAGACATGTCTCCCTACTCAAGAGTGAGTTTTATTGATTTGTGAAGTACATACAGATTTTCTACTCTTGTGGCTTCCCCAATATTAGTCTTGCTTGCAGAGTATCTTTAACCTGAAATGCTACACATTAGCACATAACAACTAGGAGCAGGCATAGGCAATTCAGCCCCATGAAGCTAGTCCTCCATTTAATACAATCTCGCTTAATCTCATCTCTGCCTCAACCACCCATTGATTCCAATTTCCATAATACTTCAGGCTATTGTTAATTAAAAATCTGCCTATTTCCTCAAACTTATTCAGTGTCCCAGCATCCACTGCACTCTGGGGCAGTGAATTCTGTACATTTCCACAGACCCTTTTCAAAGAAGTAATTCCTCCTCACTTCTGTTTAAGTCTGCGAAACTTTACTCTGAAACTGACCTCGATTACCCTAAAAGGAGAAACATCTGTGGTATGTCTACATTGTCATTACAACAATCAATGCATCCATTACCTCTGGTGCCACTTCCTTTTAAGATCATTGGATGTAGGCCATTCAACCCTGGAACGTGTTTATCTTTAATTCTAATGCTTTGCTCCATACTCTTCAATAGTGATGACACCTGTTTTTAAGTTCCACCTGTTCTACAACATCAGCATTACCTGTTGTTATTACTGGGATAGTTTCAGTGTTCTCTGCCATGAAACCTGAGGCAAAATATTATAGAGTCAGAGATGTAGAGCATGGAATCAGACCCATCTATTCGGTCCAACCCATCCATGCCGACCAGATATTCCAACCCAATCTAGTCCCACCTGCCAGCACCCGGCCCATATCCCTCCAAACCCTTCCTATTCATATACCCATCCGCACAAATCCTCCAACCCTGGCAACATCCTTGTAAATGTTTTCTGAACCCTTTCAAGTTTCACAACATCTTTCCGATAGGAAGGAGACCAGAATTGCATGCAATATTCCAACAGTGGCCTAACCAATGTCCTGTACAGCCGCAACATGACCTCCCAACTCCTGTACTCAATACTCTGACCAATAAAGAAAAGCATACCAAACACCACCTTCACTATCCTATCTACCTGCGACTCCACTTTCAAGGAACTATGAACTTGCACTCCAAGGTCTCTTTGTTCAGCAACACTCCTTCGGACCTTACCATTAAGTGTATACGTCCTGCTAAGATTTGTTTTCCCAAAATGCAGCACCTCGCATTTATCGGAGTTAAACTCCAACTACCACTTCTCAGCCCATTGGCACATCTGGTCCAGATCCTGTTGTAATCTGAGGTAACCGTCTTCGCTGTCCACTACACTTCCAATTTTGGTGTTGTCTGCAACCTTACTAACTGTACCTCTTATGCTCGCATCCAAATCATTTATATAAATGACAAAAAGCAGAGGACCCAGCACTGATCCTTGTGGCACTCCACTAATCACAGGTCTCCAGTCTGAAAAACAACCCTCCACCACTGCCCTCTGTCTTCTACCTTTGAGCCAGTTCTGTATCCAAATGGCTAGTTCTCCCTGTATTCTGTGAGATCTAACCTTGTTAATTAGTCTCCCCTGGGGAACCTTGTTGAACACCTTACTGAAGTCCATATAGATCACCTCAACCGCTCTGCCCTCATCAATCTTCTTTGTTACTTCTCAAAAAACTCAATCAAGTTTGTGAGACATGATTTCCCACGCACCAATCACAACTAATGGGTATGCCTCAGCTTTTGCCCGAATGTTAGCTTTAGTTTCCTTCCTGAGCTACAGATGCTTTCTCCCTCCTGACAACTCCCTTCCTCTGCATATGTTTTAGTTTGGTGCAATAGAGTATACTCTATTACGCCAAACCTCTGTTCATCAATTACCCTACTTTTTAGTCTTCTTGACCAATCCATTAGGGCCAAATCTGTCCTCATGCCTGTGCATAACACCAGAACTCTAGTTTCAGAGTCACATTTTTCATCCTCAAACCAAATTTGAAATTCTAGCATGTTATGATCACTCTTCTCTGCAGGATCCTTAACTGAGATCATTAATTAGCCTTATCTTGTATCACAATTCTAAACACTGTCTCCTGGACCATGTAGTTGCACTAATGTGGGTATGGATGGTACTTTCTCTGCCATAACTCATTGTTTCATAACATACTTATAGGTGTCTAACTTAAAATTTGTGAAAAGGTCATTGACATAAATGCCAGTTTGCCAAAATGTAAGGTTTAGGTTGACTCTTTCTTGAAAAACAAATTAAGTTTTTCTTCTGTAGTAGACTGTTCAGCCTCATTAACCCCCCCTTTTTGTTTTTTTTTTGTGTAACTAATTTGATTTCTCACTTTTCTGAAACTTTGATTTCCTGCAAGTGACCTACCATGCAACAGATAAAGCATTCATTCTTAACAGTCAGTATCGATATGTGTGAGGTTTCTTCACTGTATGGCAATGGGACAGAGGGTGGTATCAGGCATATTGTGGGAGTGCGGAGATAGTCAGTGCATGTGGTGGAGTATGGGTGTTAGACCTACACCAGAAGGGGTTGGGTTTGGATACAAGAGGAGAGGGGTTCAGATCAGATACTGGGAAAGGGGGGGATTGAGTCAGGAGCAAGGAAAGGGCCAGGGCCTCTGTTCCCAGGGCAGAAGCATGGGAGATGGTCAGTTCTGATGGCTGGACAGGGCTTTTAGCTCCAGGGTTGTGACCAGTGATACAGTAAGGAGGAGCAAGTCCATAGCAGGAACAGGTAATAGGTTCAGAGTTGGGGATTGGGTCTGTTGATTTGGGGGGGTGGTAGATGGAGGAAAAAATCTACACCAGATAGATTTGGTCTAGTGGTGGGGAAAGGAGACTCTCCTCTCCCAGGTAGAGGTGGGGTATTGGCTCCAATGGCAGGGGAGGGGATGGTGTCAGGTCCTGGGGGATGTGGATGTTGGGTCAGCTTACTAGTTGCACAGGAGATGGACTAATTAATAGTTTAATATTTCCAGAATAATTATTTACTTAACTGTCCCAGCACTGCTCCTATCTATGTTGGAAAAAGAACTACCTGTCCAACTGAAAATCCAGGCCAAGGCGCCTGGAAAATAAAAGAAATCTGGTCCTCCTGAAGGACATTAAATTAAAGTTATTACAACAACGTTCAGCACCACTGAGTGAGGAAAATCAGACTTTGGAATATATCCAAAGATCAATACTGAGCCAAAATAGTGAGCTAATACTGCCATTTCATAAATGATTCATGCAACCATCCTTGAAATAGTGTATATAATTCATCGAACGAGTTGGGGAATTGGAATTGGAGTTGGATGAACTGAGGATTATTCGAGAGGCTGAGAGGGTGATTGATAGAAGCTACAGGGATATAGTTACGCCGGAGAACAGAGGTAGCTGGGTAACAGTTAGAGGTGGGAAGGGGAAGAAGCAGGCAGCGCAGGGTTCCCCTGTGGTCGTTCCCCTAAAAAATAAGTATACAGATTTGGAAACTGTTGGGGGGGACAGCGTTGCAGGTGTAAGCTGCAGTGAAGGGGTCTGTGGCTCTCTAAAGGGATGAAACCATATGACAACCTATTTCACATTGTGCAGAACCTGCCATTCTAACAAGTGTGTGTCAAACCAGTAGACATTTAGAGACTGCATTTCGAGAGGGCTATATACAAAACACTCTGAACATAGAACATTGCAAGACAGTACAGGCTCTTTGAGCCTTGATGTTGTGCCGACCTGTGAAACCAATCTGAAGTCCATCTAAGTGAGTCCACTACTGTTGTCGGCAGGGCATTCCACCCCCCTACTACTGAGAAACTACTTCTGACATCTGTCTATATCTATCATCTCTCAATTTATAACTATGTCTCCTCGTTCTAGCCATCACTATCCAAGGAAAAAGGCTCTCACGGTTCACCCTTTTCTAACCTTCTGATTATCTTATGTCTCAATTCAGTCACCTCTCAGTCTTTTCTTTAATGAAAACAGCCTCAAGTCCCTCAGCCTTCCCTCATAAGACCTTCCCTCCATACCAGGCAACATCCTAGTAAATCTCCTCTGAACCCTTTCCATAGCTTCCACGTTCTTTCTATAATGCAGTGACCAGAAATGTACACAATACTCCAAGTGCAGCTGCACCAGAGTTTTATACAGCTGCAACATTACCTCATGGCTCCGAAACTCAATCCTGCTACAAAGAAAAGTTAGCACACCCGTATGCTGCCTTTACAACCCTATTAACCTGGATGGCAACTTTCAGGGATCTATGTACATGGACACTGAGATCTCTCTGCTCATCTACACTACCAAGAATCATATTGTTAGCCTAGTACTCATTTTTTATTCCTGTTGCTCCTTCCGAAATGAATCACCTCAAACTTTTCCACATTAAACTCCATTTGCCGCCTTTCCGCCCAGCTCTGCAGCTTATCTATGACCTTCTATAAACTGTAACATCCTTCAGCACTATCCACAACTCCTCTAAACGTAGTGTCATCCGCAAGTTTACTAACCCATTCTTCTCTTCTACGCCCACATCCAGGTGGTTTATAAAAATGACAAACAGTAGTGGCCCAAAACAGATCCTTGTGGTACACTGCTAGTAACTGAACTCCAGGATGAACATTTCCCATCAACCACCACTCTCTGTCTACTTTCAGCTCACTAATTTCTGATCCAAACTGCTAAATGGCCCTCAATCCCATGTCTCTGTATTTTGTATAATAGCTTACCATGGGGAACCTTTATCAAATGCCTTACTGAAATCCATATACACTGCATCAACTGCTTTACCCTCATCCACCAGTTTTATCACATGTCTCAAAGGACTCAATCAAGTTTGCGAGGCACGACCTACCCCTCACAAAACCGTGTTGAATATCCCTAATCAACTTATTCCTCTCTGGATGATTGTAAATTCTCTTAACCTATTTCCAACACTTTACCCACAACCAAAATAAGGCTCACTAGTCTATAATTACTAGGGTTGTCTCTACTCCACTTAAACAGGGAGACAACATTTGCTAACCTCCAGTCATCTGGCACTATTTTTATAGATAACGACAACATAAAGATCAAAGCCAAAGGCTGTGCAAACTCCTCCCTGGTGGCCCAGAGAATCCTGGGATCAATCCCATCTGGCCCAGGTTACTTATCTCTTTTCATACTTTCCATAATTGCTAACACCTCCTTGTGAACCTCAATCGTGTCTAGTCCAGCAGCCTGTATCCTTTTCCAGTGTGAACACTGAAGAAATATATTCATTTAGTGCTGCTTCTATCTCCTCAGACTCCACACACAACTTCCCACGACTCTGTCTTTGTCTTTGCTTGGCCCGAATCTATCTTTAGTCATTCTTTTATTCCTGATATACCTGTAGAAAGCTTTAGGGTTTTCCTTGATCCTATCTGCTGATGACTTCTCATGTCCCCTCCTGGTTGTTAGCTCTCTCTTTAGGTCCTTCCTGGCTAACTTTTAACTCTCAAGTGCCCTAACTGATCCTTCACGTCTCATCCTTACATAGTGGCCTTCTTCCTCTTGACACTAGATTCAACTACTCTAGTAAACCACGGTATCCTCACTTGACCACCTCTTCCCTGTCTGACAGGTACATAGTTAACAAGCACACGCAGTAGCTGTTCCTTGAATTCGCTTCACATTTCAATTGTGCCCGTCCCCCCCAGTTTCCTTCCCCATCTTATGTATCCTAAATGTTGCCTAATCACATCATTATTGCTTTTGCCCCCACCTGTAATAATTGCCCTTTGGTATATACCTAACCCTTTCCATCGCTAAAGTAAACCTAATCAATTGTGGTCACTATCACCGAAGTGCTCACCTACCTCCAAGTCTAACACCTGGCATGGTTCATTACCCAGTACCAAATCCAATGTGGCCTCGCCCCTTGTTGGCCCGTCTATATACTGTGTCAGGAAACCCTCCTGCACACATTGGATATAAACTGACCCATCTCAAGTACTTGAACTATAGTATTACTGGTCAATATTTGGAAAGTTAAAGTCCTCCATAACAACTACTCTGTTACTCTTGCTCCTATCCAGAATCATCTTTGCTATCCTTTCCTCTACATCTCTGGAACTATTTGGAGGCCTATAGAAAACTCCCATCAGGGTGACCTCTCCTTTCCTGTTTCTTACCTCAGACGAGTCCTCAAATGTCCTTTCTGCCACCATAATACTGTCCTTGACTAACAATGCCACACCTCCCCCTCTTTTACCATCTTCTCTGTTCTTACTGAAACCTCTAATTCCCGGAACCTGTAAAACCATTCCTGTCCCTGCTCTGTCCATGTCTCCGAAATGGCCACAACAACGAAGTCCCAGGTATAAACCCATGCAGCAAGTTCACTCGCCTTATTCTGATGCTTTTGGCGTTGAAGTAGAAACGCTTCAAACCACCTTCCTGCTTGCCGGTGCACTCTTGTGACCTTGAAACCATATATCTGACCTCACTACTCTCAACTTCCTGGACACTTGAACTATAATTTATGTTCCCCCTGTTGCATTAGTATAAACCCTCACAAAGAGCATTAGCAATGTTGACTCTCCTGCTCCTTAGATGCTGCCTAACCTGCTGTGCGTTTCCAGCACCACTCTAATCTGGACTCTGGTTTCCAGCATCTACAGTCCTTGTTTTTACTTATGGAATCCCCAATGACTAATGCTCTGCTTCTCTTCCACCTTCTCTCCTGAAAAGCAGGGACAGACTCTCTCTCTGCTGGAGATCTGTACCCCATGGCTTATCCCTGGTAAGTCGTTCCCCTTCCTCCCGCCCCCCCCACCCCCCAAACAGTATCAAGGGGAACTGTTATCAAGGGAACAGCCACAAGAGATCCCGGTATGGCCTGCCGGTTCCCTTTCCGTCTGCTGACTGTAACCCATCTGCCTTTTTCTTGCACCTGCGGTGTGACTATCTCTTGTAATTCCTCTCAATAATCCTCTCTGCCTCCTGAATGATTTGAAGTTTCTCCTGCTCCAGCTCCAGTTCCCTTAGGCGGTTTGAGGAGCTGGAGTTAGGTGCACTTCCCGCAGATAATCAGCAGGGACACTAGTGGTGACCCTTGCCTCGCACATTCTGCAGGAGCCTGATGAAGATAACAACAGGAATTGATTTGCATTTTTGGAATCAGTTTCCCAGCTGTGCCAGTCATTTTGAGAGAGTGGTCATTTTGAGAAGTTGGCTCGCCTGTTAGCTGAGAGAAAGGGAGGACTGCAGATGCTAGAGACCAGAGTCACAAAGTGTGGTGCTGGAAAAGTACAGTCGGTCAGGCAGCATTCCTGATGAAGAGCTGTTAGCTGACTCTGGGGATTATACAAGACGAGGCAGGAATGCAGAAAGTCATGGAAGAGATCTGGAATGGAAGGGAGAACATCATGTGCAGTCGGAGTACTTGCTCTAGGAAAGGAAAAAATTGTGAAAGGTCAGATCAGGAAGAGGGGAGAAGATTGTGGATGGTTGAAGAGACTGGTGGAGAAGTGATCACATTGAGTAAATGAAGGTGGGAGAGGTGCCTAGGATTACTTTGTGGTAGACATTGGGTGGGCATAAATATTCTGGGTTAGGTAGATGTAGTACAATTATGACAGAGCAGAGAAGGGTAGCTTGTTGGGCCAAGAAAAGCACTGTTCGTCCTCACCCATAGTCAGCGCCAAGAAAAAAGTCACACAGCTGTTCGCTAGAGCATTCCATGGTTCCTTTCAACTGCTGGAATGTCTAATGCTCAGGAAATGTAAGACCATGCAGCTGTACTTCTATCCTGCCAGATTAGACTCCTGGTGTCAACCTGACCAGTTAGCTGTGTTCACTGCCTTCAAAGGTGGTCTCCTATAGATCACTGTGGAAAGATGGGATTGCTTCTCCTCTGCCTCCCCTCAATGAAAACTTTGGAGCAGTGTTGGAACATGCCCTCTTCCTGTGTTGTTGTGTCCTTCCCATGATTTGTTTTGTAATGTACCTCCCCTTTTAAGAGCAGCATGCTCACTTTCAATAGCACAAACTACTTTGAACCCGTGCTAACCAGCCATGATTGTGGTCACCCCAGTCTGACATGCAACGCAAGCTAGGTATTGACTGCATGCTACAATGATTCAAATAACCAAGCAGCATAGATTTGAGCACTGTCTGCACCAGAAGCAACAGGCATGAGTTGGGTGACATGGTGGATCAATGGTTAGCACTGCTGCCTCACAGCACCAGATACCCAGGTTTGATTCCACCCTCAGGTGATTGTGTGGAGTTTGCACATTTTCCCCACGTCTGCGTGGGTTTCTTTCAGGTGCTCCAGTGTCTTCCCACAGTCCAAAGATGTACAGGTTAAGTGGGGATTGGCCATGTTAAATTTTCAGTAGTGTCCAGGGCTAAGTCAATTAGCAATGGGAAATGTGGGGTTACGTGGATAGGGTGGGGATCTGGGTAGGATGCTCTTTGGAGGGTTGGTGTGGATCTGATGGGCCAAATGCCATCTTTCCACACTGCAAGGATTCTGAGTAGGTCAGGAACTGTGACTCCCTCATGCCATTTTGGCCTCCATGTTCAGGCATCAAATTTCAGATTTTGTAAGGATAAGAAAATGTTTCCCACAATGACTTTGAAAACCCACGTTTCACCCTAACCTGCTTCCAGTATCCTTCATCTTTATTACAAATCTACTGAGCACACTGTGGCTAATGCTGTTTTATTTTCCACCCTATTTCACATGATTTAATAATTAAATAGTATCTCATGTTTATCTCTGATATATAAAATTATCTATGTAAGTCTTCAATAATTCTGAGAGTAAAGTTGAAAGATTACCAAGGGATTCAAACAGCTTTTTAGAAACAAACCTGAATAATGAAGGTTGTAGTAAAAGTGTGCAAAAATTCTTCTGCATAAGTTCATATTTAATTGTTTGTGAACTAATCACTAACCTTTTAAAAGCTGCTGTTATAGTCTAATTTGGCAGACTTGCCAGCATTGTTTCAGATCATAAACAGAGATGAGTCAAGCTACTCAGTTCAACATAGCTCATTTGTTCAAAGAAATATGAAGTTCTCATTATAGAATCCAAACATTTCTTCAATGATTTAAGGTTTCCGAACAAACTACTCTATCTAGAAATCCATTCCAACTGTTTCTCAATTTTAGAATGAAAAGAGAGTTGATGTTCTTGTTCATGAATCTTCCCTCTTCCAGTTTGAATCTGTGACCTTTCTCAAGATTTTACTGAAATTATTGCTTCAATTTTATTCTGCTTTTACTATACCACTCATGAACAGACTGACACTTGATCAAAACAAGTTTCAGTTGACAAAGTACAATCCAATTCAATAAGCCAGTCTATAACTCTATTTATATTTCCTCCCAAACTGAGATGATTCATTTGAGTGCAGTGTTTTCCTCAAATGGGATCTCGAACCAAAGGTAAGTATCTCTGATCTGCTGCATTCCTAATTCTGAAAGTATTGTTCATCATTGCTTTGTTGGCTGTCCAGTAGTAATTGATCATCAATTGTACTTGCGATCACCCATCTTCACAATCCAGTTTCAATCCAGTATTGCACCATTCATATTCTTTCTTCTCCTGAAGGATCAGAGAAATGAAAGGAAGCTGTAGTTTTATCACTTATATTTATAGCTGGGTTATGAATCATATGTGACACACGGGAGATCATTATGGTCATTTCGGAGGTCAGACATCTTTGTTCTGCAGGACTTCCTCAGGGTGGTGTCTGAGGCCCAACATCTCCAGCTGTTACTTTAATGACCTTCACTTTTATCAGAAGTGGGGGTTTTCACAGAGGATAGCAACGTTTGGCATCATTTTTGACTGCTCAGATTCTACAGCCCTCGATTTCTAAATACAGCAAGATGGGGACAATATCCAGGCACAGCCTGTAAAGTGACACGTACCATTTGTGTAATACTAATTTCAGGAAATAACCATCTCCAACAAAGACTGTCTGTTGACAATCCTGGATGAGTACAGCTCCAACAGCCCTCAGGGAATAGGATAAATATAGAAACAAAAAATAGGAACAAGAGTAGACCATTCAGCCCCTTGCACCTGCTCCACCATTCAATATGATTATTGCTGATATTCTTACTTCACACTGGGTTCCTGCTTTTCCTCCGTACTCTTTGATCCCTTTTAGCCCTGAGAACCATATCTATCTCCTCTTTGAAAATATTCAATCTTGTGGCTTTGAACGCTTGCTGTGGCAGAGAATTCCACAGACACTCCACTCACTGGGTGAATACATTTTTCCTCCCCTCCATTCTAAATGGCTGATCCTGAACCATGGCACTGTGGATCCTGGTTCTGGACTTTCTGGAAATTTCCTTCCTGTATTTACCCTGACTAGTCCTGTTAGAATGTTTTAGGTTTCTGTGAGATTCCTAAACTCACAATCTGTAAAGCAACCTTCCACCCCCACCCTCTGCCTCCTGCCTTCAAGCCAAATTTGTATCCTGTTGGCTAGCTCCCCCTTGATTCCATGGAATCTACTAGAAGAAAGTGAGGACTGCAGATGCTGGAGATCAGAGCTGAAAATGTGTTGCTGGAAAAACGCAGCAGGTCAGGTAGCATCCAAGGAGCAGGAGAATCGACGTTTCGGGCATAAGCCCTTCTTCAGGAATCCTGAAGAAGGGCTCATGCCCAAAACGTCGATTCTCCTGCTCCTTGGATGCTGCCTGACCTGCTGCGCTTTTCTAGCAACACATTTTCAGATCCCATGGAACCTAACCTTACTAACCAGTCTATTATGTGGAACCTTGTTGAATGCTTTGCTGAAGTCCATATAGACAACATTCACCACTCTGTCTTTATCAATTTTCTTTGTCACCTATTCAAATTATGTTTATGTTCCTGGTGTCTACATGAAGCAAATTACATATTTAAATTAACATTGCTAAATATGCCAATAAGGTTCCTGCAGCTAAATTATGATCTTTTACAAGAGTGACGTTCACGAGCATGTTTACGAGTAAGCAAATAAAACTTGGCAGGTAACGGTCAGAAAGTCTACACAGGCAATCTTTAAAGGGGGGAAGGATGGAAAGAGTACAGGAGCCATCACAGCATTGTTCCTGAAGCACAGAGATCTGGTGCACAGGATGACTGTGTTACTGTAGCAAAAACGTGATTTCACAGTGCCCTGATTATACAAACAGGAGGCTGGAAGAACACAGCAAGCCAGGCAGTATCAGAAGGTGGAGAAGTCAACATTTCAAATAACCTCCCTTCCCAGCTTCGCCCCCTCCTTCCACTGCTCCCTGCCACCAACCGGATTAATTCCTCCCATTGACCAACTAGAATGTACCCTCTACCTGTCTTCACCTATCCCCACTTCACCACCCTCCCCCTGTCTCCCCCTTTATTCTACAGCTCCCTCCACAGCCACCCCAGCCCTGAAGAAGGGTTACACAGAAAATGTCGACTTCTCCACCTTCTGATGCTACCTGACTTGCTATATTCTTCCAGCCTCCTGCTTATCTACTTTTGGATTCCAGCATCTGCAGCTTTTTTGGCTCTAAAAGGACTGAGACTTGATAGCAAGTCATTGACTACACACTATGTCGGTGAAGATCACCACATGCTAAAGTTTCATGCCTGTGGCTCTTTCCAACAGCTCTGGTGACATTTAGAAATTCCAGCCAATCTGTTTTGCAAGTTTGCAATTTAACAGGTCACTTATCCACTGTTGGAAGGAAGAACATTGAAATTGAAATTGCTGGCATCGCTGGATTCCGACAGGTGCAAAGCATCAATTTGCATGCTCTCAGTCAGGGACCAGTTCCAGTTCTCTTCAGAAAGGGTTTCCGCTCACTTTAAGTGGGAGATGGCATGGGGCAGGGTGATACCAGGCACACGGACACACAAGATGGCCGCTGAGCCATAAGTTGGCCACTTGACACAAGATGGCCACCGGACTACAATATGGAGAGAGTCAGCAGAGCAAACACTGACAATGCCTGGCGCCACCAGGATGCCAGCACAATGCACTCACAAGCAAGTTGGGTAGATTAAGGCTGGTGAGGGAGAGAATACACATGTGTAGTGTACATTGCCTGCTGAAGTGTCTGGGTCCAGCCAGCACCTTTGATAGAAATGCTAACAGCTTCGTACAGACTCAATACAAAGTGCTCATAGCCAGGGCTGCAATAATCATTCCTCTCAGGAAGAGTGATTAGTGCCTGTTACTACAGCAATAGACTTCCACGCAGACATTGAAACTGACAATGTCTACACTGAAACTGATAATGACCACACTAAAATTAACAAAGGCTGCACGGGAACTAAATATGACGACATTAAATCTATCAACGATTCTGCAATGTTTACAATAAACATACTATGTTACAGAGACGATAACCTCATCACTGACCTATTGTATTGCAAAATGTATAAATGTATCTTGACATATGCTCCAGGTTGAGTGAAGACTCACAGCTGACCGCTGTGCCGTTGGTGTCTTTCTCTCTCCCTGGAGCTCCGGTATTTCCTTGTGCAGTAACCCTGTCATTGAACCCTGCCTGTGACTCAGAGGCTGGTGATTTTCCCCACAACACACTCCACGTTCAACATCTTTCTGACCACAGGCAGCAAGTCTCACATAGCTCTGTACCTAGTTTCCTAATAGTTGGCATAATCCTTTCTGATTGTATGTTATACTGTTCCACCCACATCATCAACTGACAGGCTGAGTGCTGGGAGTAAGGAGCAACATAATGACAGTCATGCAACAGGATGTTGATGAACTCAACCAATCCTCAAACAGAGGATCTGTTATCTTTTGAACTTGGAGAATTTGTCAAGATTCGTAATTGTTTCTTGTACACTTCATACTATTGTAGGGCATAAGCAAGTTACCTTGCAGCTTCCTGAGGGGGAAACAGGCAAATGAAGGGGGTAAGAGACAAAAAAACTTCAGAAACAAATTAGGGTTGCTGGTATTTCAAGCTGTCAGAACAGCACATTAATAGGATTAATAGGAAAAAACTGCAGAAGCATCTTTACTTTACCCCTTTAGCAGCAACACTGCCCCCCCCTCCCCCCCCCCCCCCCCGCTTCCATCTAATCCATTTCTTACATTCACTATACCAGTGAACACCAACAGTGAAACTTTTAAGAGGAGTTGTGTTACAGCTCTAAGATTATGAGCAATGACCTACAGCAAACAGATTGCAGTTCACCACTCCCTTCTCAAGGGCAACCAGGCATGGGTAATTAATGTTGGCCAGCTAGAAATGCTTATATCCTTTCAATTAATTTTGTTTTAAAATAAAAACTATGCCAAAATGAACCATTTCGCTTCACTACTTCAGAATATCCTTTGTCTTGATATGGCAAATGATTGAGTTGCGCCCATCAACAAATCAGTCTTCTACAACCCCCTCGTACTGATCTTGAGTGTTTTATTTGCCTGTTTTAGTGTCTGAGACATGTCACTGTAATTACAGATTGGGGTAGAGAATTCTGCTGAACCTTTGGTTGTGGTCACTTGATAGTTGTCATACATCGACCTTGAGGAACTGTAATAGCTGCTGATCCAGCTGCAGGCTACAAGAACTCTGCAGCAGCTGGGGTAAACTTTGACTGGTTTGCTGCATACCATCAGTAAGGGCACTGCTTTGAGAGGCTGGTAGCGAAGCACATCTGCAGTTGGCCTGCCAGTAGGTGTGTCTCCCAGGGAGAAAATGAGGACTGCAGATTCTGGAGACCAGAGTCAAAAAGGGGTGTGCTGGAAATGCGCAATCTGTCAACATGAGTTGCACAGCCAGTCAGACAGCATCTGAGGAGAAGGACATTTTGGCATAAGCTTTTCATCATTCCTGATGAAGAGCTTATGCTCGAAACATCAACTCTCCTGCTCCTCTGATGCTGTCTGACTGGCTGTGCTTTTCCGGCAAAGCATGTTTTGACTGGCTCCCATGGAGCCATTTCCACTTTCAGGAGACTGAGCCTTCAAATCATTTTCACGAGAACAGAGTGCAGGTATGCTGGGCGCTCTGAAAACCCTGAACCACGTTTTCCTTCACTGGTTGTAGAATGGAAGAACTATTGGATCACAGAGCCAAGATACAAGCATTTGAAACTGGGAGAACTGTAACCAGAGAGCTCACTGTCATGAAGCTTCCCACAGTTTAATCTTGCAGTTTGATACAACACAATAAGTTTAGTGATTAACAACATAAACTGGACTGTTTGAAAAAAATCAATAGACCAATTGGAACTGAGTTACCCACTGATTTATTCTGAAAGAGTCATATTTAATTAAAAGTGGTGGCCAGAATCTTACAGGCTGTGAGCAGCATGGGCCAAGGTACGAATTTAACAGAATCAGATGAGGCCAATCTCAATGTCAGGAGCATCTTGCCACATTTTTTATGCTATTGATGAGGCATATCAAGTTTCTTACAAGGCTTTGGCAAGTTATCAACAAAGGGGAGTTATTGTTTGTTAAACAACCAACTTATTAAACTTCTGGAGTTGAAGTGGCGACAGAATGGGCCCTGGACGGGGAGTAGCACTTGGAGGCAGTGTGGCCACATGTTCTGAAGCCGGCGGGCAGAGACTCATGTTGGAAAAGGACTAGAACTTCTAGAACTGAAGTACTTTATAGTCACTTTTTTTAAAAAAAAGTCCAGGATGATGATGAACTGTATTCTTCTGCTTACTTTTTTTTTAAACTCTGTAACAATACTTAGTCTCTGTACCTAAGACGCACCGAGAGGTGACATTACACTCTTACGAGTGCACATAACAATAAAGGATATTCTATTCTATTCTATTCAGCCTTCTACCATACCAAGCTCACCAATCAAGTGAGACGGTGAGAAAACTCAGCATGGAAATTAGAGCAGTCAATTAAGCTCACAATTTACTCTATTTTAGACACCAGGTGCCAATATCTCAGGACACACTCTGTCTACACTGACCATACATTTGTTAGATTAGATTACATTACAGTGTGGAAACAGACCCTTCAGCCCAACAAGTCCACACCGACCCGCCGAAGCGCAACCCACCCATACCCCTACATTTTCCCCTTACCTAACACTATGGGCAATTTAGCATGGCCAATTCACCTGACCTGCACATCTTTGGACTGTGGGAGGAAACTGGAGCACCCGGAGAAAACCCACGCAGACACGGGGAGAATGTGCAAACTCCACACAGTCAGTCGCCTGAGGCGGGAATTGAACCCGGCTCTCTGGCGCTATGAGGCAACAGTGCTAACCACTGTGCCACCATGCCGCCACACAGACATGTGTCAGCCTCTGAGAACCTTCATGACACATCTCTGATCTATTTACAGGGCACTTACACACTTCAATGCTGCATCATCAATTATCATCACAAAGAAAGGATATTGCCCACTCAGGGATACGTACCCAAATCATGGGCTGGATCGGGCTCCGTGTCCAAGGTTCTTGCTCGCTGTCATAACACAAGCTCACTCTTTGCCTACGTGGATGCTCAGTACATCGCAGTCTTGCAAGGCTTTGTCTTGCCTTTTTCTGCTTTGTCCCTTTGTCCAAATATAACATGCTTAAATAACTTCCGTCTTGCCTTGCTGCCAACAGTCAACACAAAGATGGTATTGTTGTCATAGTTCTTAACAGTCCTCGGTGAAGTCAAGAAAGAGAGCCTTCCCTTGGGGGTCTAGGTACAATAAGTCAAGGTTAGACTTCAGTACTAGTCTAGGGGTTTGGAGGGAGTCAGTCAGCCATTTTAAAGTGGTCAGAGTCAGGATACTGTCAATATAAGGGGAGGGATGAGCTGAATGTTAGCAGCTTACCACCCATTTTAAGATCTTTTGCCCTACTGGGATCTGCTCATCTCCTGGAATGAGAACAAAGTAGGTATTAAAGGAGACATAAGCAGGTGGCACAATTACTTTCAGGGCAGGAACGAATGGTTTTGAGTGAGCAATTCAATAATGCAGAGGGCAGATACAGTTAGTACTGTCAGGGGTTGGGGCTGACGAGTAAAGGAAATGTTGCAGGCATTACTGAGAGTGGTCGATCATGAGGCTTGTGGCAATTTGGTACAGTGGCAGAGACAGAGTCAGTGTGAGGCATTGGAGTAAAGATGGTGGCATTTAAGTAGCTTCTTAGGGAGCCACATTTGATAAGATACAGTGAGAAATTTCTCTTGGTCTTATGCAGAAATCCCTCCAGAAAACTTGATGCAACTTGAAGCAAATGAAAATGATGTACAATTCAGCCCGTTAACTAGTATTCTCACATATGCTGTCATATTTGTTGAGGTTTTCCAAGACTTTGTTTTATTTTTGACATGTACTGAGTTCCAAAATGACAACTTCCCTCCTTGTGTACCCATGGTAAAATACTTTAGTAATGGATCACAAATTATTGACAAGTTTACTGTGATAAGAATCAATTGATTGAATATTAACTTTTGAATATCTTTTGAACTCAATAGTTTTATTATCTTTGTGTAATTCTCAATTAATGTTATGCTCTATGATGACATAAGTGGAAGCTGCATTGTCAGGATTAGAGTGGAATATTAAGAGAAGATGAGGACAATAATCTGGATCCTGCGTTCAGATCCTGTGTGGCAGATATATTCGCTGACCTCTTTAACCTTTCCTTGCTACAAGCTGAAGTCTCCACCCGCTTCAAGAAGACACCATCATCCCATTACCAAAGAAGGCACATGCAACTTGCCTCAACAACTACTACCCAGTGGCTCTGAGCTCCATAATCATAAAGTGCTTCGAGAGGCTCGTCATGACCCACATCAACTGCACCTTCCCCATTCTGCCTCATTCCTCTAAATTTGCCTACTGGTGAAACAGGTCCACAGTGGACACCATTTCCCTAGCCCTACACTCATCCCTGGAACATTTGGATAGTCAGGACACCTACATCAGGCTTTGACTAATCAACAACAGCTCCACCTTGAATACAAAAATCCCTACCAGACTGATCTCAAAACCCCAAGACCTAGATTTTGGTTCCACCCTGTGCAACTGGATCCTCAGCTTCCTGACCCACAGACTGCAATCAGTGAAGATAGACAACTGCACCTTCTCCATGATAATCCTAAGCACTGGCACCTCAGAAAGATGTGTTCCTAGCCCCCTATTGTACTCCCATGCCTCTGCAGTCAAATTTTGTACAAATATCATCTTCAAGTTTGCCCATGACACCATTGTTGTAGGCTGGATATCAAACAATGATTAGTCAGAATACACGAAGGAGTTAGAGCGCTGGGTGTTGTGGTGCAATGATAACAACCTCTCTCCATGTCAGCAAAACAAAAGTGATCATTGACCTTAGGAAGAAAGGAGGAGGATACACACACACACACACACCCATTTACCAAAGACTGAGGTGGAGAGAGTACAGAGCGTCAAGTTCCTAGGAGTGACTATAACCTGTCCTGGACTTCCCATGTAGATGCAATGGTCAAGAAGGCCCAACAACACCTCCTCTTCCTCAGGAGGCTAAGGAAATTCAGCATGTCCATAAAGACCCTCACCACCAACTTTTACAGATACACCATAGAAGACTTAGCATGGCAACTCCTTTGCCCAAGGCCATAAGAAACTGCAGAAAGTTGTGTGCACAGCCCAGACCCTCGTGGTAGCCAACCTCCCATCCATGGACTCCATTTACACTTCTTGTTGCCACAGAAAGGCTGTCAACATCATCCAGGAGGTGACCGCCAAACCACAACAACCCGACGGTCGGAGGAGGAGCGTCTTATCTTCCGACTGGGAACCCTCCAACCGCAGGGGATGAACTTGGACTTCACCAGTTTCTTCATCCCCCCTCCCCCCACCTTGTCTCAGCCGGATCCCTCCAGCCCGGCACCGCCTTCCTGACCTGCAGTCTTCTTCTTGACCTCTCCGCCTCCATCCTACTCCGACCTATCACCCTCACCTTGACCTCTTTCCACCTATCACATTTCCAACTCCCCTCCTCCAAGTCCCTCCTCCCTACCTTTTATCTTCTCCTGCTGAACACTCTCTGCTCATTCCTGAAGAAGGGCCTGTGCCCGAAACGTCGAATCTCCTGTTCCCTGGATGCTGCCTGACCTGCTGTGCTGTTCCAGCAATAAAGTTTCAACATCATCCAGGACCCCTTCTACCCTTGTAATACTCGATTCCAACCTCTTGCATCAGGCAGAAGATACAGAAGCTTGAACACACGCAACATCAGCTGCAAGAACAGTTTCTTCATTGCTGCTATTAGACTGCTGAATGGACTTCATTAATTCCAAATCTAATGTTGATCTTGCTTTGTGTACCTCTGTGCAGCTATAACCTAGTTTACCTCACTCTCTGTCTAAACATCCAAAGATCTGTATGTCCTTGTTTGTTAAGATCTACCTGTACTGTTTGCAAATCAAAACTCTTCACTGTACCTAAGTACATGTGACATCAATAAATCAAATAAAATATGAAAATGCACTCTCTCCTTGACTGCTACCTGTTTAAAAAAGGTATAACACTCGCCCACTTGCATTATATTAATGTTAATGCTCTCTGTGATCACCCTGAAAGTGACAAATTATTTTGGTGATTTCACCCTCCTGGACTTAAGGAAAGCCAGCTATGTTAGCCAACCACCCTACCCCCACCTCCCCCCCCACTCCCCCAAACTGTACTGCAGCACTGAAGCCATCAGCAAACGAGATGAAGCAGCGTGATCTTGCACCAACTGAGTCACTAACAGCTTTGATCGATTTGTGGGTTGAGAGATCCTGCACAAATCCCCACTGGATCCTTTCAAGCAGCCAGTGCGCAACGCTTTAGTGTAGCTGTCATTTTGACAGTCACAGGGATAGGATAACCACATTTTCTCTTCAAAATGCACATCCAGCTCCAGCATGTGGCAGTTTTGATGTGATGTCCCAGGTCATATTTATTTAGTAGGAGTGCTGGGCTTCCTTTACCAGGAGAGAATGACATAGAGGAGACAGACACTGGCCCTCCTGTGCCATCTCCATATCCTGAGGGGACCTTCTGATGTGACTTTCTCACGTCAAGGCTGTTCAGCAGCTGCTTGTCCTGGGTTTGCTGACACTGTTCTCCTCAATTTCTCTGTGCCTTTTATTGTTTAGCAAGGAAAGTGATAAGAAAAAGCTGTTCTAACTAGATTGATTGGAGTTAGTTCTAAAGACTCTGTGCAGAATATCAGAAACAAAACAGCCAGTAACATGAACAGCACACGGGTTTGCCATGGCCCCCACGACAGTACGACATGGGAGCCTCCAACAGAGGGCCATCAAATCCCTCCACATGGACCTGTGAAATATTAGATGTATTTTGATGGATGCAGCAGGATCCACTATCTTGCAACATAATAGGAGATTATAAATGCAGTAGCTGAACATAAATCCTTCTTATTCCGCCACCCCTATTACCCAAGAAAGGAGGCATATTATATTTGAGCATATTCTGACATAGTGTGAGAGAAAAGCAGTTCAGTGCAGTCCGAGACTTTGGAATCTGTTTGAGAATTGTCAGCTACAGGTAACATTTTAATAGTCTTCTATGATCACTTTCGCTTCACAAGGATTACTGAGCTTAATTTGGAATGATCATTGTCATAGTCATGATTATTTACAGCCAGGACTTGTTATCTGCATAATTGGTAAGGTACACTGGCAGAATTATGTGGTTGCAGATGTATTTAACATTGAATTTCTGAATACTTGATTAATACATCATCTTTAAAAGGACTTCACATTGCTAACACATGGAGCCCATTCCCACATGCAAAAGAAAACAAATATACCCTGCTCATTCTGGGTGTGCTGACAGCCAATTTTCCTTTCCATTGTACCATTGCAAATCAGTTGAAGTTTGAAAGTTTTATACACTGCACTTAAGAATAAGAGTTGCAGGATCTGCCAGTTATTCTTGGTGTCCGTCTCCCCAGCCTCCCTGTTCCTTTCTGCACTGCAATCTCTATCAATCTCATTAACTTTGAAACTTTCTATATTCCTTCCCAATCTTCTTTTTAACTATTTTATATCCTGAATTTACTCTGAGGTCCATGCCTACTGATTAGTCATAATCAACATTATCCCTCATTGCCACTCCCTTGAAGATCATGAGGTGGTTACTGTCAATGACCACCCCTCCAATGTACCTCATGTTCTGCCAGCTTTAGAGACTATGTCTCCTCTTCATCCCAGCATACTGTTTCCCACTCCTGCACTTGACTTGACTTGTCCAATTTCATCAAGACAATACTGTTCCTCCGTTAACACATCCTTCACATCAGTACTCAGAGGACAGTCTGACTGATGAAGAACCAACCCTCCTGCTAATCTGAGAAACTCCCCTACTCATTTACCTGTAACCCCTGGACTGATTGGACATGACTTGCAAGACTGACCATATTCCTTTCCAGGGCTGTAAGGATGCAGATAGCCCAGAACCTTATTACACAAAGTTTTGTCATGTACATAAATGATTTGGATGCGAGCATAAGAGATATACTAACTATGAGGACACCAAAATTGGAGGTGTAGTGGACAGTGAAGAAGGCTACCTCAGATTACAACAGGATCTGGACCAGATGGGCCAATGGGCTGAGAAGTGGCAAATGGAGTTTAATTTAGATAAATGTGAGGTGCTGCATTTTGGGAAAGCAAGTCTTAGCAGGACTTCTACACCTTAATGGTAAGGTCCTAGGGAGTGTTGCTGAACAAAGAGACCTTGGAGTGCAGGTTCATAGTTCTTTGAAAGTACAGTCGCAGGTAGATAGGATAGTGAAGAAGGCATTTGGTATGCTTTCCTTTATTGGTCAAAGCATTGAGTACAGGATTTGGGAGGTCATGTTGCAGCAGTACAGGATGTTGATTAGGCCACTTTTGGAATATAACGTGCAATTCTGGTCTCCTTCTTATCAGAAGGATGTTGTGAAACTTGGAAGGGGTCAGGAAAGATTTACAAGGACATTGCCAGGGTTCGAGGATTTGAGCTATAGGGAGAGGTTGAATAGGCTGGGGTTGGTTTCCCTGGAGCGCTGGAGGCTGAGGGGTGACCTCATAGCAGTTTATAAAATCATGAGGGGCACGAATAGGATAAATAGACAGTCTTTTCCCTGGGGTGGGGGAGTCCAGAATTTGAGGGCATAGGTTTAGGGTGAGATGGGAAAGGTATAAAAGGGGCAACTTGTTCACACAGAGGGTGATGCATGTATGGAATGAGCTGCCAGAGGAAGTGGTGGAGGCTGGTATATATACAGCATTTAAAAGGCATTGGATGGGTATATGAACGGGAAGGGTTTGGAGGGATATGGGCCGGGTGCTGGCAAATGGGACTAGATTCGGTTGGGCTATCTGGTCAGCATGGACGAGTTGGACCAAAGAGTCTGTTTCCGTGCTATACATCTCTATGACTCTCTGACTCTAAGTGACCAATTTACTTGAATTTTAAAAACCTTCAAATAATGTCATTTTGAAGAAAAGGAACAATTTGTTATTTCAGTAAGTAGAATGATCAGAAGTACCATTTGAGTAAACCAATACTGTAGGACATTGTTATAATTTAGAATTGATTTTGTGAGAACATTATTAATTCTGGCTCGAAGGAAACTAATTGAACACAATTATACTACAAACTGTCTCTCCATGCTGCACCATAGAAAGGAACCAAGTTTCACTGATAACTGTGTCATGATGTTTCACTGCAAAGGAAGGAGAAACAACATGAACTCTGTAGTGTTCTACTGAACTACAAATATCACCAGACAGTGAAGGTAGATCTCGGAAGATAGGAAGGGAGAACTTAATAGAATGAAAAGTCTTGCAACTCGCAATTTGTATTAGTGTGTGGCTTCATGGTTAATACCTTCGTAGAAATGTACATGGCACGGGGATCCAGAATACTATAATCTTACATTTCTATAATGGCATTAAGAATGCAGTTGACACAATGATATAAATTGTTTCTGGAGATAAATTTTATTTGATTAAACTTCCTCTTTCTATTCAAATCATATTGAGATTCCTTTCCACTCCTTTGGCTCAGTGAAATGCTGTAGAGATCATGTTATTTGCCTTTCCTATGCTGTAAATTACTTTGTTCCACATTTATCACTAGTTCAGTGACACATTTAGAGATGAAGTTTAAAACGTAATTTGTTCAGTTAGGTTTTCCTCTAGTTTAGAATTTTCAGTGTCCTAATAAAATCCAATATAAAAAATGGTTACATCTTGCAGTAGTGGTTTTCCCGAGATGGTAGCTTTTCACATCCAGTTGATGCTATTGTAGTATTTGAAAGAAGAAGGTTATTTCATTCCCCATATTTTGTCAAACTGTTAACAAAATGGAGAAAGTGACTGGTATTTTTAAAGAAGCACACCGTATCTGAAAAAAAGTTCATGAAATATTTACTCAGATGATATAAACTGAATGGTTAAAGTAATCAGGAAATATTTGACATGCTGGAACTCTTTTTCTTCCCGGAAAAGAAAATTTAAGGAGTGAAAAATGCTTTTAACATGGAAAAGTAGATAGGTATAAAGAGGTTCACAGTTGTGGGATAGGAGAAAACGAAGTGCTTTACATAACTGATCCAACAGTAAATTCAGAACAAAAATGTTAAACTGGGCTGGTCAAAATGGGAGTAGAATTAGAATACAATTCTTCCATCTCCAGGGAGCAGTTTAGGCAAATAGCACAAGATGCATTTAAAGGCAAGTTCACCAACAGATGAAAGAGAAACCAATAAAAGGATATGTTGATGGGGTTAGATGTGCAAGGGTACAAAGAGAGATTTGTGTGGAGAATAAACAGCGGTGTGAACTTCATTTGGCCAAATAGCCCATTTCTGTGCTGTAAATCCAGTGCAATATTGGTGATATATTTAAATAACATAATGGTTTTACATCAGATTGATCACCCAAATGACCCAGAAGTTGTACCTTTAGGCATGATTACAGAACATGTGGAAAATATTAATGCGATTGCTGAAAGCCAGCATGGGTCAATGAAATGTGAATCATATTTAACAAATCCGCTGGAGTTGATTAAGGATGTAACTAGTAGGATAGATAAGAGAACAAGAGGATGTGGTGCATTTGGGATTTTCAGAAGGTATTTGACGAGATTTTTCATGAGTGGTTAGTGGCCAAAATTAAAACACAGGGTCGTAGTCGTAGTACATTGAATGGATCGAGACTAGGTTGACAGACAGGAAACAGTGGACAGAATGGTTTGGTTCTAAATGGCAGGCAGTGACTAGCGGGTAGAACAAGGATTAGATTAAATTACATTACATTACAGTGTGGAAACAGGCCCTTCGGCCCAACAAGTCCACACCGACCCGCCGAAGCGAAACCCACCCATACCCCTACATTTACCCCTTACCTAACACTACGGGCAATTTAGCATGGCCAATTCACCTGA
The DNA here is from genome assembly GCF_004010195.1 of Chiloscyllium plagiosum. NCBI lineage: Eukaryota > Metazoa > Chordata > Chondrichthyes > Orectolobiformes > Hemiscylliidae > Chiloscyllium > Chiloscyllium plagiosum. Next base: position 83,754,751 of record NC_057710.1, read on the forward strand.
CCCTGCACATCTTTGTGACTGTGGGAGGAAACCGGAGCACCCGGAGGAAACCCACGCAGACATGGGGAGAACGTGCAAACTCCACACAGTCAGTCACCTGAGGCGGGAATTGAACCCGGGTCTCTGGCGTTGTGAGGCAGCAGTGCTAACCACTGTGCCACCGTGCCGCCCAAAGTTTAGTTCTTGGGGCCCCACCTATTCATGATGTGTATAAATGACTTGGATGAGGGAACAAATTACAACATTTCCAAGTCTGTTGGTGACATAATATTTAGGCAGCATTGTGGATTATGAGGAGGTTGCATGGAGGCTTTGGGGTAATTTAGATGAGTTGAATGACTGAGCAAATATATGGCAAATGCATTACAAAGTGGTAAACGAGAACATATACATTTTGGAGAGAAACAAATGAAGGAAGAGTATAAATCAAACTATGGTATATTGTTAAGTTCAGATGCACAGAGTGTTGTTCTACACCAGCCAATGAAAGAGGACAAGCAGATGGAGCAAGCAATTAGGAAGGCAGATGGTATTTTGACCTTCATTGCAAGAAGGATTGCAATGTTCAGAAGTAAGGATGCCTGACTGCAGTCATGCAGGACCTTAGTGAGATTACATCTGGAGTATGATGTGCAATTTTGGTCTCCTGACCAAAGAAAAGACATACTTGCTATAAAAGGAGTGCAGTAGAGGCTGAGACAGGGATCAATAAGGGGGGCGCAGGAAAAGCAGGTCAGACAGCATCCAAGGAGCAGGAGAGTCGACACTTCGGGCAGGACCCTTCATCACAGAGATGGCAGGACTATCCAATGAGGAGAGATTGATTTGAATGGGTGTTTATGCACTAGACTTTAAAAATATGAGACTGGATTTGATTGAAACAAATAAAATTTTAACACTGTTGGACAGACTAGATGCAGGGTGCATGCTTTCCCTGGTTGGGAAATCTTGAACCCGGATTTGGATTAACCATTTAATACTGAGATGAGGAAATGTTTCTTCACTCAAATGCTAGTGAATTTGTGGAACTCTGTACCACAGAAGGATGTCTAGGCAAAGTTACTGCACATGTTAAAAATAAAAAAGACCACAGGACAGGAACACTTCCTTTGAACCATGAGGCCTGTGCCAACACATGACACCTGTTTTTTCAAACTCGGTCATTTTATTTGCTGACTGACTGCTCAGGTTTCCAGACCCCTGCCACACTAGGTTAAACCCACCTGAGGAAAAGGTGGATACATTTTTAGATTTTCAATGCATAAAGGGTTTTGGGATAAAGTGGGAATATGACATTGAGATAAAGGATCAACCATGTCATATTGGATGCACAGTAGGCTCAAAGAGCTATGTGTCTAGATTAGAGTGGTGCTGGAAAAACACAGCAGTTCAGGCAGCATCCGAGGACCAGTAAAATCGATGTTTCAGGCAAAAGCCCTTCATCAGGAATACAGGCAGAGAGGCTGAAGGGTGGAGAGATAAACTAGAGGAGGGTGGGGGTGGGGAGAAAGTAGCATAGAGTACAATAGGTGAGTGGGGGAGGGGATGAAGGTGATAGGTCGGGGAGGAGGGTGGAGTGGATAGGTGGAAAAGAAGATACTGGATTAGTGGTGCTGGAAGGGCACAGCAGTTCAGGCAACATCCGAGGAGCTCCTCAGAAAAGAAGATAGGCAGGTAGGACAAGTCATGGGGACAGTGCCGAGCTGGAAGTTTGGAACCGGGGTGAGGTTGGGGAAGGGGAAATGAGGAAACTGGTGAAGACCACATTGATGCCCTGGGGTTGAAGTGTTCCAAGGCAGAAGATGAGGCGTTCTTCCTCCAGGCGTTGGGTGGTGAGGGAGCGGCGGTGAAGGAGGCCCAGGACCTCCATGTCCTCGGCAGAGTGGGAGGGGGAGTTGAAATGTTGGGCCACAGGGCGGTGTGGTTGATTGGTGCGGGTGTCCCAGAGATGTTCCCTAAAACACTTTGCTAGGAGGCGTCCAGTCTCCCCAATGTAGAGGAGACCGCATCGGCAGCAATGGATACAATAAATGATATTGGTGGATGTGCAGGTAAAACTTTGATGGATATGGAAGCTCCTTTAGGACCTTGGATGGAGGTGAGGGAGGAGGTGTGGGCGCAGGTTTTGCAATTCCTGCTGTGGCAGGGGAAGGTGCCAGGACGGGAGGGTGGGTTGTAGGGGGGCGTGGGCCTGACCAGGTAGTCACGAAGGGAACGGTCTTTGCGGAAAGTGGAAAGGGGTGGGGAGGGAAATATATCCCTGATGGTGGGGTCCGTTTGGAGGTGGCGGAGATATCGGCGGATGATTTGGTTTATGCGAAGGTTGGTAGGGTGGAAGGTGAGTATCAGAGGCGTTCTGTCCTTGTTACGGTTGGAGGGGTGGGGTCTGAGGGCGGAGGTGCGGGATGTGGACGAGATGCTTGGGAGGGCATCTTTAACCACGTGGGAAGGGAACTTGCAGTCTCTAAAGAAGGAGGCCACCTGGTATGTTCTGTGGTGGAACTGGTCCTCCTGGGAGCAGATGAGGCAGAGGAATTGGGAATACGCGATGGTATTTTTGCAGGAGGTAGGGTGGGAAGAGGTGTAATCCAGGTAGCTGTGGGAGTCGGTGGGTTTGTAAAAAATGTCGGTATCAAGTCGGTCGTCATTAATGGAGATGGAGAGGTCCAGGAAAGGGAAAGAGGTGTCAGAGATGGTCCAGGTAAATTTAAGATCAGGGTGGAATGTGTTGGTGACGTTGATGAACTGCTCAACCTCCTCGCAGGAGCACGAGGTGGCGCCAATGCAGTCATCAATGTAGCGGAGGAAGAGGTGGGGAGTGGTGCCGGTGTAATTACGGAAGATGAACTGTTCTGCATAGCCAAAAAAGAGACAGGCATAGCTGGGGCCCATACGTGTGCTCATGGCTACCCCTTTGGGCGGCATGGTGGCACAGTGGTTAGCACTGCTGCCTCACAGAAGATGTGCAGGTCAGGTGAATTGGCCATGCTAAATTGCCCGTAATGCTAGGTAAGGGGTAAATGTAGGGGTATGGGTGGGTTGCGCTTCGGCGGGTCGGCGTGGACTTGTTGGGCCGAAGGGCCTTTTTCCACACTGTAAGTAATCTAATCTAATCTAATCTAATCTAATCTTTGGACAGGCATAACGGGGGCCTCAAAGAGCTATGTGGCCTACTCCTGCTTCTTGTTTCTATGTTTCTATTCCACTCATTCTTTTTCAGAGACAATTACATGTACATCATATATTATTTGATGTGCCCCATGCTTTATAATGTCTTTGTATTAAAGTGGTAAAAGATCCAAGATTGTCTATGGTCTAACCTTCTGGAATGTATCACAATATTGCGGCTCGTTATTCTTGGCATTTGACATGGTGAGTTAGGAAGGTCCTGATGAAAAGAATCTATTGAGCTTGTTCCAAGGCTTCCTGCAGGTAGTGCAGCTGCTATTCTTGATGGAAAAAGTTGTTAGTCTGTCTGAATGAGGGGCACTGAATGCTTCTACACTTTCCTAAAGATTCAAAACAAATTACCTTTCGATTCTTCCAGGGTATTCCATCATTCCTTTAATCTGCTTTCCCAAAGCCCAGGAGCTGTTAACCGAGCTGTGATGAACTTTGTCTTAATTTTATTTGTTTTTTGTTATGTATGACTTCTGTCAATGATGTAGGTGCTGGTAGGCTGACTTATAAAACTTTTCATTGTCTTTTTGATGTAAAAGTACACTTCACAATAAATTTCTATTCTATTCTATATGCTGCATCATTAAATATTGGAACTAACCAGGACAACAGGCCAGTTGAACTGATGACATGTCATATAAAATCTATAGATAGCCTGAGGCTGGATCTTAATATATTCCCAGTTCCTTTTGGAATAATTTTTTTTTCAGAATTTGCTTTCTAAAATCAGTGCCTTTCTATAGAAACAATATTTCCATCCATCAATAAATATTCAATTTCTCAAATTATGACTGGCAGTTTAAAATGTAATAGCATGCAAATATCAATCATGATCTTCATAACTCAAATTAATCATTTTAAATATAAGTTTTACATTGCTACTTTAAATTAATATCTAGTAATAATTGCATAAGTGGAATAATGGAAAGACAATAATTTGACAAAAAAGTATGCAAGCCTCAATATGTAAACCAGTGAAAGGCCAATTTTTATCAAGGTTGTTTTATAACATTTTTAAAGGACATTTTACACAATGAAGCCAAATTATAAATATGAAACCTTTGATTATTTATAGAATAAAATTTTCAAGCCACATTAACTTAATTGAAGGGTAGTTGAAGCAACAATTTGACAGCTGAATGAGTACAAGCTATTAGTACTCAATATTTCTCCACAGAAACTTTACATGCTAAGCAAGCAACATAATTGGAAGGAAGCCACTTTGTTTTTCTTTTTGCAAAATGAGAGCATCACTGATTAGGCTAACATTTATTGTCCAATGCTACTTGCCCAAAGAACAATTAAGAGTCAACCATATTGCTGTGTATCTGGAGTCACATGTACATTAGAACAGGCAAGGACAACAGTTTCCTTCCTGAAAGGGCATCAGTGAGCCAGATGGGGTTTTCTGACAATTGACAATGGATTCATGGTCATCATTAGACTCTTAATTCCAGATTTTTTTAAAAATTGAATCTGCCATGGTGGGATTTGAGCCTGGGTCATCAGAACATTACCCTGGGTAGTGTGATGAAAAGTCCAACGATAACATAATTCGGCAGTCATCTTGGGATTAGCATAAATTTTAGAACTGGATGGTTCTTAAGGCTAGATATTGACTTGACCACGATTCTGAACCATTTCATTTCTCTTTGGCCAATTGATTTGGATATCTCACTTACCCCAAAATAATTTTGATTCTCTTTTGTTTTTGCTGTCATCACAAAACCATTTTGTCCCAAAAATGGAAATGAGAAGTACTTCAAATGCTCTATCAAGACAAAGCAGAGAAAAACAAAGTTAAATGTTTCAAATTGAATGTGACTCTTTGGCTTAGTGATCTCCAGCGTTGAAGTGGATGAGGTTGAAATGGAGTGGGGTTACACATGGAGAAGGCCTTGGATCTGATTCCAAGCAAACAGTCATTTATTTTGTTTCAGTTTCTTGGAACATCATGATACACTCAGAATGCAAATTTCAAAAATAAGTTTATTGAGACACTATATTTTGTATGAAATGTATTGAAATCTTGCCCAAAATAAGTCCTGCTGATGTTTTGCTTTACTGTTTGATTAAAATGCCCACAGCATCCTGAACTCGGGCAACACCATTTCTTTTTGTCAATAGCCTAAGAAATCGATGGTGTAATTTGACAGTTCATTTATCATAGTCATGAGGTGCTCCTGAACTGTATTGATACTAGAAGGCATTTTGTTCATCATGAGTTTGATTTTCAAATGAAATTTACAGGCTGGAATCTCCAACTAGGACTCTGACAATGGAAGCCCCAAAGGGAGTACACATTACTGCAGCTGAAGGAGACCTCAAGGCAACCTGTCGAAGAGAATTACAGCTCCAGTCTACAGATGGGGAGGTAAACTTGCCTGATGCAGATTCACACTTGTAAATCTGTCACACAACTATCCTCTTATATCAAGGTGTTATAATGTCTCTGATTTGGACACAACAGATTGTAAACAAAATACAGTGGCTTTGTTCTTAAGAATTAGAATGCCAAAGTAAGCAGCTAGTGTTAAATTTATAAAGCGGGTTTTTTTATTCTTTATTCTTTCTCAGGATGTGGTTGTTGCTGGCAACGCCAACATTTGTTGCTACATTTACCCTTGAGCTGAATGCCTTGCTAGGTCTCTGAAGTGCAGTTAAGAATTAGGCACATAGAATAAAACAAAAAGACCTAAAACTTTCGTGTGATGTTGGTGTTGCAAACAAGGCCACCACTTGTTGCCCATCTCGAGTTGCTTTTGAACTGAAAGGCTTTCTAAGCCATTTTAAAAGTGAATTAAAAGTCAACAACATTACTGTAGGTCTGGAGTGATAAATAGATGACAAGACCAGGCAAGGGTAATAGGTTGACATTTCTAAAAGAACATTAGTGTACCTGGTAATGATTGTTGTAAAACTATGAAAGCATTCAATTCTGCTATAGGAAGGATGTTATTAAACTAGACAGGGTACAGAAAATTTACAAGGATATTGCTGGGACTGGAGAGTTTGAGTTATAAGAAAGGGCTGGATAGGCTGGAACTTTTGTCTTGGAGACTGAGGGACTCGCCGAGGGCACCTAAACGGTCACTGGATAAACATATGGATGATAATGGAATAGTGTAGGTTAGATGGGCTTCAGATTGGTTTCACAGGTCGGTGCAACATCGATGGCTGAAGTTCTGTGTTCTGTGTGTATCATTGAGATTGAGACTAGCAATTCAAATTTTTAATTTTAAATTCCATAAGCTTCAACATGGGATTTGAACCCTACTCTCCAGAACCTTACCTTTGTGATGCATATTTCTATTCTAGTACCAAAGTGTCATTATTTCTCCTTTCATTTTCTTTCACATTTTCTTTCTGTCTTTCTCTCTCTCTCTCTCTCTATTTCTCTATATTTCTCTCTCTCTCTCTATATATATATATATATGTGTGTAATATATATATATATTTCTCTCTATATATATATATTTCTCTCTCTATATATATATATATTATATATATTTCTATATATATATTTCTATCTATATATATATTTCTATATCGCTCTCTCTCTCTCTCTCTCTCTCATATCACCAACACCAAGCAATTTCTCCTCTTTCTCTGGAAAGAAATTATGTGAGGATTTCTAAAATTGCTACCATAACTTAAAAAAGCAGAACAATCAACGAAGTCTCAGAAGATTGAAATTTTTTTTTGGGTAAAGAGACAATCGAGTAGAGATATTTACTGTAGGTATTATGTAATTTTGAGGTAGCATTGTAATGTTCAATCGTTCTGATTTTGATTGTGAGACTGTTTGTTTGTTTACTTTTGATGCAAATTGTGGTTGATTAGTTAACACTGGCTCTGTCATATCTGAACAGTTCCAGATGTAAATTATAAGATAGCTCCCACTGATCATCAGGATAAATGCATATGATTTCCATTCTGATGACATCAAAATCCTAGCCATGTTTTTCCCAGGCTGTGGGAGTCATTGACTTGGGGTCAAATTGCAATACAAATATTTTTCTGCTTGATTTTAAAAAAAGGCTGAAGTTATTATTCAATGGCCTATGTACAGTTGACCACATTGCTCTTTCAGTGTCAATGGGAGGATTTCTCAAAGACTGCCTGGATCTCCAATTGTTATGTCCTTTTTCGTTTCTACATTTTCAGATCGTTTGCTTGGCTTTGGGGGAGCGATAGTGAGAGGCTGATCCCTTGGCTGAGGTCATGTTCTTAAATATAAACAAAGTAATGAAATTCTGGTTAAAAACTAAAAGACCCAAAATTCCAAGGATCATTCTGGAGATGGGGATAGTTCCTGTGCATTTCATTGATTTCCCCAGTTCCTTCCCAGATTCAGCATCCCTGCCACACGTATACCCCTCTGGGGGATGCTGGACAAGTGAAATGAGGAGCATAATGAGGCATTACAGGAAATACCCCATCCCCCCTCTTTATCATAACAATGTTGGGTCCCTATCTAACCTATGTACAGGTTGAATTATAGGAGAATCTCAGAATATTGCACTGAGGAAAGAAAAATGAAATAACATGGTCTCAGCCCATTTGCCCTCATCTTAATGTAATAGAACTGTATGTAGATATGAATTTCCTGTATTTAAAAAAAAAATCCTAGAACACATGATTAGAATAATATTAAAGAAAGATTATTGGCAGGAATTGCAGACTTGTAAGCTCCAACTTAACTACCGATATGGATTTCAACATGAGCTATCAGGAAATAATGCAACCACAGTGGTATACTCACGCTTTGATTTGCATGTTGAAGGCAGAACTGTTCAATTACCTTTTAGTTTTGTTTTGTAATTGGAAAAAAAATACAGGTCAGAATTCCTTCAAAATTAATGGGTGCCCTTTCCAAAATAGGTGGAACTACAAATGGCTTGTGAACTGATCTATTTTAGGAAATTGCTGTGGGCAGTGTCCCTTAATGTCTCCTTGAGCAAAGTGTTTTAAGAAATTAAGAACATATTTGATTAAAATACCTTAAAGGAATTTTCCAAAAAAAAAGTGCTATGTTAGTAGATTATGATTAGAAAGCTAATTTTTGGTGATTTCACAACATTTGGTAGCTGTGACTGCTGCCTTTCATGGACTTTAAATTCCAAAGTATATGCCTTTTCCAAAATTATTAAAGGTAAGCTGGAACGTTGACAATCTGCACTTTGTAAGTACAGTTGGTGATATTGGTGGGAAAACACTGTATGCCATCAAATAATATTCTACCAATTTAAGAGGGTCAGTTAAACTTTACAAGCTCACTTTTTAATTGCATGATGAGTAAACCTATCGATGACGACACCAACTCTGAGCTGTGACGCGTTGGATTATTGTTAAAGATGAAGAGCTCTTTTTTTTTTGGCTTTTTAATGATATTTTTATTAGAAATTTAACATTTTTACAAGTTTACAAAAATAAACAAAACTCTCAGATATAAACATTGATATACAATTAGCTCAAATATACAATAGCCAAAATTTAACAAAAAAAAAACAAAACAA
>NC_057710.1:83772318-83795336 GCF_004010195.1 Chiloscyllium plagiosum
TGGGGCGGCTGTGGACGCCTCTGCTGCAGCTGGAGAGGGTGGGGGAGGGGTTCCTGCTTGCTGAGAGCTGCGGGCTCCCTTCCCTTTAGTCATTTTAACTTAGGATTAAATTGTTTAAATGTAATATTACACAACTAATTAAATTACACAACTATTATAAATGATTTGGTGAGCTTGGTAGGGGGTGGGTGACCCACTGTACCCAAGTCTTGGGAGGATCACTATAGACTCAGTCTTGATGGGTCGCCGCCATCTTGGATCCCCTCCGAAGAGCTCTTTTTAATTGAGATTTTGGATAATCACACAGCTTGAGCATGATTAGTTGATAGAATACATTTATTTTCAAACATATTCATGATGGCCCTAAATCTAATTCGGGATTCCATGCAACATTCTGAACAATAGATGAGAAACCTTGGTTGCATGCAAGGATTGCAGAAACTGGAGTCATTCTTTTTGAAGAGAATATTGAGAAACACTCTGCCAGAGGTGCTTATAATTAAGGGGGGTCCAGAAAGAGTACGTAGGGTGGAACTGTTCCTTTTGCTGGTGGAATCCTGAACCGTAGGACACTGATTTAAGGTGACTAGCAAACAAAAAACAACAATGAGAAGAGGAAATCATTGTTTCTGCAGTGAGTGATTAGGTTCTGGAGTGCTTTGCCTGACAGAGAAATAGTGGATGATTCAATCAATGCTTTCAAGAGACAATTAAATAATTATCTGAAGAGAAATAGGTACGGGCTAATGGTAACAGGAGGGAGACTGCAACTAAATGAAGGAACTATTGCAGATTCAGTTGGCCAAATTGCCTTCTGTTGTGTTGTCATGACCTAACGTTAAGAGTCAAAGACAATCCATTGGTAAAGCGTAGGGATGAAGCAATGGTTAATTCCAGCTGATTTGGGGATTTTCTGGTCAGCCTTTAAAGGAAATGGAGCACCATCAGCTTCCTGCAAAGCCATTCATGGCAGAATATTCCCACTTCAGAGGGGTCCCACTACTTGGGTTCAGGTGAGAGGAAGAGCTCAGAAAATGAGAAACAGGGCTCAAAATAATTCACTGAGAGTGAATCTGCCCCTGAAACTAACAAAATTGCACTGGATCATTCACTCAATTGAGCTCACTCAGAGAAAAGCCACCCCTATAAACAGAATGGGAGGAATTGGAATTATTGAATTGTACAGAACTGAAAGGCCCTTCAGCCTATTAAGTCTGTCCCACCAAATCAGAGAGGAGCTGATCCCCAGGCCAGAGTGGCACTCTCCCATTCTCGCTGCCAAAAGCCAAGGCCTGGGAGAATGGGAGCTGCCCTTTATCGAGGCCTGTCCACCTTTTTGCTGAGGTCGGCAGGGAGGCAGATACCTTCTCACCAAGGCAACTGACTGCAAGGTCTGGGTGTGAATGGGGAGATGATTCTTGGAGAGAAGAAGGTGACTATAAAGGTGGGGTACAGTGGGGAACACTAATTAAGGTTGCAGTTGTGATGGAGTGACAGATAGTCTGCAAGAAACAGTGAAGGGAAACAGGGAGACTGTAGTGATCTTTTGAAGTCTGATTTGCTAGTATTTGACCCATATCCCTCTAAACCCTTCCTATTCATGTACCCATCCAGATGACTTTCAAATGTTGTAACTGTACCAGCCTCCACCACTTCCTCTGGCAGTTCATCTCATACACGTACCACCCTCTGCATGAAAAAATTACCCTTCAGGCCTTTTGTAAATCTTTCCCCTTTCACCTTTAACCTATGTCCTCTAGTTTTGGACTCCCCCACGTTTTGATTATTCAACCTATCCACGCCCCTCATGATTTTATAAACCTCTATAAGTCACTCTTCAGTCTCAGACACTCCAAGGAAGAAAGGTCCCTGGCTATTCAGCCTCTCCCTATAGCTCAAACCCTCCAACCCTGCACCCTCAAGTTTAACAACATCCTTCCTAAAGAAGTATAACCAGAACAGTACCCCTTACCAATATTCTGTACAGGTGCAACATAACATCCCAACTCCTGTACTCAGTGTCGTGTTGTGAGAAGCTGATTGCATGGGGTGTGTAGAGGAGACAGAGGGAGTTTGCAAAGCCTGAAAGCGAGGGACACTGCTAATGGTGCAGAGGGAGGCTATAAAGAAGAGAGAATAGTTTTAAACCTGTCTTCAAAGCAATGCTCAGCTAACTGGGAGCCAGCAGATGTGACATCACTGAGATATTAAATTACTTGCAAATAAAAGTGGAATCACAACCTAAAACTGCAAATGCTGAGAACCTACTACATAGGAAAACATGTTGTGGATGCTATTGTAATAAATACTGTGTCATTTGTTAAATTTGAATCGGAGACTGAGATCTGAGATGTAATAAAAGGGTTGTGAATAGAATTATAGAAACCCTACAGTGTGAAAGCAGGCCATTTGACCCATCGAATTCACACCGATCCTCCGAACAGCAGCCCACCCAGACCCAACTCCCTACTCTATTCCCTGTGTCTGTGTATTTCCCATGGCTGAGCCACCTTGCCTGCACTCCCCTGGACACAGCGGGCAATTTAACATTGCTAATCCACCTAGCCTACACATCTTTGGACTGTGGGAGGAAACCCATGCAGACATGGTGAGAATGCACTAATTCCACACACAGTCACCCAAGGATGGGGTTGGCGCTAGACCCTTGTGCTGTGAGGGATTCCTGATGAAGGGCTCCGGCCTCGAAACATCGATTCTCCCGCTTTTCGGATGCTGCCTGACTTGCTCTGCTTTTCCAGCAAAACACTCTCGACTCTGATCTCCAGCATCTGGAGGCCTCACTTCTCCTAGTTGATTTCAACCTGACTGCAAAGCCTCTTCCAAGGATGCCTACCTTGAAGAAGTTCTCCTACTCTCTCTACAAAGATCTCAGTGAGTCCCTCTCTCATTGTACTCCCCAAGTCCTCTCCATTCCTGATGAAGGGTTCCAACCTGAAACATTGATTCTCCTGCTCCTCGGATGCTGCCTGACCTGCTGTGAAGTTCAGCTACCCTCTTGCTAAACATGTTAACTTTGACAGTGTCAGAGAGTAGAAAACATGCCCTGAAAATCAGTAGTCTTTTTAAAATTTTGATATTTGATACCCTTTATTTCTTACTGTTAGTGCTAAGATTAGATTTCTTGATTTTGTGATAATATGGTGCTGTTTTTCTAGAAATTGGCAGCAGCATGATAGCAGAAAAAGTGTTTTATATTTCAGCTGATTGAATAATGGCATTGGTTATTCTATACCACTATGGCTACTGTTGAATCATGCTGTAGTTTTTACAGGAGGGCAGAAGCAGGGACCTCTGCTTCAGTTCCATATCTAATTTACAAAAGCATTATGAGTCATGTGTAAACTGGCAAAGATTTGTTGATTGGATGCAAATAATAGACTCTCATTTAATTAAATCAAGTAATCAACCACAAACAGAAACTTAAATGATTTATGGATATCATCTGTGGTTGAATTACTTGTTTGTAGTCCTTCTGTTGCATGCTTTCATTGTGTTTCACAGCCATGACTGTCAATCTTCCATTAAAGTGATTAGATCAGGATCATTTTCAGCAATAATTCAAACTACTGAGTAACTGAAGAGCACAGCTACAGATAATAAAGTCGTATTTATAATTATACTGGGTCAGTAACAAACCTGTGACAAAAGCAAATCTTGTGTGTGTCTTGTAGTGCAGTGGTACTGTCTCTACTTCCTGAGCCTGAAAGATTGCATTCAAGTCCCACCCATCCTGGAGGAATCTTACAGCATGTCTAACCAGGTTGATTATAATAGATATTACAAAGTTTATGTTCTTTTAAAATATTTTTAGTCAATCGTTCAAGTCAGTATATATAATCATGTGGGTTAAGATTTGCCAGATCAGAGTAGGGAGGTTTGATTAGTCCCCAGTGTGATCATTTAACAGGATCATCAGTTTTTGAATACTCTGTAGAATTGTGGTTAGTTGTGTTGTGCACTTGGTGCAAAGCTTCCAAGACTATGGGAAAATGGGAGGAAATGCCAGTTAAACCCTAAGATTCAGGTCAAAATCGAGTTTATACTGAAAGAGCAAAAAGATGATAAGTTACCAGTAAATGCTTTTGAAGAAGACAGGCATTGGTCCCTGCCACAAATGCTGCATCCTAACCACTAACTTAACCCTCCTCCTAACCACTGCCTCATGCTAATTCAGATTGTTGACTATGGTCTGAGCTGCTAGATATTCAGCTGAGCTTCCAGCCCAAGATTCTCCATCTCAAAGACCTCCCTAACATCAACCATCTTTGACTTTGCATGTGCTTCAACCCATGCAGCACCAACATGAAATACTCAAAACATGAATGGACACATCTGCCTACAATATTAATTTAACTGAATTCCACTGGAACATAACTCTTTTTAAGAGGTTCAGCCATTTTCTGGTATGGAAGACTGGGTAGACATTTTGCCTGTCCCAAAGCAGCAGACATGTGGGAACTCCTGGGTTGCTGTGAGAAATCTATCCAGCAAACTATTCATGGGCTCAGCTATGAGTTAGCATGAAAGGCATGAAACCTTTGCCATACCTAGATTTCAATTCTGCGGCAGATTAGTTTTGCTTTGGCATCTGCTTAAGGTAAACAAAACTCTGGATGCTAGAAATCTGAAATTAAACGTAACCCATCCAAACCACAGAGTTGAATGAGCCTGTCTGATTTAAAATGGGGTCTGCATCACTGTGCCTGGATAACAGACAGGCTGCACTAAAATTGCACTGGTGGATTGAAGCTACAGAATATCAACCCAATGAAAACTGTAGTTTCTTTGACAACCATATTTTCATGAGAGATGCATTGGAGATGTGATCATTACTTCGTTGATCATGAGAACATGATAAATACAATGGTCAAAGAAATAATACATTTAGAATTAAGGGTTATCTAACTTGAAGAGGGCTAGCAAATAATCATTTCACTATGGTCTTTGGAAGACTAGAAGTGATAATCTACTTGCGTATAAGATAGTGCAAAGTATTCTTTTGCCTGTAGTTTGAACATTCCCCTCTATATAAGACCTTTTCAGCATAATGGGGGAAATTATTTTCTTTAGACTACCTTTCAACAATTTGCCTTAGATACCATATTGATTGCAGTTATTTGACTTTATTTAGCATAAGAAAGAATTAATACATTACGATATTTAAGCAGTAGTTTATTCCGTACAATTGAGAATAATATGAATCATTCTCCACACTGCCTGCTCAGATGTACTCACTTACCTGCCTGGTATTATCTACAGATCTTCTTCATGGAGTGGAAGCCAAACCCAATAGGTAAACCCCCAAAACCAGAAGTATTACAAAATTCATCCAGTCACAATGGCACACATATGTCCAGCCATAGCGTTGGGCCTAACCCAAACACAACACTTGCCCTTCCCATCTTAGCACAAACATTATCTGTTCCCATTGTTGGTGGCTTACCCACAGACCTTAAAGATAACAAGAGTTCTAATTTATAAATAGAATCTGGGTTCAATGGCATGCTTTTCATTAATTCCAACAGAGGAGAAAACCTAAGACTAGAATGTAGAAAATTGAATGTTGAATTGCAATCTACCAAAGCTTAACACCGGAAAGCACCAGGATGGGATTACATTTGATTATATTTTAGCAAATAATAAGCGTTTTTAGTCCACATGCCCCCAGGGTAGACAACAGATAAAAATGTGCACCGCTTCAAATCTCTGTTCTTCCCTTTTGTTAGTTTTATAAATCGCAGGAAACCTGTGACTGTTAGTTATTTTGCACCTGCAACCTGTTAATCCTAGAGCAACTTATTTTTAGGGAGTAACTGTAACAATGATAATTGTTATAGCGATAACCATAGTCTCTTAATCCTTTGAAGCCCAATCTGTCTAAACACTCTTTGGAATCGACATTCTTAGAATTAATCAACAATTTTAATGTGTCTAGCTTGGCCAGGGCCCGGGGACCGATTGCTCCAGATCACTGAATAAAATTTAAGTTCAACTCCCGTTGAGACAGTCCAAAGTTAGGGAAACTTTCAGTGCTATATTTCTTTCCTAACCCTGCATTGTGTGACAGGAGGGTCTACCTTTTGGTTGGATGGAGTTTTCATCCCATCTCAGCACCATGAGGACCACTTGGGTTGGAACTGAGCAAATCTAAAGCCCATTAGCAGCCAAGCTACATAGAGATCATCCCATTGGGTCTCAGTAACTTCAAGTTGGCAGGTTTGGAGACGATAAAATCTAACAATATTTACTAGAGTCATTGAAATCTGGTTAAATAACACAGCCTCTCTAAAATTATACAAACACTAAATTAACTTCCTTGTCCCCCAGGTCATTTGAGAATCTCTCGTCTTTTGGAACATCTTTTGTAACACCAGCATCTCCAAATCTTTTGCACACAATGATTAATAATTTTAAACTTGTGCTGCCTTCTTAATAAACGGAGCGAAATTTTCATTTTGTTCAATTGATGTCTCCAGTCTATTTTATTTTAACCTTGCCAGTATCAAATGCTTAAAATAATAAATGAGGTTTATCTTTTCATTTCTTCCCTTCAGATATTTTTAAATGCAAAAACAATCCGATTGGGAAACATCCCCCAGGGCTTCAGCTCTTCGCCCTCAGCCAGTCCTTTGAACCTACGGCAGACTGTCTATGAGGTGTGCGTGTGTCCCAATGGCAAACTCTTTCTATCTCCAGCAGCGTCGGGTTCCACCTGCCAGTCGAACAGCAACGTCTGTTTGCGGATTTAAGCCCGTGGACGCACTGATGATTCTACCACCGTAAAAGCCTTTTGGTACTATCCCTTTGGCATCTGTTTTGACTCTCCTGTTGAATCAGGAACTACAATGACGATACAAAGACTCTGCTGCCACACGGTAGGAAAATGTGGCTACACTTCAAATGGGAAATGGACCAGTCGGTGTGTAAACTGTCGCTGAGGAGATATGATTCTACTCGGAGACTCTAGATACTAACCCTTACCAGAGAGAGGGAGAAATACACAGGTGCCTTTGCTAATCTAAGTAAAGCACATAGTTTTTTTTATTGTTAGCAGGACCTGATTATGAGAGAATTGAATATTTAATATCACAAATACTATATTAAGTAATTCCCCAGAACTTTATTTCCCCTTTCAACGTCTAAATGTGCTTTGGTTTTACCATATAGTAAACTGGAGTTCAAATAATTCCTAAGTTGCTTTGATTGAGCCTTTAAATATCATTTGGTATTTGCATGTCCTTCATTTGGAAAGGAATGGACCAATTGTTCATTCTTAACCCATTTTTGAAAGAAATCATACCACCTCAAAAACTCTCCAGAATCTCTCATTAATGATGGTAAAAACATGGTTTTCTATTACTGTTTTGTTTTGTGTGTGAGATGTGGTATAAACCAAAGAATTGTCCATGTGATGTAAATTCCAACCTGCACAATGCAGCTGCTATTAAAGAGCAAGTCAGCATCTAGAGATTCTTAAGGACTTGTTAGCGGGATGAGCAAACATCCACTTCATAGATTGAGTAAAAAAACAGGCAGGAGATATTATCTGGTCAAAACTCTGGCCAGTATATGCAGGGCCAGCCCCAATCAAGACCGAATTTCAGATGTTTAACGTGTTATTTTCTCCCTGATGAATTGAACAATGTAGTCCCGAACTGAGCAAAGTTTGGTTTGGCCTGGTTCAAGTGATCCACTTAATTTCAACCTTGGATGTACGCTCATCCCGAAAGGACATCACAGGTAATCTTTTATGTGTTACACCAGGCCTGCTAGCCATTTTCCTTGCTTTCTTTACTGATCTCATTAAAGTACATTTTCTTTACGTATGAGAAATTTAATCTGAATGATAAAGGAAACTATTTTCTTACACATTCTATGCAAATGTTTGTAAAATTGCAATATTGCCAAAATGACAAAAGCTGTGCTTTTGTACCTTATGTCTCTTGCTTTATGTAAAATTAAAACACTTTTCTACTTATAAGAAATGAGCTGTATGTCTTGTTAACTGTAGCTAAGGGTTATTAGCCCACTTGTCAAACTTACCGTACCCTTATGAATTAAAAAAAAGTTTGAAAAGTTGTCAGTTAAATTATTTTTAACCTCCAGAGCAAAAACATAAAACAGATTTGGCTACAGTTTCTTCCAGAAAAAGCAGCTGCCTTCAAAATAAGATGTTGCTGGGAATCAACAGACCCATGGTCAGCTAGGTGTGAGGTAGGATTCTACAGACTGTTTGCAGAGAGGCTGACATCCATTGGTCATTGGCAAGCATTTAAAATGTTTTACATTCGTGGTAATGTTCTTCTACAATGGGCTAAGTGAAGGGTAGATAAGCCAATGGATTTTGATAAGTACTTTTTCATAAGACTGACTTGGTGCATTCCTAAAAATGGGAATGTTTATCTCTCCATGCTGATAATAGTGAAAAGAAAAAGATGTAAAACAGTTCACAAATAGCTATTTAAGAATTCTTTAAGTTAATAATTCTAATACACATGATTAAGCACAGATAAAACTCAAACTTAGTTTCAGTTTGAACTTGTGTGCCATTCTCATTCTTTGAGACTCTTTGAGACTCTTATCCAAAAACAATGGAGGAAATTTTAATTTCCCTAAATCAAGTTGGTTTGGGCCAGGTGGGACTTTAAAACTAAATGTTAAAATCAGAATCTCATCTAAAATCTGGCACATCCTGTTCCAGTGGAAGCAGGATAGCTAGAGTAATGTGGAGGCAATCAGTGCACTCCCAGGAGACAGATTGGCAATTTAAACTTCATGATAAGGCTGCATGCCTCCATATTTATTAACAATTTAATTTTAACCCTGACTGGGGCAATTCTCCAGGCCATGAAGAAATCTGTCATTTTGAGAGAATACTGGAATTCCAACTGGAATGCTGGATGCAGGAGTTAAGTGACTTTCCACTTACCTGCTCAATCCTGTTCATTTGCTCCACCCAACTTCAGAACAATCTTCCTTCTTATCTTCAAGTTCATATCCAGCCCAATGTTTTGCTCAAAATTCATTATGAACTTATCAAAACTTTAATACTTTTATTAGGTGAGGTGATAATGGCTTGGTTATGCCTCATTAGCCTGGAATTACGGTATGGTGGCAATTTATAAGGAGCCTGAGACATACAGACGGGATTCAGGCAGACTTACAATGAAATGTACGTGCTGAACCCAATCTTGCAAGGTCAGTTCATTAAACTGTTTCAATTAGGTACCAATTTGGATCTATGTAGGCAGTACACTAGGGACTGATTTTCTGTTTTAAATGATCAATCGGTTTCAGAGCTAATCTGGGAGGCATGATTTAATTCAGTAAAATGGAACATCCCAAATTAAAAAGGGTCTAGCTAAATTTGAACATCAAGCTACAATATGGTCAATATAACCAATGAGATATTAGTTTTGCATGCAGTTTCTATACCATAAAATGCTGATACCATTAATGATAAATTCAGCTGGACTTTGGAATCTACTAATCACAATCCGTATCATCAAACTAACTCTTAAAACAAATGTTGCCCATCTTAAATACTATCTTTTTAAAAAAATATTGCATTGCACATTTAGAAACAAGTTCCATTCAGAACCTACGCAGCACAACTTTTCAAACTTGGTATTTAATTCCATAAGTTTATTACTGTGTTTTGGTACTTGACTTTGTGACTATGCATATATACATTTCAGGGTGAAATAATTTGAAATGAGTGAGCCTTTTCGTAATGATACTGATAATCCATTACGGTTTCACTGGTCTCCTGCTATGATTACTGAAACAATCGGAATATAACAGGGAATATACTAGAGCTATACGGTGGATCATTGGTTCACATCAGAGACCTGGCTTCGACCCCAGCCTTGGATGACTCTGTCTGTATAGAGTTTGCACGTTCTCCCTATATCTGTGCGGGTTTCTTTTGGGTGCTCTGGTTTCCTCCCACAGTCCAAAGATGTGCAGGTTCAGTGAATTGGCCATGCTAAATTGCCCCAGTTGTATCCGGAGATGGGCAGGCATGGGAAATACAGGATTACTGGAGTGGGGTGAGAGAATAGTTGGGCTGGGATGCCTTTTGGAGCATTGAGGCAGATTTGATGGCCCAAATGGCCTCTTTTTGCAATGTAGGGATTCTATATTACAGTAGGACTTCACTATTTCCAGATTTTTCAAACACTGCTGTGACAGGCAGAAACAAATATCACCGGAGGGAGGGGTAATGGTGGTGGGCAAGCAGGGAGCAGAGATTTTCTTCACTGGGAATTCAAACTTCCGGGCACTAAGCTTACATTGAAGGTGGGTACAATGATGGGAAAAGGAAGTAGACTGCAGAAAGGTGAAAGTGGACTCCACCAGGTGGAAGACATCCTGGGTCAATCTAGCTTATACAGCAGGCTTAGGGAGAGATTGACCAGGATTGGCCAGGAATGGACGAAAGTAATGAGGGCTTTGCAATTTGTTCCCACACCTCTAACCATTCTCCATAGAGAGGAGACAGTGCTAGCATGGGACAGGTAAGA
Organism: Chiloscyllium plagiosum; assembly: GCF_004010195.1. NCBI lineage: Eukaryota > Metazoa > Chordata > Chondrichthyes > Orectolobiformes > Hemiscylliidae > Chiloscyllium > Chiloscyllium plagiosum. Next base: position 83,782,866 of record NC_057710.1, read on the forward strand.
CCTAGAGATGTACACTTGCCTGCTTGACCCATGTAAGTAAAGTGCACTCCCACTAATTCCACAAACGACAATAGGTTCAGGGTTGAAAGGAACCAGTGGATGTCATTGAATGTTATTCTAACAATGAATTACCCTCTAAAGATAGGACCTGGAAAGTGAGCCTTTTATAAACAGTCAGTAAAGTTCCTGTACATGTTCTTGTCATTTGTTTGTTACCCTGATAAATAAACGTATATAAGCATATTCAACAGAACTGAATTGTGTTAGAATAGGTTGTTGAGCAAGCGTTTTAGTTCATTATTTATGCTACTTAATAAAAGTAACTAATCTATGTATATATTAACTTTTTTAGTCACTCATGTAAATTTGTAACATTTTGTATAAAAATTAACTAAAATTTTCAAAAATATATGTACAGTATACATTGTATCTAATAGGAATACCTATGTCAGCTGGCAATAACAAACAAGAAGGTATGCAGCTATCATATAATTGTAAGCACTTTCTAGTAAATGAGAGTTGTACAATAATATGGGAAAATAAGATGGGAGAATATTAAGATGCACAAAAGCTTCACACTTTTCCTGTTTGTTAATGCATTTGGATTCAGTCTACCTGGTCAATTAAATGCAGAAAAATTAAAAAAAGAGTGTTCAAAAAAACCTGCTTTGGAGAAGTTACAAATCTTTCATCCCAGGTACACATTCACTTACATTCCATGCAAGTTTTTAAAGAAAAGACCACAATACAGAACTTTAGATCTGGAACACACAAACCATAAACCAGAACAAATATGGTCTGGTGCAAGATTTCTTTGTCTTCACAGGAAAGTAGTTGTACTCTAGTGTCCTCAGCAGATGTCAGAATTAGATATTAAGCATCTGCAGCACTTAATTTTCCACTCATTAAAAGTAATATATTGGAGCACCAATGTCGAACATCTCTGCATGTCTCAGGCTGCCTGACTCTGCCATATGAGAGTCATGCAAAGTAAAGTTAGAAACCTACTGTTGTTTATCCTAACCCAAAATCTAACACCAGAGTTTTAGTTTCTCAGTTTGAGACAGATGCATTGATTTTCTGGCTGGCATTGTTACTTTGGACCTGGATTCCCTTCTAACCTTGGCTAAATGCTCGCAAGGGTTGCCCTCCATTGTTTTCATCCATCCACCTCCAGCTTGGATTCCACAGGATTGGCAAAAGCCAGATCTTAAACTTGATATGTGATTGTGAGACTTTATTGTATCCGCCCACAGGCAAATGTAAAGTAATTTCAGTCTCTCCTGCTTTGTTATATTTTTTCTGCATACTTTCTGTGTTTCCTTTATATTTTATTTATATTTCATATCTGGACTATTGCTGTTAGGTCGAGTTTTTACTTAGATGCATGAAGATTTTGCCACCTCAGACCTAAACATTCATAAGCATCAACTTGTTTATAAGGTATGAACTAAATACTGACTTTACATGTAATCTATCATGATGGACTGGATTTCTCATGATTGGACCCTGTCAGAAATGAATAGGGAACTGACAAAGGAACACATCTGGGCTATGTCTGCCTTTGCAAATGGCAGAATAATGAATGAATGGATAAACTACAAAAATTGTTTATTCCTGTCTCACGCAGGAGTGCAAAGAGAACAAGAAAGTTGGAGATAGTATGAAATGCATAAAAGAGGCTGAGAAATTGGTAAAAAAAAAAGACAACAGCCTTGAAGATTAACAGTTTAGAAGTCAGTGAAGGAGGATCAAGAGATGGATTAAAAATGGTTGTATAGAGTGGTGTGCGAGTAAGCTTGTGGAGAACATAGGAACATTTGCAGTTAATTCTTATAGGTATGTCAAAAGAAAAAGATTGGTGAAAACTAATGTAGGTCCCTCAGTCAGAAATGGGAGAATTTATAATGGGGCAAAGAAATGGGTGACAAAAAGTAAATTCATAGTTCACTCTGTCTTCAAAAACTACAGCAGAAGTTATGGGGGTCACTGGGTTTAGTGAGTGGGAGGCACTGAAGGAAATCTGTATTAGTAGAGAAATTATATTGAAGAAGTTGATGGAATTGAAAGCTTATTTGGATTTTCAGAAAGGCCACAAAAGATTAATGTGTAAAACGAATGTAGTGTGGATTGGGGTTAGCATATTAAGATAGATGTAAAGATGGTTAGCATACAGGAAACAAAGAACCTGAGAAAATTGGTATTTTTCTGAATGGCAGGCTGTGGTTGGTATACCACAGTGGTTGGTACGAGGGCCCCGGCTATTTACAATATATGTGAATGAATTAGATGAGAGAGCCAATGTAATATTTCCAAATTTGCAGATGACATAAGGCTAGGTAGGAGGGTGAACTGTGGGAGGGTGCAGAGATGGTGTAGTGTGATTTCTACAGGCTCAGTGAGTGAATAAATGCATGGCCAATGTTGTATAATGTGAAATTATCCACTTTGGTGGCAAAAATAGGAAGGCAGATTATCATATGAATGGCTGTAAATTGGGAAGAGAATGTTTCAATGAAATCCGGGTGTCCAAATGGACTAGTGTAGAGTCATTGAGATATACAGCATGAAAACAGAATCTTCGGTCCAACTCGTCCATGCCGACTATATATGCTAACCTAATCGAGTCCCATTTGCCAGCACTTGCCCATATCCCTCCAAATCCTTCCTTTTCGTATACCCATCCAGATGCCTTTTAAATACTGTAGTTGTACTAGCCTCCACCACTTTCTCTGGCAGCTCATTCCATACACGCACCACCCTCCACCTCAGGGAAAAGACCTTGTCTGTTTATCCTTTCCACGCTCCATGTGATTTTATAAAACTCTTTGAGGGAGCCATGGTTCACGAAAGAAGTTGAACCTCTTGTCAAGAGGAAGAAGAAGGCTTATGTTAGGATGAGACATTAAGGCTCAGTTAAAGGTGCTTGAGAGTTACAAGTTAGCCAGGAAGGACCTGAAGAGAGAGCTAAGAAGAGCTAGGAGGGGAGATGAGAAGTCATTGGCAGGTAGGATCAAGGAAAACCCTAAAGCTTTCTATAGGTGCATCAGGAATAAAAGAATGACTAGAGAAAGATTAGGGCCAATCAAGGACGGTAGTGGTAAGTTATGCATGGAGTCTGAGGAGACAGGGGAAAAGCTAAATGAATGTTTTTTTTTCCAATGTGAATACTAAGGAAAAATAATGTTATGGAGGAGAATACTGAGATAGAGGCTACTAGTCTAGATGAGCTTGAGGTTCACAAGGAGGAGGTGTTAGCAATTCTGGAGAGTGTGAAAATAGATAAGTTCTCTGGGCCTGATAGGATTTATCCTAGGGTTCTCCAGGAAGTCAGGGAGGAGATTGCAGAGCCTTTGGCTTTGAACTTTGTCGCCATTGTTCACAGGAACAGTGCCAGAAGACTGGAGGATAGCAAATGTTGTCCCCTTGTTCAAGAAGGGGAGTAATTCTAGATCAGTGAGCCCTACGTTGGTTGTGGCTAAAGTGTTGGAAAAGTTTACAAGAGATAGGATTTATAATCATCCAGAAATGAATCATTTGATTAGGGATAGTCAACACTGTTTTATGAAGGGTAGGTCACGCCTCACAAATCTTACTGAGTTCTTTGAGAAGGTGACAAAACAGGTGGATGAAGGTTAAGTGATTGATGTGGTGTATGTGGATTTCAGTCAGACATTTTTTAAGGTTCCCACAGTAGATTATTACAGAAAATACAGAGACATGGGATTGAGGATGATTTAGTGGATTGGATCAGAAATTGCCTTCTGATAGAAAACAGAGGGTGGTGGTTGATGGGGAATGTTCATCCTGGAGTTCAGTTATTAGTGTTGTATCACAAGGATCTGTTTTGGGTCCACTGCTGTTTGTCATTTTTATAAATGACCTGGATGAGAGTGTAGAAGGATGGGTAGTAAATTTGCAGATGACACTAAGGTTGGTGGAATTGTGGAGTGCATAAGGATGTTGCAGGTTACAGAGGGACATAGATAAGCCGCAGAGCTTGGCTGAGAGATGACAAATGGAGGTTAATGTGGAAAAGTGTGAGGTGATTCACTTTGGAAGGAGTAACAGGAATGCAGAGTCCTGGGCTAATGCTAAGATTCTTGGTAGTGTAGATGAGCAGAGAGATCTCAGTGTCCAGGTACATAGATCCTAGAAAGTTGCCAGCCAGGTTGATAGGGTTGTTAAGAAGGCATACGGTGTGTTAGCTTTTATTGGTAGAGGGATTAAGTTTTGGAGCCATGAGGTCATGCTGCAGCTGTACAAAACTCTGATGTGGCCGCACTTGGAGTATTGCGAACAGTTCTGGTCACTGCATGATTGGAAGGATGTGGAAGCTTTGGAAAGGGTTCAGAGGAAATTTACCAGGGTGTTGCCTGGTATGGAGGGAGGGTCTTATGAGGAAAGGCTGAGGGTTTTGAGGCTGTTTTCATTAAAGAGAAGAAGATTGAGAGGACACTTAATTGAGATATATAAGATAATCAGATGGTTACATAGGGTGGACAAAGAGAGTGTTTTTCCTCAGATGGTGATGGCTAGCATGATGGGATGTACCTATAAATTGAGGGGTGATAGATATAGGACAGGTGTCAGAGGTAATTTCTTTACACAGAGTAGTGGTACTGCCTGCAACAGTAGTAAACTTGCCAAGTTTAAGGGTATTTAAATGGTCATTGGATAAACATATGGCTGAAAATGGAATAGCGTAGGATAGATAAGCTTCTGATTGGTTCCACAGGGTGGCGCAACATTGAGGGTTGAAGAACCTGTACTGCACTGTAATGTTCTATGTTCTAACGTCACACCTCAGCCTCTGATGAAAAACAGCCCCAACCTATTCAGCCTCTTCCTATAGCTCAAGTCCTCCAAACCTGTCAATATCCTTGTAAAGCTTTTCTGAACTCTTTAAGTTTCACAAAATCCTTCCAATAGGAAGGAAGCCAGAATTGCATGTAATATTCCAAAAGTGGCCTAACCAATGTTCTGTACAGCTATTCTCCCAACTCCTATACTCAATGCTCTGACCAATAAAGAAAAGTATACTAAACGCCTCCTTCACTATCCTATCTTCCACAACTACTTTAAAGGAAATATGAACCTGAACTCCAAGGTCTCTTTGTTCAGCGACACTCCTAACACTGTATTATTAACTAAATAAGTCCTGCTCTGATTTGACTTTGCATAATGCAGTACCTCACATTTATCTAACTTAACCTCCATCTGCCACTGCTAAGCCCACTGGCCCATCTGATCAAGGTACTCTGAGAGTAACCTCCTTCGCTGTCCACTACACTTCCAATTTTGGTGTCATCTGCGAACTTACTAACTATACCTCCTATGTTTATATCCAAATCATTTATATAATTGAAGTTATTTCTGCATATGTGTGCAGCAGTCAGTAAAGAAGGTAAACTGCACGTCGGCTTTTAAAGCAAGGGGAGTCCAATATAGGAGCAAGGATGTCTTGCTGCAATTATACTGGGTATTGGTGTGGTGAAATCTCAAATATTGTGTGCTGTTTTGGTTTCCTTATTTGTAGGATATTCTTGCTATTGAGCAAGTGCAGCAAAGATTTACCATGTTGGGTTGCCAGGACTAACATATGAGGAAAGATTGAGTTGGTTAGGATTATAATCCCAACAGTTTAGAAGAATAAGGGGGTTCTTATAGAAGCCTAAAAAATTCTAGTAGGACTAGTCAGGTTGGTTGCAAGATATTCCAAGAGTGGGGGAGTCCAGAACCAAGGGCCATGGTTGAAGAGTAAAGGGTCTGGGATGTAATGTCTTCCCCCAGAGAATGGTGAACCCGTATATTTCACTACCACAAACAAAGTAGTTGAAGCCAAAGCACTGTGTTTCAAGAAGAAGATAAGAATAGCTGTTTTTGGCTGAAGGAGTCAAGGGATATGGGGAGAGGGCAGGATTAGCTTGATTAAGCTTGAGGATCAGCCATAATCCTATTGAATTGTGGAGCAGGTTCAAGGAGTCAAATGACCTACTCATGCTCCGATCTTCTATGGTTCAATGCAATTTATTAAGGATGTTGAGTAGATTATTTCTGCTGTTGTCCTAAACAGAGAAATGACAGATCTATAGCCTCAACAGCTTCATTGGGAAACATTTTTGATACAAAACAAAAGAACAAAAGAGAAATACAGCACAGGAAAAGCCAAGTCGACCCTCCAAGCCTGTGCTGACCATCGTACCCTAATTAAACTAAAAAACAAACCTTCTGCCCTTATTTGGCCCATATCTCTCTCTATTCCTGTAACCATCCAGATGCCTCTTAAATGTTGCCAATCTGCCTATTTCCATCATCTCTTCTGGCAATGCGTTCCAGGCTCCTACCACTCTCTGCTTTTAAAAAATAAATCCCTCACACATCTCCCTTAAACTTTCCTACTCTCACCTTGAGCCTGTGTCCCTTTATAACTGAAACTTCAACCCTGGGAAAAGGCCTCTGACTATCCACACTATCTATGCCTCTTGTAATTTTGTAGAATTCTATCAGATCTCCTCTCTTTCCAGTGAAAAGAATCCTAATATTTTTAACCTCTCCTCATAGCTAATGCCCTCAAGAGCAGACAACATCCTGGTGAACCTGCTCTGCACTCTCTCCAAATCTTCCACGTCCTTCTGGCAAAACTGCACACAATGCTCCAAACGCAGTCTAATAAGGGTTTTATATAGCTGCAACATGTTTTGCCAACTCTTGTAATTCTTGCCCTGGCCGATGAAGGCAAACATGTCATATGCCACCTTAATCACCTTGGCTATCTGTGTTGCCTCTTTTAGGGAACTGTGGGCCTGCATGCCCAGATACACCTGTATGTTAATGTTCCTAATGTTCTGCCATTTACAGCACAATTCACACCTTTGATCCTCCAAATGCATCACCTTGCATTTGTATGGATTAAACTCCACCTGCCATTTCTGTACCAAGTTGCCAATCTATCCATAACCTGTTGTATCTTTCGACACAATCATCAGCCCTATCAGCCACTCCACCAAATATCATGTCATCTTCAAACTTACTAATCAGACCACCCCCATTTTCCTCCAGATTGATCCCTGTGGAACACCACTAGTTACTGGTCTCCATTCTTAAAAACACCCTTCCACCACTACCCTCTGTCTTCAGTGATCAAGCCAGTTTTATATCCATTTCACCAGCATACCTCGAATCTTATTTGATTTTAGTTTTTGTACCTGTCTGCCATGTGGAACTTTATCAAATGCCTTGCTCAAGTCCATATAAACCACATCCACAGTCCTTCCCTCATCACCTATCTTTGTCAGCTCTTCAAAAAATTCAATCAGGTTGATGAGACATGACCCTCCCTGTCCAAACCCATGCTGCCTGTCGCAAACAAGTCAATTTTCTTCCAAATGTGCACACATCCTGTCCCTCAGTATTTTCTCCAAGAGTTTCCTCACCGCTGATGTCAGGCTCACTGGCCTATGATTTCCTGGATTATCCCTGCTTCCTTTCTTAAACAAGGGTACAACATCGGCTCATCTCCAATCCTCTAGAACCTTGTCAGTTGTCAAAGAGGATGTGACTATACCTGCTAATGCCCCAGCTATTTCTTCCTTTGCCCCTCAGAGTAACCTTGGATAGATCCCATCATACCCTGGGGAATTGTCTATCTTAATGCAATTTAGGATACCTAAAACTTTTTCCTTCAATATATTGACATTCTCCAGAGTATTCACACACTCGTCCCTGATCTCAACACCAGTCATGTCCTTCTCCTTGGTGAACACCCATACAAACTGCTCATTAAGGGTCTCTCCCACTTCCTGTGGCTCCACGCATAACGTTCCTCCTTTGTCATTGAGTGGGCCTACTCTTTTCCTTGCAGGTTGACAATGTGCAGGTACCTCAACATGGAGTCAAAATTTAAAGGCAAGATGTTAGACTTATGGATCAGAGAGAAAATTCCACTGACGGAAATGTATGCTGAGTGCAGCATTTCATGCTGGTCAGTCCCCTGTACCTCACCACACTGGCCCTGTCAGGGCTCCTCAGAAGTGGAGGCAGTGGCATGGTGTTAATGTCAGTGGACAGGCAATCCAGAACCTCAGATCAGTGCTCAGCAGATATGGTTTGAGTCCCACCATGACTGATGGTGAAGTTTGAGAGCTCCATTTTAGTGCAGTGGTCAGTAACCATATCTGCCATGCACTGGCCAAGAGTTCAATGCCCTGATGGGAATGGATGATCTCTGTGTTATTCTGTGTGTAAATATGGTTCCTTCAGGACTCTTGTGTTGCAGTGGTTGTGTGACTACCTCTGGGCCAGAAAGCCTGGATTCAAGTCCCACCTACTCAGGAGTGTGTCTGAACAAGTCAATTAAAAACACCTCCACAATTCTTGCAGACCCATTAAAGTTCATATGCAGTAAGAACTCGATAACATTCAGATAAGTTACTTTTGTGCTTTGTACGTGTGAGATAATTATAAAAATCAGAGCCAAAAGTACGGAAGATGTTGGAAATCAGAAACAAAAACAGAAGTTCCTGGAAAAGCTCAGCAGGTCTAGCAACATCCATGGAGAGGAATCAGATTTAACGTTTCAGATCCAGTTCTGAAGAAAAGTCACTGGACCCGAAATATTGACTGATTTCTTTTCACAAATGTTGCTTGACCTGCCGAGCTTCTCGAGCAATTTCTGCTATTGTGCCAGAAATCAAATAATCTCACCATTTCTCATTAGCATTAGCATTGTTAAAACCCTCATGACCATATCCTTGGTGTGACCTTTGATGAGAAAACAGAACTGGACCAGACACAATACCATGACTACAACAACAGGCCAGAGACTGGGATCTCTGTCGTAGAAGATGGCCTCTCTATTTTCAAAAGCTTATCTTTGAGTCATAGTTATGATACAGAAAAAAATGCATTCAGCTCATTGTGTCTGCATTCGCTTTTCTGCCCAGCCTTTTGAGGGGTGAGTGAAGGAGCCTGCAATCCTGTTCCCATTGTTAGTCAAATTCCCTGGCACCAGGACCTAGTCAGCAAGCTAATCCAACACATAACTGATTTTGACAGGTTTCCCTGCCTTCTGGGGTCTGTACAATTCTGCCTAGGGTCTTCTGCTAGCAAGATTGAAATTTCCACTCAGAATACTGTCTGCCTGATGACTAAGGTAGTGGATAAAGAAAAAGTCTATGCATGTTACTTATATTGGACAGTTTCCCAGTGGTACTTTATTGTAACTACAGCCCATTCCAAATGGAAAAAGGCACACAGTAAAATCACAGTAGTATTTGGAAATGAAAGTACTGGCTATATTGGACCTCCATTTTGAATGTTGTAAAATAGGTCTGACCAGTATGCGTTAGTTACATGTTTGACTGGCCTTTCTAACAGCAATCATTACCCTTTTGCCAACAGCACAATCAGTGCTCCATGAACTACCACTTAGTTGTCAGTGCCTGCCGCTGAATTCCATAAACAGGTTACTGGCTTTTGAGGCACCCAGTCTGTGGTGATACAGCATCACATCATCTCAATGACACTGACTCTTTAATTGAGCTGGCCACACTTGGGCCTGGCCACCATCCTCAGTTAGACTAACCCGGTGGTGGCAGCTTAATTGGCTGCCACTAGCAAATTGACATCACTGGATTGTATCACTTTCCAAACCAGGGTAGCTCCAAGTATTCAGCCCTCAACAGAGGGACTTCAGTGTCTTCTGTAAAATTCCAACCCTGGTCTTACGGAGGAAATAGTTCAGTCCCTTGTAACAAATCATGAGCTGAAGTTAAAGATTGTTTTAAATGAAACAAAACATTCATCGACCTAGAAAATTGTTTGAGTGGCAGGGGTCAGAGGGTAGAGATAATGAACAGGTAATCAATTTTGAACAGTATTATCTTACAAGAATCTATGTAGCCACCTCAACAATTTAGTAGTAACTTCGATGATCTAATAGAAAGCCAGAAACTCCTTTACTGATGGCAGAATGAGCTTGGTGAGCTAAATGGCCTAAAGTTGTTGCTCAGTTCTAAGAGCTGCTTTTTGAGTACATTCTGTTTTTATTACCACGTATTCAGCACTTGGTTTTCTTCAAATTTAATCTAATGTAAATGGATGCATACCTTGGCCTAGGAATTAATGTCTAGAATTTAGTGATGATTTGGAGATGCCGGTGTTGGACTGGGGTGTACAAAGTTAAAAATCACACAACACCAGGTTATAGTCAACAGGTTTGATTGGAATTAAACCTGTTGGACTATAACCTGGTGTTGTGTGATTTTTAACTTAGAATTTAGTGGATTGACTTAACTAATCTTGACAATAGTAACTGTGATGAAATTAAACAACAGCCTCATTACAGTAAGCCAAAATACAAAAGCCTGTATGAAATGAACAGGTGAGGAGTGGTCAAGATAATGACAGGACCGAAGAGAGATTAACACTGCTATAAAATGCATCACTCCTCAGTGTGAGCCTGCGGAGTTGGAAGTAAATAGAACAATTCTTTCTTTCTCTTCAGTCTCTTTTGTTGAAATATCAGTTAATATGTTGTTTCCAGTGCCTTAGAAATGGCATAAATTTTATTGACTCAGGAAGCCAGAAAGGGACTGAACAGGGACAGAGTATTTGCCTGCAGCAAACCTTAGTCAGCCCAGAATGTTAGAAAGGACCCCTGAATGGAAGTGATGTTTGAACTCTGTGACTTGACAGGTCAATAAACAACATTGCAAGAAATTCAATGAATGGGTAAGATAAGGGAATTTCCATGATTACTTTTTTTTCTCTTGTATTCAAATGCTCTGAGCTATAGTTGTTGAGAATGTCTTAACCTTTCAAAACAGCATCCTGCTGACCTGTACATGCAGAGGTGGTTATCAGGGCTTTAACTTGTAGATTGGCCATGGATTACATACACCAGTCAAGAGACTTTCCCATGTGTGAATGTTTAGTTTGACCCTGTGCAGTTTGCTATGATAACCCTTTAAACTCTATTACTTCTGGTATACAGTTTTAAATAGTCATTTTTTAAAAAATTCAAACTAACCTTCTTGATACAAGATAAAATATTATAATTATGCAGCTGTTTTCTCATTGATAATATTTCTCTCGTCTGCGTTTAGTCTATTTTGATTTATTGACATAACCCTCTCTAAGCAATCTTTTTTTGAAAAAGATGGGCATACGTTCAAACAATGTTTACAAGGTGATGGATTTATTGATGCAACACATCATGTAATTTGATGGTTGTCTACCTCTGCACTGCTTCACTAGGATTAGTCTTTCACCAACGTCCACAACTTGCTTCAGTTTCACGTTGAGCTAATGCTCCACTGATATTTGTTAACACATTGCATCAAATCTCTGAGCTGATACAGATTGTGCGGCACTTGCTCGACCCAATATTGTCTGAGATTATGCTCCAATTTTGCATTTTAAATTGCACTATCTGATTTGGGACATTTGCATACACACCGGGAAGACTGGCACAGCAAAAGAGATGGTGAGCCTACAGCGAAAGATTGAAGGAGGCGAAAGTGAGGACTGCAGATACTGGAAATGAGAGTCGAGAGCGTGGTGCTGGAAAAGTACAGCAGATCAGGCAACATCTGAGAAGCAGGAAAATCAACATTTTGGGCAAAAGCCCTTCATCAGGAAACCAAGTATAGAGCAGTGCTTCTCTGTTTCTGCCAGGCTGGGGTTTCTAAATCACTGTCCTTTTATTTGAGAATATGCCATGGATGTAATGTAATTATTGAGCTAAACTTTGGTTTATTGCTTAAACTTTGAAACCAGGATATTAAGCTGGGGTTTCTAAATCACTGTCCTTTTATTTGAGAATATGCCATGGATGTAATGTAATTATTGAGCTAAACTTTGGTTTATTGCTTAAACTTTGAAACCAGGATATTAATTTTTTTGTGTTTAGGAAAAATCAGAGTTTTGCACCTTTCAAATGCACTATCAATCCCTATGACTTCTCCAGGGGCTATGTTTACCTTGCAATTTGCAAACTGCAGCAGATTGTGGGTGTGAATACATTAGTAATTCAGATCCCTTCATTTTAATGGCCACCAAAATCTTTCACATTCTAACTGTCAGCCCACGTACCAGTCCCTGCACTCTCAGTGCCCAGTCTAACCCAGGCCACTTCAGATCTCCTATAATTCTCCCAATCTCTTCCTCCTTTTGACTCTTGCTTTCTCAAAACTACAATTAATTTCATGGAATTTTATAAAATAACATAGAAACAGGTCTTTCAAAAAAATTGATATGCTGGCATTTAAATTATGTACGGGGCCCCTACCATTCAGTCTTAACAAGAAGCAGGCGTAGGTGGATGGATTAGTAAATTTGCAGATGGCACTAAAGTCGGTGGAGTATTGGACAGTTTGGAAGAATGTTACAGGTTGCAGGGGGATTGGATAAACTGCAGAATTGGACTGAGAGGTGGCAAATGGAGTTCAATGCAGCGAAATGTGAGGT
>NC_057710.1:83798763-83812989 GCF_004010195.1 Chiloscyllium plagiosum
GCTGGCCCCAAAGTGCTCCCCCACTGACATCTCAGTCACCTGCCCTGCCTTATTTCCCAAGAGTAGGTCTAGTTTTGCACCTTTTCTAGTAGGTACATCCACATACTGAATCAGAACATTGTCTTGTATACACTTAACACGCTCCTCTCCATCTAAACCTTTAACACTATGGCAGTCCCAGTCTATGTTTGGAAAGTTAAAATCCCCTACCATAACCATCCTATTATTCTTACAGATAGCTAAGATCTCCTTACAAGTTTGTTTCTCAATATCCCCCTGACTATTAGGGGGTCTATAATACAATCCCAATAGGGTGAACATCCCTTTCTTATTTCTCAGTTCCACCCAAATAATTTCCCTGGATGTACTTCCAGGAATATCCTCCCTCAGCACAGCTCTAATGCTATTCCTTATCAAAAAAGTCACTCGCCCTCCTCTCTTGCCTCCATTTCTATCCTTCCTATAGCATTTGTATCCTGGAAAATTAAGCTGCCAGTCCTGCCCGTGCCTGAGCCATGTTTCTGTAATTGCTATGATATCCCAGTCCCATGTTCCTAACCATGCCCTGAGTTAATCTGCCTTCCCTGTTAGGCCCTTTGCATTGAAATAAATGCAGTTTAATTTATATGTCCTACCTTGTCCCTGACTTCTCTAGCTGTTTGACTCACTTCTGTTCTCAACTAAACCAGTCTCAGGTTGATCTCTTTCCTCACTATCTCCCTGGGTCCCACCCTCCCACCTTACTAGTTTAAATCTTGCCGAGCAGCTCTCGCAAATCTCCCTGCCAGTATATTAGTCCCCTTCGAATTTGGGTGCAATTCGTCCTTCTTGTACAGATCACTTCTACCCCAAAGGAGATTCCAATCATCCAAAAATGTGAATCCTTCTCTCATACACCAGCTCCTCAGCCATGCATTCATCTGCTCTGTCCTCCTAATCCTGCCCTCACTAGTTTGTAGCACTGGGAGTACTCTCGAGGACCTCCTTTCTAAATTCCTGCCTAACTCTCTGTAATCTCCCTTCAGAATCTCAACCTTTTCCCTTCCTGTGTCGTTGGTTCCAATGTGGACCATGACTTCTTGCTGGCCCCTCTCGCCTTTGAGAGCTTTCTGCACCCCCTCTGAGACATCCTTGATCCTGGCACCAGGGAAACAACACACCATTCTGATTTTTCGCTGCTGGCCACAGAAACGTCTGTCTGTACCTCGGACTAGAGAATCCCCTAACACAATTGATTTCTTGGAACGCAACGTACCACTCATTGCATTAGAGCCAGTCTCAATACAGAAACTTGGCTGTTTGTGCTATGTTCCCCTGAGAATCCATCACCCCCTACATTTTCCAAAACAGCATACCTGTTTGAAATGGGTATAGCCGCAGAAGGTTCCTGCATTAGTTGCCTACCTCTCTTACCTTTCTTGGAGTTAACCCTCTATGTGACTGCATCTGAGACTTTCCCCCCTTCCTATAACTGCCATCCATCACATACTGTTTCTGTTGCAAATTCCTCATTGCTTCTAACTGTTTCTCCAACCGATCCATTCGATCTGATAAGATTCACAATCAACAGAATTTATTGCAGATATAATCCACAGTAACCCTTAAACTCTCTCTACACTCCCACATCTGACAAGTATATATTACTCTACTAAAGGCCATTTTTGCTCCTTCACAATCTACAGACCCAGAAAATAACACCATCTTATTCTTCTACAAAACACTGCCCCAGGTTAAATTAATAGTTATGCCTTATATTTTAAGTCTAATCAAGAGACATATCTCAAAAAACATATAATCAAGAAAGAACCCACCCTACTCACTACTGCAGATTTTCTGTAGGTCACACTTAAACACAATACACTTATCTGTTTCTGTGCTGTGAACTTCACCCAGACAGTTCCTCCAAGATCAGTTATAAATTTCACTGTTTTTTAATTTTCCCAGATGCACGCCGATGTCCAGCGATACATTAATTCAAACAGCAAAGGCAGTAACTGTGCAGGTTCACTGCTGTGTCAGTTTCATTCTCTCCCTCTCCTGCAATAACCTCACCATGTGCTTCCTTTGTCTGCTCTTCTCCCTTTTAATACTGCTGTTGTTTTGACTTTTTTTTCCAAAGCTCCAAAACAATGCAACAGCATATAAAACAGTAATTGCTGCTCCTGGAATTCGAGGAAATCACCTCCAGCACCTAAAATTCCTCAAAAAAAGGAGCAGCTTTCACAGCCAGAAATTTTTCCCCTCCTTCATCTTGGATTACCCAGAATCCCTTTCAGTCATCTGTAGATCTTCTCTGTTCCATAGAAAAAAAGACACAACTTCTTGATTTCTTTTCTTCATAGGAGTTGCAAACTCAGTGTCTGTAATATCTTCATCAACATTTGTTGCACTTTCCATATTCTTTTGTACAAGGCAGTCATCCTTTCAACTGGTCTGTGTGGTTCCAAAACATGGACTACATAAAGACACCAGCCCAAGGCTTTTGAGAAGTACTAAAATTCTATTTGGGATAGATTTCCTGTATCAGCTGGGAGGACATGTTTACTAACATCAACACCCTTGAAACAGCTAACAGCAGCACAATCAAGACTGTGATTATCCAAAACCAACTCTGTTGGGCTAGCCATGTTTTTGGGATGTCTGTATTCTGACAACTAGTTGAAATCATTCTTGCCCATCTCAAGGAAAGCTCTTGATTGAGAGGAGGGCAAAGGAAATGTTTGAAAGACTTAACTCAAGAAGGCATCCTCATTCATGTAAAACTGACTATGAGGAAGCTCTTGTATGAAGGGACATAATTCTCTGAATACATGCATTGGTAAGTGGAAATATGAAAAAGGATCGGGTGATAGGAATTCCAGCAATCTCAAGGCCAAGGATAAATTCCACCGCTCAGAAGCACCTGCAGTGTGTGGTCACAGTTGTGGCTATAAGATCAAGCTCACCAGACACACAGAACCTACGACCAGTGACGTGGAATTTCCTTAACACAGTAGCAAGTGTTTGCCAATGATTCTTTTTTTCATATGGAGACCAGAACTCTGCACAGTACTCTGTGCAACCTGACTGGAGATCTATACAAGTTTAGCAAAACTTTACTATTTTTGAATATTGTACTCAAAAAAATAAATCTCAGTACTTTGTTAGCCATGTCAATTACATTGCTGATGTGCTTTTAATGATTTTTAAAATTTGTTTGTGAGATATGGGCATTGCTGGCTGGTCAGCATTTATTGCCCTTCCCGAGTTGCCCTTGAGACGTTAGTGGTGAACTACCTTCTTGATCCAAATCAAATTAAACCAAATCAACTGCAAAACAAAATCTCAAGACTAGTGAACAAATTGTCACTTGCTGGCTCAGAACTACAAAATGAATTTTGTGGGGAATGGCAAACAATAGGGGAGCAGTATGGTGATCAGGAGGAAGGCTGTGTGTTTGAAAGCAGAGTGGTCAGAGAGGTAGCAAGCAGGGTGGCTTTGTGGAGTATTGTAAACCAACCTTATCACAGGGCTTTTTCATTCAAACATCAAGTTTCTTTATTTTATACCAGTGGGCAGGCAACCTCAGTTGGTAACATAGAAGATGACTTCAACAATAGAATTTCAAGCTGTTTATTTACGGTCCTTCAATCTTTGTTTTTAACAGGATGTATTTATGTCATTAACAAATGACAATTTAGTACATTACTACAATGGTACAAGATGAGCACCATCAGATAATCTAATTAAGAAATGGAAGAAATCATTGTGACAATCAATAGCCCCAGAAAACTTCCATTCACTCAATTATAAAAGCAAAACTTCTTTAAATAAACAGCAACTGAGAGCCGAGGATGTCTTGTCTTGATGAAATATGATTTTGGAGGTTGGCTAATGTGGTGCTACTATTTAAGCAAGATGGTAAGGAAGTGCCAGGGAAAATAGGTTGGTGAGCCTGACATCGGTGGTGGGCAATTTGTTGGACGGGATCCTGAGGGACAGGATTTACATGTATTTGGAAAGGCAAGAACAGATTAGGGATAGCCAACATGGCTTTATGTGTGGGAAATCATGTCTCACTAACCTAATTGAGTTTTTCGAAGATGTAATAAAGAGGATTGATGAGGGCAGAGCAGTGGACGTGATCTACGTGGCCTTCAGTAAGGCGTTTGACAAGGTTCCTCATGGTAGACTGGTTAGCAAGGTTAGATCTCATGGAACACGGGGAGAGCTAGCCATTTGGATACAGAACTGGCTTGAAAGTAGAAGACAGAGGGTGATGGTGGAGGGTTGTTTTTCAGACTGGAGGTCTGTGACCAATGAAGTGCCACAAGGATTGGTGCTGGGTCCATTACTTTTCATCATTTATATAAATGTTTTGGACGTGAACAAGGAGTACAATTAATAAGTTTGCAGATTACACCAAAATTGGAGGTGTAGAGGACAACAAAGAAGGTTATCCCAGAGTACAACAGGATCTTGATCACATTGGCCAGTGGGCCAAGGAGTGACAAATGGAGCTTAATTTGATAAATGTAAGGTGCTTGCATTCTAGAAAGGCAAATCAGAGCAGGACTTATACACCTAATGGTAAGGTCTTGGGGAGTGTTGCTGAACAAAGAGACTTTGGAATTCCATGTTCATAGCTCCTTGAAAGTGGAGTCACAGGTCGATTGGATAGTGAAGAAGGTGTTTGGTATACTTACCTTTATTGGTCAGTGCATTGAGGACAGGAGTTGGGAGGTCATGTAGCGGCTGTTCAGGACATTGGTTAGGTCACTACTGGAGTACTGCATGCAGTCCTGGTCTCTCTGTTATCGGAAGGGTGTTGTGAAACTTGAAAGGGTTCAGAAAAGATTTAAAAGGATGTTGCCAGGGTTGGAGCGTTTGAACTACAGGGAGAGGCTGAACAGGCTGAGGCTGTTTTCCCTGGAGCGTCGGAGGCTGAGGGGTGACCTTAAGGGGATTTATAAAATCATGAGGGGCATGGATAAGATAAATAGATAAGCTCTTTTGCTGGGATAGGGCAGTCCAAAACTAGAGAGCATAGGTTTAAGGTAAGAGGGGAAGGATTTAAAAACGATCTAATGGGCAATTTTTTCATACAGAGGGTAATGCGTGTATAGAATGAGTTGCCAGGGGAAGCGGTGGAGGCTGGTACAATTACAGCATTTAAAAGGCATCTGGATGGGTATATGAATAATAAGAGTTTAGAGGGATATGGGTCAAGTGCTGGCAAATGGGACTCGATTAGGTTAGGATATCTGGTCGGCATGGAAAAGTTGGACCGAATGGTCTGTTTTTGTGCTGTCCATCTCTATGACCTGTGGATGCCTGTCCAGAACTGACTAGTAGAATTCAAATAGGTGTTTAGCACTAATCCTCCAGTCAGATGTCCTGAGGAGATGTGCTAGTGATATTGTTTCCGGGAAACCAACCACATATCTGCAAAGTTGCTTTGCACTTTGCGTTCATGTATGAAAATCATTTTAAGTCCTGTAAGTATTGTTTGGTTTGTAAAACTCTCTTTAGTGTGAATTGTTGGGAGCAGGGACACCCTGAAAATTGCAATCCCAGGATTTGAATTGACTTGATTTAAACATTTGAGGGGGGAGAAAAAATTTCTTTTACTTATTCTTTAATGGAAGCAGTTATCCATGGTATTGCCTACAGTGATACTAGCAGCACTGTGACTGCATGAGTCTGCTCCCTGCAGCTGGACTGGTTGCAAATGTAGCCTTAAATAAAAGAACATGGAACAATCATTCAATGGTGCAATCTCCATGGCAACCTCTCAACCAATCAGTCAGTTTGCCAACCAGCCAGCATAATTTCTTTTTGCAATGTTGATATTCTTCCAATTTTCTTGGTAAATGGAAGACAAAACCTAGATAGCATGACATTTCTTTTAAGCTACACTCAAATACTAGAGTTTTAAGTGAAGGGAAAAGATTTGAAAGTTTGGATTCATGTGCAAACAGCAACATCAAATAACCTTCCAACACCCATAACCTTGGCTGGTCAGCTGTCACTGTGTATAGCCATCAATCTAGTTGCACTGCTATATGTACATGAGATGTGGTAACACACAGTCCTGCTTGTTGAACAGTAGATTAGCGATTCTGTCTGTTTTTGAACTAATCGTAGCTGTCTGGGGAGGCATCACATTTGGCAATATGTAACAAAGATGAAAATAGTCCTAATTGTTAACAATTTATTTAATCTTCAATTTTGTGTGGACAATTGGTATTCCTGGTGGTTAGAAGGGTAGGAACTTGGATTTTTCTCTTGCCCAAAGCGTTGATTTTCCTGCTCCTCGGATGCTACCTGAACTGCTGTGCTTTTCCAGCACCACTCTAATCTAGAATCTGGTTTCCAGCATCTGCAGTCATTGTTTTTACCTCGTTGATTTTAACCCTACTGTGAATCCTCTTGCAAGGATGCCTGCCTTGAAGAAGTTTTCCTCCTCTCTCTACAAGAATGTCAGGGAGTCCCTCTCCCACTGCAACCCCCAGGTCACTTCCTCTACCCTGAAGCTCTTACTCTATGCTACTTTCTCCCCATCCCCACCATCCTCTCATTTATCTCTCCACTCTGCAGGCACTCTGCCTTTATTCCTGATGAACGGCTTTTGCCCAAAACGTTGATTTTCCTGCTCGTCGGATGCTGCCTGAACTGCTGTGCTTTTCCAGCACCACTCTAATCTAGAATCTGGTTTCCAGCATCTGACAGTCCTTGTCTTTACCTGGTTGATTTTTCTCTTTGTGTCAACTTACAATTTGTTCATATTCGGCTTGCAGAAGCAAGGAATGGAGCAGCATGTATTATACTGGATCTTGGTACACCCCTGTGTGTCCATTGGCATCAACGTACCTGTTCTTAAATTAAACTGGTAGGTGCATTTAAGTGAAACAATGATATCATATATCCCATTTCATTTTCATTGCCTTATTTCATAGTGAGCGTACAATAACATTTAAAATTGGCATCCAGATTGCTAGGCACCATCCACCAACTCAGACACTTTCACCTAATAGGTTCTCTTTTTCCAAATTAGTTTTAGGAGCACATTCTGGTGAGAATATTACTGATATATCATCTTCTCTGACCATGGAAAAAATGCCCGAGGTCCTTGGCAATCAGATGACTGCCAGAAACTAACCACTTGCTCAGCCATGGGCAGAAAATGGGATATCCCTCCCCTCACCTCACCAACTTACAGGTCAGAAGAGACACCCTGACCCTGCAGAGAAAAGCATAGGAACATGGGACAAGTGTACAGAGGCACTCAGAAGGCCAGAATGAAAGATGACTGAGTCTTCTAATGTACTGGATTAGTGGTGCTGGAAGAGCACAGCAGTTCAGGCAGCATCCAAGGAGCTTCGAAATCAACGTTTTGGGCAAAAGCCCTTCATCAGGATGAAGGGCTTTTGCCCGAAACATCGATTTCGAAGCTCCTTGGATGCTGCCTGAATTGCTGTGCTCTTCCAGCACCACTAATCCTGAATCTGGTTTCCAGCATCTGCAGTCATTGTTTTTACCTCTTCTAATGTACTCACTACTGTTGTGGCTCAATCATGTGAACATTTGTCTGTCTCCTTGGAAAGGGGGGTGGTTGCCTTGGAGACCTAAGTTGAGTAGAATGCTCAGTGGCTACCAGCTTTGTGTATGAACGTTGACTCTATTAATATAACCATGAATGTTCAGCACCATGGGCAAGGCAACAGCGGAAACCAGTAAACTTGACCTCAGAGCAGGTCTCCCATCCTCTGAGGGAGTCTCAAAAGCTTCTTTTCAGGGGCACTCCATCTATCGTTCCTCCCTGCCTGTGATCCCAGTTCAAGCTATGGAAAGTGGGCCTGTATCTGGTCAAGGCACTCTCAGCCAACCAAAGTCTTCTAGGCCAAAGGAAGACTGGAAGATTCCCCCCACCCCTGCTGCAGATTTCAGGATCAGTATGTGGAATTAAGAGTGATGCTAACATCTTCACAAGGCAATGTTGTTCCTATATGTGAACCTTTCAAAGGAATACAGTCATATTCAAAGCTCGGACATGGTCCATAGCCCTACAAAGCACAGCAATCTATCGAGGTAAGCTGCACAAAATGCTGCCTCTCACAGGGAGGCATAGTGTTATTGCTAGATTATTAACCCAAAGGTTGTTCTATGGACCAGGTTCGGATTCTGCCACAGTAGATGGTGGTATTTGACATTAATAAAAATGTGGACTTAAGAGTGTAATGATGACTGTGAAACCATCATCAATTGTCAGGGAAAAAAAAATCTGGCCCTTTAATATGCTTTAGGGAAGGACACTGCCATCCTTACCTGGAGTGGCCTACATATAATTCCAGAACCACAGCAATGTAGTTGACTCTTAACTGGCATCTGGGCAATTAGGGATGGGCAATAAAATGCTGGCCTAACCAACAATGTCCTCATCTCATGAATGAATAAAAGGAAAAGTATTGTCCATCGAAGACGTTTGCATTTATCGTGACAACTTTACAGTGTCTGCACATTTGGATACATTGAAGGGTCACGAGGAAGGGAGGGTCAAAGAGTTTTCTCAGGACTCATTTCAATTTGGTGCCTCTCATGGAGGATTGTTCGACAGAACTTTGGTATGTTGGTATGCCATACCATAATGGATGATTTCAGAGCCACATAATGTTAGCACTCTACAATGTCACTGCATTGTTTGATGCTTTTCCTGTTATAATGATGTAGAACAGATTATTTATTTTGACCCATTTTCAAAGGAAGATATCATTTGCACATTAAGATGGACATTATAAAGACTATCATTTTGTTTTTTGATTGTGGACTGAAATGGAAAATGGACTGTTCCAAAACCAAAGACTTTGGAAGGAATTGCAATATTTTTAAAAACCAAGTTACTGGAACTTTATTGTAAATTGTTTACACTGCTGTTTTGCAACCAGTTGGGAAGATACAATGAAATGGCTTGCCAGACAGTGGGGATGCATGGTGAGACTTTCCTGGCACCAGATTGCTGATTGAGTTAGCAAATGTGACCAGTTGTGGAAACCAAAGGTCATCATCCTGATGACAACTCTGGTTCCTGGGTGGATGACCAGTTTGTGGATGTGAACAATACAGGACATAGAAGCTTTGGAAGGACAGGTTCTGTGTTTCAATCTCTCTGCAGTAAAATTACCTGGAACCGGAAGAAAGCCAATTATTTTCTCCCACGGGTTTATGTAAGCTACTGCCTTAAACCAATAAGTAAGAGACTTTGTAATTAGTATGCTGATCACGTCGTGCGTCCTGAGCAGAACTAAAAGAACCTCGAGAAAAGGGATCTCAGCCAATTGCCAAGGAACACGTTTTCTGTTAACTTGTTTCCAACAGTCAAATAAAACTTTACTTGCAGGTCCACTACTTTTTGTCATTTACATAAATGATTTAGATGCGAGCATAAGAGGTACAGTTAGTAAGTTTGTAGATGACACCAACATTGGAGGTGTAGTGAACAGCGAAAAGGGTTACCTCAGATTCCAACAGGATCTTGACCAGATGGGCCAATGGGCTGAGAAGTGGCAGATGGAGTTTAATTCAGATAAATGTGAGGTTGTGCATTTTGGGAAAGCAAATCTTAGTAGGACTTATACACTTAATGCTAAGGTCCTAGGGAGTGTTGCTGAACAGAGACCTTGGAGTGCAGGTTCATAGCTCCTTGAAAGTGGAGTCACAGGTAGGTAGGATAATGAAGAAGACGTTTGGTATGCTTTCCTTTATTGGTCAGAGTATTGAGTACAAGAATTGGGAGGTCATGTTGCGGCTGTACAGGACATTGATTAGGCCACTGTTGGAATATTGCGTGCAATTCTGGTCTGCTTCCTATAAGAAAGATGTTGTGAAACTTGAAAGTGTTCAGAAAAGATTTACAAGGATGTTGCCAGAGTTGGAGGATTTGAGCTATAGGGAGAGGCTGAACAGGCTGGGGCTGTTTTCCCTGGAGTGTTGAAGGCTGAGAGGTGACCTTATAGAAGTTTACAAAATTATGAGGGGCATGGATAGGGTAAATACGCAAAGCCTTTTCCCTGGTGTCAGGGAGACCAGAACTAGAAGGCATAGGTTTAGGGTGAGAGGCAAAAGATATTAAAAAGTCCTAAGGGGCACCTTTTTCATGCAGAGGGTGGTACGTGTATGGAATGAGCTGCCAGAGGATGTGGTGGAGGCTGGTACAATTGCAACATTTAAGAGGCATTTGGATGGGTATATGAATAGGAAGGGTTTGGAGGGATATGGGCCGGGTGCTGGCAGGTGGACTAGATTGGGTTGGGATATCTGCTCGGCATGGATGGGTTGGACTGAATAGTCTGTTTCCATGCTTTCATCTCTATGACTATGACTCTACATTGTAAAAGCTAATGATTAAATCAATGGCCCTGGGAGTAATGGGGTTTAAGAGTTAGTGCACTTTCCCAAGTTGGTCATAACAACATTTAATCTGCCAGACAAAAAATGAAAACAAGCAAATCAACAAATTGGACAATTCCTTTACATTAAGCATCGAGCTGCATGGCATTTGTGCAATGTAGCTGCACACATAGAGAGAGGTCTGAACTCAGCTCAGACACCTGTTGAAACTGCTGCCAAGACAATTGGCTCTGGCCTCACTGGTTCACTATCCCTCACTTGTTAATAGCCTTCCTGGATATTCTCCTGATTCTCTAACACCTCTTCTTCCTCAACGGATTGTTCTTGCTGCCTCATTTCAGCTGTATGTAGGAATCTTCCACCCCTTTGTTACTTCAATTTTGAAGGGCAAAGCGTGCCGCAATGATGTGGGCCATCCTGTCTGACGCATGCTGCCAAGTCTCACTGGACTGGTCCAGACATCAACTTCATCTTTAAGCGGTCTATGGGCATAGCGGCTCAGTCGAAAATTGATCAGTGTTGTAACAGCATTTTTATGTGTCCGTCCATAGTTTTACATGTACCATGAGCCAGACTTGAAGGAGGTACCACTTTATCACTCAATGGCCATCTCTGTATGTGCCAAGGAGCTTACAAAGTGGCAGGCGCTCTTGAGTGCTCCAGCATGTACAGATCATAACTAGTTCCAGGGTGTCTGGTTGATTTAGATCCATGAACATCACAAATTTGTTGAAAATGGAATCTTTTCCCCAAAAGTACTAATGATTGGAGCCACATTGATGATAGAGTAAGTGTTATGAAGTGGTGGGCTCTGAGGAAAATGGCCTCAGTAATTCCTTGGGTACAGTTATGAGTACAAGATTGGGAGATGCCACGGACGCTGCAGGGTACTTGATCCAGACTGGCAAGATGTGCTTCTAGTGTTCACTGCTGAAATTCACTTTGGTAGAACCCCTTGCTGTTGAAGTTTGTTGTGATGATATGGTGCTCTCAATGTGACATGTACAATCTATAGAGTCCTATAATTGGGTCAAATTCAGCCATTGTGCTGCTCAAGCTGCAGCACTGACCTCTTCATGGGGAAACAAGTTGAAGGTGTAGTCTGACACCAATTACCTTGGGAGCAGTTCTATAACATTTACAGACCCTGGATTAAGAGATCTCATACAGATCTCCAGTGGCATCTTGGAAATAACTAGTTGCATAAAAGGTTAGCGCATCTTTTACCTTTGCCCACCATGATAGAATGGTCACCAAATCCTCAGGTCATAGGTCCCACTCCAGCAGCTGGAATAGTTCGGGTCAATGTCTTGGAAAATTCTCAGCCTACTGCAACACTGCACCTTTCTCATCTGGAGGAAATGGTGATATGGGTGATAGATTCTGGGATAGATTGTGTATCCCCTTGCAATCATTAGGGACTTTCTTCAGCAGGCTGCTTGGAATCTGTTGGAGGTTGCTGCTGGTACTAAGCTTGCTGGTGCATCTATTCTGCCTCCGTTTGCGGCACCGCATCAGCAATGATGACAATCCCTCCTGTGGCTATATCCATTGGTCACACTTCAGTTGAATCTGTGAGGGGAATATGAGAAACAGAACAGAGCCTGACTAATGTGAGCAGTCAGCATTTATATCACTCTCACAAATGATGATTTACCATCAAGTATGACCAAATCTTTCATGTTTCCTTTTTAATTTTTAATAGTGGAGTTAAATAGGAAGATACGGCTTTAAATTAAGGAGACTACAAAAAGATGCTGCATTTTAAAAAGCCATGCTTACTGGAGCACATTGTGTACAATTCACAATGTTGCATCATTTTTTCCTGGAACAGAGCAAAAGCAGACAGGATAGAGCCCATGTGTTTTGAATGAGAGGACAACTGTTTTACAACAATTGCTCGAAAACTAGAATATAGATGATCAACAGGTGATTTGTCAGCTTTTAATGTAATAGTTTCACCTGCACTTTTACATTGCCAGCATTAATAACTTTCGGTTTGTCACTCTTGCATGCTTCGTTCTCCACTGTTTCTGGCATGCTTAATGTCTACGACTGTGAAGATAAAAGATGCATTTTATATCTCTGCCATTTACTTATTCTATCTTTCTTCTTCATTCCTTTTCTGGTATCTAAAACTTTCCTTTTCTTCATGCTTATGACAGTTGTTGACAATGTCATAAATCTGATCTATCATTAATCATTTCAGCTAACAATGGGATGGATCCATTTTGCCTTGGAGGTTTTATTTTTGAATGTATTTATATTCTTCGAAAAGGATGATATTTCTTTAAAAGTACATAATTGCTCTTTTACCGTCACACCTGTTATCTTTTTGTTCTACTTCATTGATGATTTCCCCATATAGTCTTGTAATACCTTTCACTCAAGTTTAATATTCTACTTTCAGACTTATGTATGTGACTCTTTAATATGAAATTCCTCAATTATGATCAGTCTTCCCCAGAGATTCCTTTATTATAAGGTTACTAATTAAGCTGATTGCATTATACAAGTATCAATTTAAATTCACTCCTTCCTTGTTTGGTTTCAAGATGTATTGGTTTAGGAAACAATTGTGAATGCATTACATTAAATCATCCTCAAAACTATATTGTCAGTTTGATTTTGTTCAGTCTATATTAAGATTATAGTCCTGCATGACTACTTCATTGTCTTCATTACAAGCTCTTTTTTATTTCTTAATTAAGATGGTGTGTAACAGCATGGTTATTGTTCAGGGACGTATATTTACTCTCCCAACTGTTATTACCTAGCTCCAACCATACAGGTTCTACTTCCTGCTCCTTCAAGTTCCTCATTCTGTCCCATGTCATCCATTATCACCAAAAGTAAATACACCCCACTGTATCCTGACCTCAGTTCATTGAAATTTAGAGAGGAACGTAGACTCAATCTGTTTGAGACTCCATTTAAACCCCTACTTCTAACCTGCATTGTAGGCCTTCATGTTTCATTCTATCTGATTCCCAGAATCTGAAACCATCTGATTCCCAGAGCTCCAGGTTTATGTCAGTTTCAGTCCACGGCTGGGACAACCCAGCAATGGTGTGGGGATATTTGAGATTTCATCTTTCTTAGATTTGCTGAGTTTTCACCTTTAAAAATGGTAAAACATGCTTTATTATGGAAAATTAATACCTGGGATAGGATGCAAGACGCAATGATGATATTGTTTAAAAACAATTAAAGTTCCATATATCACAATTTTTCTAGTTAGATATCTTCAGTCATGTCAAGAATAAAGACGAATGACTACTTCACCTGGAAGTTAATTAACTTTATAAATGTTAGTTAAAAGTAAGCCAAAGGTAAGGTAGTGATCGGTGATGTAGAATATTGATGCATGATCATGAATATTGAGTTCACTCATTACTTCCCACATGGCAAACTCGACCAGTAATCTTTTTTGTCAATAAGTTATGATTTTAAGGTTTAGTATGATTGTGATTATATTTATGAATGGCTCTCCAAGCTGGATATTTGTTTCATCATTTATTCCTGGGATGTGACATCGCTGGCTAGGCCAGCATTGATTGGCTATCCTGAATTGGCCAGAGGACAGTTAAGAGTCAACCACATTGCCATGGAGTCACATGTAGACTTGACCAAGTAATTTTTCTTTCTTAAAGATCATCAGTTGAAACTCCAGATAGATTTTCTCGACAATTGACAGTCATTGGTGATCATTTTAAGATGACTTTTTATTCCAAATTTTTTATTAATTTCACATTTCTCCATCTGCCATAATAGAATTCACACCCATGTCCCTAGAACGTGAGCCTATGACCATAAGACCATAAGACCATAAGACATAGG
>NC_057710.1:83813489-83826610 GCF_004010195.1 Chiloscyllium plagiosum
TTCCCCTACATTTATCCCTTCATCTAAAACTATGGGCAATTTAGCATGGCCAATTCACCTAACCTGCACATTTTTGGACTGTGGGAGGAAACCAGAGCAACCGGAGGAAACCCACGCAGACACAGGGAGAATGTGCAAACCCCACATAGTCAGTCACCTAAGGCAGGAATTGAACCTGGGTCTCTGGTGCTGTGAGGCAGCAGTGCTAAGCACTGTGCCACCGTGCCATCCGTTTCATTTGGTGATATTCTGTTCCTATATCTTAAGGTTTAATTAAAGGGATCCAGGGTTTTGGGGAGAAGGCAGGAGGTTGGGCTTGAGAAAAATATCAGCCTAAGTTAAATTATGGATCACCTTGATGAGTCGAATAGTTTAATTTTGATCGTATATTTTATGATTTATGGACAACAGAACCCTTGAAGTAGTGCCTCAAGAAGATGCAAGGATATAGCTGGAACTTGCATCAGGAACATGCTTGTCAAAAGATCAAGTACATGTTCATGTCCACAGATATCCTAACCCACGACAATAAATCCTTTTCAGCAATCTCAGCTGATGATGCTTCAGTTACAGGTTTAGGTCTCTATTGTTTAGACCATAAGACCATAAGACATAGGAGTGGAAGTAAGGCCATTCGGCCCATCAAGTCCACTCGCCATTCAATCATGGCTGATGCGCATTTCAGCTCCACTTACCAGCGTTCTCCCCGTAGCCCTTAATTCCTCTAGACAACAAGAATCTATCAATCTTGGCCTTGAAGACATTTAGCGTCCCGGCTTCCACTGCACCCCGTGGCAATGAATTCCACAGGCCCACCACTCTCTGGCTGAAGAAATGTCTCCGCATTTCTGTTCTGAAATGACCCCCTCTAATTATAAGGCTGTGTCCACGGGTCCTAGTCTCCTCGTCTAACGGAAACAATTTCCGAGCATCCACCTTTTCCAAGCCATGTATTATTTTGTACGTCTCTATTAAGTCTCCCCTTAATCTTCTAAACTCCAACGAATACAATCCCAGTATCCTCAGCCGTTCCTCATATGTTAGACCTGTCATTCCAGGGATCATCCGTGTGAATCTCCGCTGGACACATTCCAGTGTCAGTATGTCCTTCCTGAGGTGTGGGGACCAAAACTGGACACAGTACTCCAAATGAGGCCTAACCAGAGCTTTATAAAGTCTTAGTAGTACATCTCTGCTTTTATATTCCAACCCTCTTGAGATAAGAGACAACACTGCATTCGCTTTCTTAATCACGGACTCAACCTGCATGTTTACCTTTAGAGAATCCTCGACTAGCACTCCCAGATCCCTTTGTGCTTTGGCTTTATTAATTTCCTCACCATTTAGAAAGTAGTCTATGCTTTTATTCTTTTTGCCAAAGTGCAAGACCTCGAACTTGCTCACGTTAAATTCCATCAGCCATTTCCTGGACCACTCTCCCAACCGGTCTAGATCCTTCTGTAGCCTCCCCACCTCCTCAGTACTACCTGCCTGTCCACCTAACTTCGTATAATCGGCAAACTTCGCTAGAATGCCCCCGGTTCCCTCATCCAAATCGTTAATATATAATGCGAACAGCTGTGGCCCCAGCACCGAACCCTGCGGGACACCGCTCGTCACCGGCTGCCATTCTGAAAAAGAACCTTTTATCCCAACTCTCTGCCTTCTGTTAGACAGCCAATCCTCAATCCATCACAGCAGCTCACCTCGAACACCATGGGCCCCCACCTTGCTCAGCAGCCTCCCGTGTGGCACCTTATCAAAGGCCTTTTGAAAGTCTAGATAGACCACATCCACTGGGTTTCCCTGGTCTAACCTACTTGTTACCTCTTCAAAAAATTCCAACAGGTTTGTCAGACATGACCTCCCTTTACTAAATCCATGTTGACTTGTTCTAATCAGACTCTGCTCTTCCAAGAATTTAGAAACCTCATCCTTAATGATGGATTCTAGAATTTTACCAACAACCGAGGTTAAGCTGATTGGCCTATAATTTTCCATCTCTTGCCTTGATCCTTTCTTGAACAAGGGGGTTACAACAGCCATCTTCCAATCATCCGGGACCTTTCCTGACCCCAGTGACTCTTGAAAGATCTCAACCAATGCCTCTGCTATTTCCTCAGCCACATCTCTCAGAACTCTAGGGTGTATCCCATCGGGGCCAGGAGATTTATCAATTTTAAGACTTTTTAACTTTTCTAGCACTATCTCTTTCGTAATGGCAACCATACTCAACTCAGCCCCATGACACCCTTTAATTTTTGGGATATTACTCATGTCTTCCACTGTGAATACTGATGCAAAGTACTTGTTAAGTTCTCCTGCTATTTCCTTATCTCCCATCACTAGGCTTCCTGCATCAGTTTGAAGTGGCCCAATGTCTACTTTTGCCTGTCGTTTGTTTCTTATGTACTGAAAGAAACTTTTACTATTATTTCTAATATTACTGGCTAGCCTACCTTCATATTTGATCCTTTCCTTTCTTATTACACTCTTTGTTATCCTCTGTTTGCTTTTGTATCCTTCCCAATCTTCTGATTTCCCACTGTTCTTAGCCACTTTATAGGATCTCTATTTTTCTTTAATACATTTCCTGACTTCCTTTGTCAGCCAAGGTTGTCTAATCCCTCCCCGGTTAATCTTTCTTTTCTTGGGAATGAACCTCTGTACAGTGTCCTCAATTATACCTACAAATTCCTGCCATTTTTGCTCTACTGTCTTCCCGGTTAGCCTCTGCTTCCAGTTTCAGGAGCAATGAAACAGATGTCAGAAATCAGTGTACATGAGTCATAGATAAGGTACATCCTTCAGTTACATGGACTTGCAAGAGATTTTCAGATGACTTCCTTGGTATGAGTATGCACACGGAGATAGACAAGAAACCATTGAGCCCCTTACTAGATTAGAACACAGAAGTTCTCATTCTGCATTATACTGTTTACCTATCAGAATATGTGCAGAGACAATTACTGATAATGGTGGATGTGCTCTCTGCAGAGATAGTCAACAGCCTTACAAGTGGAGTTTTTCAATGACATTTAGTCATATCCTCAGGCCATGGTGCACAATTGAGGAAGTTAAAGTGCCACAGAGGGGTCAGTTCCATGTTTTGCTTCACTTTCAGGACACTTTTAGGGACTCAAGCGTTAAACATTCCACTGCCAAAGGACTTACTACAGTATCAACTGAAAGCCTGTACTCTTACAATACAGACAGAACATCTCAGTAGGGGGGAGGCTGACTGTATCTTAGAAATGGAGTCTAGTGGAGCCACACATGTAGCCCCAGAGAGAGGTATTTGCCCTTTCCAGGCAAGACTGATAGCCTTGGCCACAACCCTGTTAAACTGCCTCCTGCTCCCATTGTCTTACTTTCCCTCCATATTAGCATAGGTATGTGAATCCCCATTTTACAGCAGACAAAACCCTTCTGCCTAAATCTCTTTCCATCAACACATAATCATGAAGAATATGATAACCAGTTTCTGTAATCCATTCACACGTTATCGCAGGACACCCACATTCACTGGGCTTTGTGAATTCATAATTGCCTACTTTAAACTATGTGATGACAATCGCCCATGTGACTGAAAAACCTTTTGTTTAATTCCTATAAAATATACTGTCTCTGCGTGTAGGGCAGAGGTTCACGGAGAAGTGTCACTACAAGTAGACACATGGCTATTTTGGTGACATTTTGAATCTCTTGCCATCTGTCCGATAATAAAGCTACTGTTGTCCAGAAAGCTTGTGTTGTCAGGATTTGTGGAACAAAGTAGACACTGAGCGCGGGAGTCCTCCGTTTCTGTTTTTCACCAGCAGCAGCAACTCGAAGGGCGGGAGCTTGGACCAGGGGCCTGCCGGGAGCGGTGAGGCACTGATTTGAAACTTTAAAAACTTACCTCAAGCACGAGAGTCCTCCATTTCTGTTTTTCAGCGGCAGCAGCAACTCAAAAGGTGGGACCTTGGACCAGGGGCCTGCTGGGAGTGGTGAGGCACTGATTTGAGCTTTTATATTTGAAGTTAGAGAACAGAGGTTTCTGGGAAAGGAGGGACTTCTTATTTTTATTTCTATCCAGCTATATAAGTCAGTGTTTTCTCAACCCAAGACCCTACCTATTATAGGGCCTCCCACCCAACCATCTCCTCTAACCTTAAAGACCAGGGACACATCAGGTAAGTGTCTCTTCTTTAGTACTTTCTGATAAAGGGACTAGCAGGGATGGCAGTGTAGGGAAAGCAATGTTCCTCCTGCATGATGTTTGAGGTGAGAGATGCCATTAGTGCCCCATCCAAGTATATCTGCAGGAAGTGCACCCAACGATCCCTCTTCTAAGACCCTGTTAGGGAACTGGAGCAGGAACTGGATGAACTTCAGATCATTCGGGAGGCAGAGGCTGTGATAGATAAGAGTTACAGGGAAGTAGTTACTCCTAGGCACGAAAAAAAGCTGGGTGACTGTTCGAAGGGGGGAAGAAATAGTCAGTGGAGGGATCACCTGAAAAACATGTATACCGTTTAGGATATTATTGAGGGGGATGACTTACCAGGGGTATGCAGTGGGGCCCAGGTGTCGGCACAGAGCCTGTCCCTGTTGCACAGAAGGGAAAGAGGGAAAGAAAGAGAGTGTTAGTCATTGGGCACTCAATAGTTAGAGGGTCAGATAGAAGGTTTGTAGGGAACAAACAAGACTCATGGTTGGTGTGTTGCCTCCCAGTTGCCAGGGTCGGTGATGTCTCAGATTCTATCTTTGGCGTCCCGAAGGGAGAGGGTGACCAGCCTCAAGTCCTGGTCCATGCAGGTACCAACGACATAGGTAGAAAGAGGGACAGGGATGTAAGGCACGATTTCAGGGAGCTAGGGTGGAAGCTGAGAGCTAGAACAAACAGAGTCGTTATCTCTGGTTTGTTAGCCATGCCACGTGATAATGAGGCAAGGAATAGGGAGAGATATCAGCTGAACATGTGGATGCAAGAATGGTGCCGGAGGGAGGGTTTCAGGTACTTAGATAATTGGGGCTCATTCTGGGGATGATGGGACCTGTACAAACAGGACGGTCTTCATTTGAACCAGAGGGGTGCTAATATCCTGGGTGGGAAATTAGCTGATGCTATTTGGGTAGGTTTAAACTAGCTTAGCAGGGGGATGGGAACCTGAGGTGTAGTTGTAGTGCACAGGAGGATGAGAGTAGTGAGGACAGGGACAGGAACTCAGGGTCACAGGAATGTGCTGGCAGACAGCAAACTGGTTTGAAGTATATCTACTTCAACACCAGAAATATCCGAAATAAGGTAGGTGAGCTTGCAGCATGGATAGGTACCTGGGACTTCGATGTTGTGACCATTTTGGAGAGGAATGGATGTTGCAGGTTCAGGGTATAGATCTTCCATTTCGATCAGGGAAGGTGGTAAAAGAGGAGGAGGTGTGGCCTTGTTAGTCAAGGAGTTTTAATGGTGGCTGAGAGAACTTTTGATGAGGACTCGTCTACTGAAGTAGTGTGGGCTGAGGTTGGAAACAGGAGAGGAGAGGCCACACTGCTTGGAGTTTTTTACAGGCCTCCGCAGAGTTCCGGGGAGGTGGAAGAGAGGATTGGCAAAATTATTCTGGGTAGGAGTGAAAAGACATTATGGGCAACTTTAACTTCCCCAACATTGACAGGAAATGCTATAACTCTAGTCCGTCGGATAGATCAGTTTTTTGTCCAATGTGTACAGGAGAGTTTCCTGACATGGTGTTTCGAAGGGCCGACAAGAGGAGAGGCCACACTGGATCTGGTATTGGTAATGAATCAGGCCTGGTATTTGATTTAGTTGTGGGTGAGCACTTTGGAGAGAGTGACCATAATTCAGTTACGTTTAGTTTAGCGATGGAAAGGAATAGGTGCATGCCACAGGTCAAGAGTTATCGATGGGGCAAGGGAAATTATAATGCAATTAGGCAAGAATTAGGATGCATAGAATGGGATAGCAAAATGCAGGGAATGCAGACAATGGAAATGTGGAGCTGGTTTAAGGAACAGATATTGTGTGTCCTTGATGGGTATGTCCCTGTCAGGCAGGGAGGAAGTGATAAGGTAAGGGAACTGTGGTTTACTACAGAAATTGCATCTCTTGTTAAGCAGAAGACGGAGGTTTATGTGTTGATGAGGCAAGATGGTTCGGATGAGATGATGGAGAATTACACATTAGTTTGGAAGGATTTAACGAGAAAGTTAAGAAGAGCAAAGAGAGGACACGATCAGTCTTTAGCAAATAGAATACAGAGGGCCCTAAAGCTTTCTATAGGTATGTGAGGAATAAACGGATGATTAGGGTAGGAATAGGGCCAGTCAAAGACAGAAGTGATAAGTTGAGTGTGGACCCTGTGGAGATTGGAGAGGGGCTAAACAAACATTTCTCATCGGTTTTCACTCAGGAAAAGGAGAATATTGGTGAGGAGAAGAACGAGGTACGAGATATTAGACTAGAAAGGATCGAGGTTAGTTACGAACAGGTGTTATCAATTCTTGAAGGAGTGAAAGTAGACAAGTCCCCTGGGCCGGATGGGATCTATGCAAGGATTCTCTGGGAAGATAGCGAGGAGACAGCAGAGCCTTTGTCTGTGATATTTGAGTTGTCATTGTCTACAGGTTTAGTACCTGAGGACTGGAGGATTGCAAATGTTGTGCCCTTGTTCAAGAAGGGCAGCAGAGATGACCCAGATAATTATAGACCAGTGAGCCTTACTTCTGTTGTAGGAAAGGTTTTCAAAAGGATTATAAGAGATAAGATTTATAATCATATAGCAAGCAACAATTTGATTTTAGATAGTCAACATGGTTTCATCAAGGGCAGGTCATGTCTCACAAACCTCATTGAGTTTTTTGAGAAGGTGACCAAGCATGCAGATGAGGTAGGGCATGTGACGTGGTGTACATGGACTTCAGTAAAGCCTTTGATAAGGTTCCACATGGTAGGCTGTTGGAAAAAATACAGAGGCATGGGATTGAGGGTGGTTTAGCAGTTTGGATTAGAAACTGGCTTTCTGAAAGAAGGCAGCGAGTGGTGGTTGATGGAAAATATTCAGCCTGGAGTCCGGTTACTAGTGGCGTGCCACTAGGATCTGTTTTGGGACCACTGCTGTTTGTCATTTTTATAAATAACTTAACACTTGGAGTCCATGTACATAGACCCCTGAAAGTTGCCACCCAGGTGGATAGTGCTATTAAGAAGGCATACGGTGTGTTATGTTTCATTCGTAGAGGGATTGAGTTCTAGAGCCACAATATCATGTCAAAACTGTACAAAACGGTAGTGCGGCCACACTTGGAATATCGTGTACAGTTCTGGTCCCCATATTTCGGGAATAATGTGGAAGGATTGGAAAAGGTGCAGAGGAGATTTACCAGGATGTTGCCTGGTCTGGAGGGAAGGTCTTATGAGGAAAGACTGAGAGACTTGGGTCTGTTCTCATTGGAAAGTAGAAGGCCAGGAGGGGATTTGAACGAGACATCCAAGATGATCAGAGGATTAGATAGGGTAGACAGTGAAAGTCTTTTTCCTAGGATGATGACGTCAGCGTGTACGAGAGGGCATACCTACAAATTGAGGGGTGATAGATTTAAGACAAACATCAGAGGCAAGTTCTTTACGCAGAGAGTGGTAAGGGCGTGGAATGCCCTACCTGCTAATGTAGTCAACTCAGCCACATCAGGGAGATTTAAACAATCCTTGGATAAGCACATGGATGATGATGGGATAGTGTAGGTGGAAGAGCTGATAATAGTTCGGCGCAGCTGAGAACAGGTCGGCGCAACATCGAGGGCCGAAGGGGCTATTTTGCGCTGTATTATTCTATGTTCTATGTTCTATCAATACAATGTCCAGCAAGACATGATCTGTTCAACTAAATATGACAGAATTTGAATATAGATTCAGAATGCGCTGCTAATCGTTGGTATTATCACAGCAGGTGGTCAGACCACAGGTCTAGTGCGGTAGGCACAAGATTTCTGATGAAGAGCTCTGGCCTGAAACGTCGATTTTCCTGCTCCTCGGATGCTGCCTGACCTGCTGTACTTTTCCAGAAGTACACTGTCAATGACTGTTAAGCACAAACACCTATTTTGAGCATCAACAGCATTTTGTGATTGGTGATGACTTATTAATGTATGATGAAAGACTGGTCCTTCCCAAAAAGGTATCCTAGAGAAGATATACAAGGGACTCTTAAAAATCACCAAGAACCTGATTTTACTCAGCGATGTTTAGATTAGATTACATTACAGTGTGGAAACAGGCCCTTCGGCCCAACAAGTCCATACCAACCCGCCGAAGCGAAACCCACCCATACCCCTACATTTACCCCTTACCTAACACTACGGGCAATTTAGCATGGCCAATTCACCTGACCCTGCACATCTTTGGACTGTGGGAGGAAACCGGAGCACCCGGAGGAAACCCATGCAGACACGGGGAGAATGTGCAAACTCCACACAGTCAGTCGCCTGAGGCGGGAATTGAACCCGGGTCTCTGGCGCTGTGAGGCAGCAGTGCTAACCACTGTGCCACCGTGCCGCCCACATGTGGTGACTATGGATCTTGAAAGAGATTGAGGATTTCAAAGTCGACTATGAAACATGTGACCTCAGTAGCACACACTGTTCATTCAAAATCACAAATTATTAGAGTGCAGATGGTGGCCATTTGGCCCATCATGCCTGCACCAGTTCTATTTTCCAGCACTAACCTGCATAACAGTTTTTTTTACAATGCATGAATGCCTCACATAGCTATATTGGACAACAGACCATAGTTTGCTAATGAATGTTTCTGTCACTTTGTGGCCATTTCTGGATTTGATCACGTGACAAACTCAGAGGAACCCATCTTCACATGGAAAAGCCAAGCATAACACCGAGGTTGTAAAGTCAGTTTTGCGGAAAAAATGTAAAATTTTGTTCTGTTTTGCACCACATTTCTATGTGGCTAATCACCCTCAGAGTTAGTGATGGGGTGGAAGACTGAAGACTCAGTTCCCTTTGATTCCAAAGATATTGACCCCCACTAGGTGGCATGGTGGCTCAGTGGTTAGCACTGCAGTCTCACAGCACCAGGGACCTGGGTTTAACTTCACCCTCAGGCAACTGACTGGCTGGAGTTTACAAAATTTCCCTATATCAGTGTGGGTTTCCTCCAGGTATTCCGGTTTCCTCCTGCAGACCAAGGATGTGCAAGTTAGGTCACAGGGATAGAGTAGATTTAGGTTTTAGATTTTATTGTCACATTTATTCCAGTACAGAAGACATCTTGGATACTAAGTACACAGGTACAAACAACTTAAGTGCAAAATAGTAAGAGAAACAAGAGTTAAACAGTTAAGCATTACTTCATAGAATAATAGAAAAACAAAGAAAAAAGGTATTAGTTAATATTAAAGTAGTTTGTAGTTTAAACTAGGAGAATAAAGGAATTAGTTAAAAGATCAGTCCTCTGCTTATCTCACTGTCCAAGAGACCTCCGCTGTCTGTTCTTGATGCTGCCGCCACAGATATTGTCGCCACTGCTGAAACTGCTGCCTCTTCAATCTCCCCCAGTACCTCACGAACATTCCTGGGCAGGAACCACTCCCATGTCAAGCCCAGACACCACCATGAGCTGCCGAGAGACTGGTCGACATACCACCGAGAGACCAGGCTCAAACCCACCATGAGCCACCGAGAGACTAGGCCAGGACCTACATAAGCCGCTGAGAAACCAGACCAAGACCCACCATAAACTGCTGAGAAACCAGACCAAGACCCGCTGAGAAAGCAGACCAAGACCCACCATGAGCTGTGGAAAGACCAGGCTGGGACCTCCCATGAGCCGCCGAGAGACAGGGCGAGACCCCCCCATGAGCTGCCAAGAGACTAGGCCAGGACCTGCCATGAACCACTGAAAGGCTAGGCTGGGACCCACCATGAACCACCAAAAGACTAGGCCCAGGATCCACCAGAAGCTGTAGAGAAGCCAGGCCAAGACCTGTCATGGGGGAGGTGAGCACCAAGAGGAAGAAAACACCAAAAGAAGGAAACGGGAATAAACAGAGAGGACAGAGGAGCTCTGGTTAGAGTGTCCTATTCCAACGCCATCTTGATTGGAAAAGTATCGGGATGGGTCTGGTTTGGATGCTCTTTGGAGTGTCAGTGTGGACTCAATGGGCTGAATAGCCTGCTTGTACACTGTAGAGATGCTATAATTCACAGTTACGTCCACAATCAATGAGGTTTCACTGTACAAGATGGTTGACACATTTGGGCAAAGGGTAGCAGGCATGGATACAAAGTCTTTCACAGGGAAACTATGGTCATTCAAGGAGCTGCAGACCAGCAATGATCCCATAAATTGTACAAAGAAAAAAAGTTTTTAATAAATAATTTAGGAAATTAAATTCTGAAAAAGAGTTATACTGAACTCAAAATATTAACTGTTTCACCTCTCCACAGATGCTGCCAGACTTGCTGAGCCTCTGCAGCATTCTGTATGTGTTTCAGATTTTCTGCATCTGCAGTATTTTGCCTTTATTACAGGTTTGAGCATCTTGCTTCTCCATGATCGGTTTCTGTGCCATATTGATCATGTCGCTACCAGGAGATCAACTAGGAGATCCCATGTTCAAGTCCCAGCTGCAGCAGAGTGCGTACTAACGTATCTGAACAGGTTGATTAGAAAAGGTCCATATCCTAATAAAGAGGAATCTCGATTATCCGGCATTCAATTATCTGAATTTCGGATTATCTGGCAAGATTGCAAGGTCCCGATGCTTGGCTAAATTATGTTATCCGGCATTCGATTAACCTAACGAAATACTGCCTGCCCATGTCCTTCAGATAATCGAGGTACCTCTGTACTTACCAGTGCCCACAGCTCACTGTAAACAGGCAAATGAGAGCAATAGACTAATTTCAGGTGATCCTGACTACCAGACTCCTAAGGAATGCGTGGCATTTGATGCACTGGGATACCATTTTGAATCCCACAGAATCCAGTCGCCCCAACATTATCTCAGATAAATTGCTTTGACTTCTCTTTTAAAGAGGACAGCAACTCCTACACAAGCCTGCACAAATACAAAGGCATGTTTGCAGTGAATGAGTGGCATCTAGTCTTCAGCACAGATCATGAACTCCAGACCTAAGCATACGGGAATTAGAGAGTTGAATTCAATGTGCTAAGCAGATAAATTTGAGGTGCATAAAATTCAGTTGTATTAATATGAAGCTTATAATAAGGTGACATTGCACACTGATGCTTTGTATACTAATGACTCAGATGAAGTAGCTAAGGGAATTATGTTGAAAATCTTTTCAGATCTTAACATTTGAAAATAATGGATATTAAAATATTGCACAGCACAGATAGTGAACAACAGTTCCAATTAATCTGTTGCTCTTCAAAGAGTAATCATAACGAAATGCAAACTACACTTTAATTATGGAAAAGAAAAGGTATTCTGGCATCTTATTCCTTGTGCAGTGTGGCCTTTCTTTAATTGGACTGAATATAAATATAAGCTTGTTTCTCAGAAAATTAGCAGTCAGTAATAAGTTTCATAATGAAGGACTGAATGTTTCCAATCTGGTTTATTTGCATTGTGTCACATTTGTTGTTGTTAAGAGAATCCTATTAAAATCATCCAGCCGAGCATGAAATATTTATACATCATTTGTGCAGATTTGTAATGAAGCAATCAAAGTACACTGCTTCTAGTGGAAATAAAGGCACATAGTGGTACAGGGAATGTAACTGCACTGAGAGAAAGCTGGTTAGGTGTGAGGAAAGCAGAATGTAGAGTTAATCACAGAATCTTACAAGAAAGAAGGAGGCTATTTGTCCAAATGTGCCTGTGTCAGCTTATTGAAAGAGCTCTCCATTAGTTTCACTGCCCTGTTCCTTCAGCACAGCCCTGCAATTTTTCTCCCTTTCAAGTATTTATCCAGGTCCCTTGAACATCTTTATTGAATTTGCTTCCTCTATTCTTT
Source organism: Chiloscyllium plagiosum (assembly GCF_004010195.1). NCBI lineage: Eukaryota > Metazoa > Chordata > Chondrichthyes > Orectolobiformes > Hemiscylliidae > Chiloscyllium > Chiloscyllium plagiosum. The sequence goes on from NC_057710.1 coordinate 83,825,490, forward strand.
TTAGCAAGGGAGTCCAGATCATAAAATCTTTCTTCTTAAAAATAAACTAATATCCACTTTTGTCAATCACTTTTCAATCTGTGTTCCCTGATCAGCCATCCAGCTGCTACCCATAATTTTCTGGTCAGTATCACATTGCAGTTTTGGGACCTGCAGTGTAATACTGTCTATACTTCCAACATTCATTGTCTTTAAGGTGCTTACATAAAGACATTTTTTTTTTGTTTCCGTCTTTGAAAAGCTTTGAAAACCATATTTTAATCACTGCATTACTCAGTTATAATGAAAGAAGTCCCAGTGTCTCCAGACTATTTCTGTACAATTCCAAATTTCAGAACACTTGGTATCATCCAAAGATCTCATTTGCACCATTTCTACTGACAGTTCAGATTTTGGAATGTGGGCAATTTTCTTTTGATTTCTATTCAGAGAAGTACCTTTCAGCAATTCCTTCAAGAAAATGCATTCTTGGGGACATTGGATGAGACTAATTGCCTTTTCTGATTAAATAGCCTGTTAATACTCATGTTAAGAGTTGCATAGGATTAGTCAGTCCCCAAAAATGAGGGACTTCAGGAGGTTGATGCACTATATGGTTTTCTATATGTTAATCCATATAACATTTAACACAGAGTCAGGTTGTCATTAAGACAGTTTTCTTTTATTAACAATCTAACAATTTGCACGGTTACAACATCACAGGTTTGCACACAGTCTGGGTTCTGATGTTACTGTGCATGAGATAACCCCATATTCCCAATTCCTCCGCCTCTGTCGGATCTGCTCCCAGGAGGACCGGTTTCACCACAGATGGCCTCCTTCTTTAGAGACCGCAATTTCCCTTCCCACGTGGTTAACGATGCCCTCCAACACATCTCGTCTACATCCCGCACCTCCGCCCTCAGACCCCACCCCTCCAACCATAACAAGGACAGATTGCCCCTGGTGCTCACCTTCCACCTTACTAACCTTCGCATAAACCAAATCATCCACCGACATTTCCGCCACCTCCAAACAGACCCCACCACCAGGGATATATTTCCCTCCCCACCCCGTTCCGCCTTCCGCAAAGACCGTTCCCTCCGTGACTACCTGGTCAGGTCCACACCCCCCTACAACCT
>NC_057710.1:83827305-83860898 GCF_004010195.1 Chiloscyllium plagiosum
TGTCCCCATGACTTGTCCGGACTTGTCCTACCTGCCTATCTCCTTTTCCACCTATCCACTCCACCCTCTCCTCCCTGACCTATCACCTTCATCCCCTCCCCCACTCACCCATTGTACTCTATGCTACTTTCTCCCCCCCCCCACCCTCCTCTAGCTTATCTCTCCACGCCCCAGGCTCACTGCCTTTATTCCTGATGAAGGGCTTTTGCTCGAAACGTCGATTTCGAAGCTCCTTGGATGCTGCCTGAACTGCTGTGCTCTTCCAGCACCACTAATCCAGAATCTGGTTTCCAGCATCAGCAGTCATTGTTTTTACCTCTATGAGATAAACACAGCTGACTGAATGAAGACACAACACTCCAACAGAAAGAGTGACTGAAGTTGAGGTGGGTAGCTTTGGTTTTTATACTGGAATGTCGCATGTCATGATGATATGTAACCACCCTACAGGTACAGTGCTTGTGTGGTCTTGAAAATATACATGTTGCAGCTCCCCTTTTTTCCTTGAAAGAATGAAAATCCTTTCTTGGTAACCAAGTACAAGGACCCATTGCATTAATACATTTAGATAACAAATCAATATATGTATGACTTGGCCAGATCTAGTCCTTTTGCAGCTATCATAACTTAGTGGTGGAACTTCATTCTGTGGTGTTCTATCTGTCATCGCAGAGGGATGTGCCCATCTGTTGTAGATTTGTTGTTATTGCCTGACCTGATATCTTCATTATCTGGCTCATTATCCTGTCTCATGGGTAGTTGATGTTTCGCAGTTCAGATATGTTGTCTATTCTTCACAGGGTTTGATCATTGCTTATTACAATGTCATATGACATGGACAGGACACAAAAATGTAGTGTTTCCATGAACCTGTGTATCTGTGTGAAAATCTCAAACTTAAATGCTTTGACCTGATTCAAGTTGGGATAAATTTCTGCACACTTGTTGATAATGTTCTTGTCCCATTTTCTCCCTTCTTTCCAATAATGTGTCATGGACTTTTTTATTTTGCATTTGTAGGACGTGAGTGTTGCTGCCTGAGTCAATACTTATTGTCTATCCCTAGCTGGCCTTTACAAGGTGGTAGTGAGCTGTTGCATCCAACTGCTGTAGGTAGATCCACATAGCCATGAGGAAGGGAATATTGTCCCAGTGACATTGAAAGATCGGTGATGCATTTTACCAAGTGCTGGAGTCATGTTCCATATGACTTGATGAGTTGATTGATGTCTTTATTATCCTGAGCCAATATATGGATGGGTACATCAATCTCTTTATTTTCCTGTAACTATATGACCTACACATACATAGATAGATGTAGCACGTCTTGATATACACCTTGTGAAATTATGACTGGTTTGTCTTTGCAAATTCAAGTTTTGGAGATACTTCATTCATTTCTGAATAACAGGAGAGAACATATTAGTCCATATGTTAATGATTTTTTTGAGTTGATATAGTTTGCTGCCTTTGCTCAGCTCGGCTATGACCAAAATGTATGAGATTGATGTGGCTGTAGAGGTTGCAATTGACAGGTTTGTTACCTTGTGGGTCATGATCATTTCAGTATTGTGCCTGCTGGTAATGTACCTACAAATAGTCCACCTGGCTTCAATGGTTCAAAACGTTTCAGGTATCCTGAAATATTGAACATGTGGTAATTGATTAATGGCAAGGCAACGTGAGACATTGATCCTGTGAACAGAATCAGGTGATATGTGAGTGAACTCTAACAAACCAAACAGCACTGAGATGTAGTCTGGTCCAGTCTGAGAGCTGGCTTCCTGTCTGTCTGCAAAGTGTCCCTGTCCTGTTGCAACCTGCTCAGTGCTTTATGATTGGCAGCCTGCTAATATCATGGAGAGGTGCCATGATGGTTGTGAAGGGTTGGCAAATGCCAAATGCCAATCCTTGTGGATGAAAACTGCTTGTGGCTGTTCCCCATAGGTCACACTCAAAGATGTTTTTTGTTCCTGAACAATGTGGAGCTTCTATAAAGCAAATAGTGAGCTGAAGTCACCCGGTGCCCCTCCTGGTTTCCTTGTTGAGATATCTTGCCATCCAGTTTATTTGACAGGTTTGGTATGTCAGCAAACTGGATATAAAGAACAAAGAACAAAGAGTACTTACAGCCCAGGAACAGGCCCTTCGGCCCTCCAAGCCTGAGCCAATCTAAATACACTGTCTAAGCCTGTCGCCCAATTCCTAAGGATCTATATCCCTCTGCTCCCCACCTACTCATGCATCTGTCCAGATGCACCTGAAATGAATCAACCGTGCCTGCCTCTACTACCTCTGCTGGGAATGCGTTCCAGGCATCTACCACCCTCTGTGTGAAGTGTATCCCCATTAAACTTTCCGTTAGGTGTTCTCTGTACCATCACATCTAGGAATGGGAATTGGTTGTCCTTTTCTTCCTCTCTAGTGAATCAGATTCCTGTGAGTGTGGCATTGATGATCCGGTGTGTGTTCTCTATTTCTGTGTTTGTAATGATTACTGTCTGTGTGTGTGGCTTTCCTGTCTACCTTTGTGGTGAATTCTCCTAGACGTGATGGTACAGAGAACACCTAACGGAGAATTCACCACAAAGGTATACAGGAAAGCCACACACACAGACCAAGTCCTAAGCTACGAAAGCAACCACCCCAACACACACAAAAGAAGTTGCATCAAAACACTGTTCAAAAGAGCCACAACACACTGCAGTACACCAGAACTGCAAAAAGAGGAAGAAGGACACCTATACAATGTATTCGCCAAAAATGGATACCCCCGCAATTGCATCAACAGATGCCTAAGAGAAAGACAATGGAACGAGGACATGCCACAACCCAAAGGACTAGCCACACTACCATACATCAAGAGCATTTCCGAACTGACAGCCATAGCGGCTGGTCCAGCCTCTCCCGTGTTCTGTCGTCTAAGACCTCTGTGATAGAGGACAGGAATAACTGGGACAACACTACTATTATAGGACAAGCCAAACAGAGAACAGCCAGGAAATTCCTAGAGGCATGGCACTCATCCACAAATTCAATCAATAAGCACATCGACCTGGACCCAATATACCGACCACTGCAGCGGACAGCTGGAACTGACAACCGGAAGCGGCAGATTCAAACCACTACAAATGCCGGAGGAAAGATCACAGAAGCGCTATATTTCCATATTTCATGTCACTCAGACTTTTATAAGATTCCATCAGTGTTTGTGGCTCTGCGTTTACTAATGTTACTGTACATTACATATTCACAATTGACTGACTGAATATATTGCACTGACTATAACACAGAGAGTTACTGAAAGCGAAGCAGATACCTTTCATACTGGATAATTCTAAATCATGGTGTCATGCAATTGTCTTAAAGGTACATGACCTAAAGGATGCCCTATAACACAACAGAGCAGGGCTATTGGTGGGGTTTGGCTGATTCAACTGAGTGAAAAGAAAGTGAGAGGTTTTAAGGACAAGCCTTGAGACTCTGTTGCTGGAGCAGTTAAAGGGGCTTATGACTTGTCAGAGAGGCCTCTGATTGGCACAGGGATTGGCAAAAACTAATGTGACACAAGTTCGCTCAGTGAAAGCTGCCCGGTAATTTTAAAAATGAATGAAACAGTGCTGGGAGTGGGACAAGATGCTTAAGTGGGCAAATTTGAAACAGGCTGATGAAAAGACAGTAGGGGTGAGGTGGTAGTGTGCTATAAATTCTAGGTGTGGAAATCAGCCTGAACAATTGCAGTCAGGTAATATTTTGTGACATAAACTTGGGAAGAAACATGGCTTCAAAAAATTATATTTAAGGGTGCTAACCTAGTGTAGTTCAATTGATACATGATTAAAATAAGTTATCCCAAAAACTGAACATTTTTTTCGTCAGAGAATATACCTGTGATTTTTAAGTAAATGATAACCAGTCATTTGCTAGTCATATTGGTGTCAATTTGTTATTTTTTCTTCAAAGAGGCATTATGTTTACAATATTTTTAAATGTGTTAATTAAAGTCCTGGCATTCAAAAGACAGCTCAACTATAAGTTTCCTCAAAGTCCTGTCAATGGCATCTATAGACACTATTCCACTAGGGGGAGGAGTGGAGCACTTCCTGAACCAGCAGAGGGCTACTTAGGATCAGGCTGACTTATGCTATTAACAAAAGAGGCCTAAAGAATTGTAGATTCAGTTAGTGACACCAGAGGTTACCGTGTGCAATTATGTGAATTTACAGTGTTGAGTAATCTGATCAAGAAGCATGATCTATTTTATGGCTGAGGCCAGCATCTACCATGATGTTATTTTAAGCCACTGCAAGAGGTCAGTGAAGTTCAGTTTGTATATTTTGCTGTTTGAATTTCTGTGATCTTTTGTGCAGGTTTGGTCAATTCTGGATGAATTGTAATGAAAGACCAACACAAACATCGGTCAAATCAGATTAAAAAGCAAAGAAAGGAAGTAATAAGAATGGGATTTAGAAGATATAAAGTCAATTCTTTAAAAAAGTTTTCATTTAATTTCCTTTCTTATAAAAATCTGTAACAAATTTTGAACAAACGTCCCTGTCTAACCTTCTCATGCCACTCCATTCCAATCCACCATTCCATGCATTCCACGTAATTTCCCCATCCAGTGCCATGACATCTCTAATCCTATCACCGTTACCTTTCCCATGCCACTTTCCCACTCTGTCCAATCCTTCCAATCATGGTAATGTTGTTCAGTCCCCTTTACCTCCCAATTTGTAAGACATTTGCTGTGAAATGAGTATTTTCATTGCAAAAGTAATTCTTTAACTTCCATCCAGTCTTTTTGTCAAGATTAAACATTGCAATAAATATCTGTGTAATTAAAATGCATAAAATTGTTGCTAAATTTATCCTGATTTTTGACTGCACGAATTGGCCTTTCACTGTGGGATCCATCCTAAATTGCCTCTAATTGGGGCACATTAGGACTATTCAGTCCTTATTTTGTCATCAATAATATATAGGTCTAAAGAAAGAAACGAGTTCATTACAATGATTATGGAAAACTTTCGACAATGCCTCAACGTATTTCTTAAAAAGAATTCAGACCAACTGTGCAGTAAATATAGAGAACTGAAATAAAGCTGATTTTCTTTTGACTAACTGTCCCACTTAACAAATGTAAAACACTTAAAAAAAAGCAAACTGCAGTTTGGAACATGGGTAAACTATTGTTTAGAATCATACTGTATAGAAGAGGCCCTTTGGCCCATCGAGTCTGTACTGACAAAAACTAAACCTATGCTAATCCCACTTTCCAGCACTTGGCCCATAGCTTTGAATGTTATGACATTTCAAGCGTTCATCCAAATTTTTTTTTAAAGTTGTGAAGTTTCCCACCTCAGCTACCCTCCCAGGCAGTCCAGTGTAGATTCTCACCATTCTCTAGGTGAAACTATTATTCCTCAAATCCCCTCTAAACAGCTAGCTTTACACCTTACAATTTGCCCCCCTTGTTATTAGCACTTCAACTAATGGGAATAGCTGCTTTCTACCCACCCTATTCATGTCCTTCATAACCTTAAACATCTCTGTCAGGCCCCCTCGCAGCCTCCTCTGCTCCAAAGAAGTCAGCCTGAGCCTATCCAACCTCTCTTCATAGCTAAACTGCTCTCTTTTTGCAACATCCTGGTGAATCTCCTCTGCACCCTCTCCAGAGCTATTACATCCTTCCTGTAGCGCTGTGACCAGAACTGTGCACAGTAAATCAGTTGTGGTCCAAGCCAAAATCCTTTACAGCTCCGAAGTAGTTCCCTGCTCGTATAATCTATGCCATGACTGATTAAAAGCAAGTGTGTCTTATGTTTTCTAAACTATCTTATTAACCTGCCACCTTCAGAATTTTGTGGACAATCACCCCAAGATCATTCTGTTCCAGTGTGATTCCTAGAGTCCTGCCATTCATTGTGGCATTCATTTGTTGCTTCTTCTGAAGTACATCATCTCACACTGAGCAGAGTTAAATTTCATCTGCCAATGATCTGCTCATCTGACCAACCCATCTATATCCTTCCGTACCCTTAGACATCCATCTACACTATCAACCACCTCACCAATCTTTGTGTCATCTGCAAATTTGCTTATCGTCACCACCCACATTTCCTTCTTTATCATTTATATATATCACAAACAATAAATGACCCAGAACTGCTCCCTGAAATACATCAATAGATACTTGCCTCAAAACACACTGTCACATAATCATAAAAACATAAGAACTCAGAGCAGGAGCGTGCCATCTGGCCCTTCCAGCCTGCTCCACCACTCAATAAGATCATGGCTGATCTTTTTGTGGCCTCAGCTCCACTTACCCGCCCTCTCACAGTAACGCTTAATTCCTTTACTGTTCAAGAGTCTTTCGTTGCCTTGAAAACATTCAACGAGGTAGCCTCAACTGTTTCACTGGGCAGGGAATTCTACAGATTTATAACTCTTCGGGTGAAGAAGTTCCTCCTCAACTCAGTCCTAAATCTGCTCTCCGTTACTTTGAGGCTATGCTCTCTAGTTCTAGTTTCCTAACAGTGGAAATAACCTCCCTTCATAATTGGATATGTTTCTTTAAGATATCTCCCCATTCTTCTAAATCTCAATGAATATAGGCCCAGTCTACTCGATCTCTCCACATAAGCCAACCCTCTCAACTCTGGAATCGACCTAATGAACTTCAAGTGCCAGTACATCCTTTCTCAAGTAAGGAGACAAAACATTTACACAGCACTCTAGGTGTGGCCTCACCAGTACCCTATACAGATGCAGCATAACCTCCCTATTTTTAAACTCCATCCCTCTAACAATGAAGGACAATATTCCATATGCCATCTTAATCACTTACTGCAGGTAATCACCCTCTGTCTCCTTCTACGAAACCAAGTTTGGATCCAATGTGCCAGGTTATCTCTGCTTCCCACGACATTATCAGTTTCCCATGTGGGATCTTGTCGCTGGATTTCTGCAACGCCTTAGAAACCACATCAACTGCATTATCCTCATCTACACATCTGATCACTTCCTCAAAAAATTAAATTAAATTTGTTAATCCTGACGTCCCTCTGAGAAAGCTATGCTGACTATTCTTGATCAAACCTTTCCTCTCCAAGAGGAGATGAATTTTTTCCTTCAGATTTCTCTCCTTCAGAATTTGGTCAAAAAGTTTCCTTTCCACTGATGTGAGACTCACTGGCTTATAATTTCCTAGTTTAACTCAACCACCATTTTGAAAAGTGGAACTGCATTTGCTGTCCTCCAGTCCTCTGGCACCTCCCCGCTATCCAGAGATCAAAAATTACGGTGCAAGTCCCTGTAATATTTATTCCTCATCTCCTACAGCAGCCTGTGATCCAGACCTGGGAACATGTCCACTTTTAAATCTGCCAAAGCCTCAAATACTTCCTCACTCCTTATGTCAATCTGCACAATCACTCTCACATTCCCGCTTCCCGAATTCTGTACCTGTATCCTCCTTCTCCAGAGTGAAGACAGATGGGAAGTATTTATTTTGCACCCTGCCGATGTCCTCTGGCTCCATGAACAGTTTGCCTCCATGGTCCCAAATGGGCCCTATTCTTCCCTTGTTATATTCTTCTTTTTGATATACTGACTGAATATCTCGGGATTCTCTTAATCTTAACCACCAATATTTTTTCATGCCACCTTTTTGTCCCCTAATTGCTTTTGTAAGTTCCATCCCATGAGGGCCTCCATTGATTACCTTCCTTTTTTACCTGTTAAAAGCTTCTCTTTTCTTTTTTATCCATTTCTAAATATTCCTCGAGATCCAGGGTTCTTTGAATTTGTTGCTCCTACATTTCACCCTAAAGGCACATCCGGGGTTTGTACTCTCACCAGTTCCATATTGAATGCCCTCTCCCACAAGTGGTGACTTACCCAGAAGAAGCTGTTTCCAGCCTATTTAATAAAATCTGACTTCCGTCAATCCAAAACCCTTTTCTTTTGCAGGCCATCTTTTTCCTTTTCCTCAACAACTTAAAACGTATGATGTTGTTATAGCCATCATTACATTGTGCCTCGCAACCATCTGGAACACCTGTCCGGCTTTATTCCTCAGCATTAGGTCCAGCTCTGCACCATCTCTTCCTGGACTTTCTACATGTTGAAATAAAAAGCTGGAAATTTTTTTGTAGACCAAGGAAAGACATAACTTCAGTATTAACAGGCTCCAACTCATGTCATATATTCAGCAACCACAAGACTCTCTTAATCAGTTGGTCAGGAGATGCCACAGCAAAGGGCATGAGTGTGACTTCTCCAAAGAGGATAAAAGTGCTGTGAGTTAGTCTTGCTTCTACACCAATTAAAGCTTTTAGGAAGGATATTTTGGGGAAAAGAAAAAGACACTAATATTTTCAATCATTTGAGAATGGGCACATGTATGAAGCCACAATGTCAGATCAATAATAACTACATGCTTTTGGTGCAATCAATATCTCTAATAGGTTCAGTTTGTCAGGCCTTCCCAAAAGTTGCCCAACTTGTCTTGCTATCTATAGAGCAGTGGCACCAAGGGACATATATGCAGAAATCTGGCAATGACTAACTAGACATTATAACACCACAACACTGATAGCAGGGAAAGTGCCAAAATAAAATCACATTAACAGAATCCAGAAAGTAGTAGACAAATTTCAAAAGGTGATGAAGATTTCCATATTGTTAATCCCTCACACAATAATAAAGGTATAAGGTGAACAAAAGCTTGTGCAAATATCATATGTCATGAAAAGGTAAGATTACACATACTATAATCAAAAATCAATGTAGGAACTGGTGACAAGAAGTGACCCTGAAAGACATGCACCTCAGCATGTATTGCTTAATGATACAGCCTATAGAAGATTGTTCCATTATATGTAAAGGATTACCAATTCCTTGCTTTGGCAGAATCATGTTGCAATGCTAATACAAAAGACTACCACTGTTTCACAAAATCTTCCACCTGGTATAGACGAAGGGTCCAGCAATGGCAGGAATACCACATGTTTGGATCTCATTGCAGACCTAATTCATGAGAATTAAATCACGCCTACAGTGGTGGACCAAACCACACGTGCTGATGTTGAATCAGTCACCAATCTGCAAGGACTTGACTTTGTAGTGAGATCCAATAAACCAGGTACAAGGATGTTTACATTTGACACAGGATATTCCACTTGATCAACATAGTAATGCCCTAGACTATGAAATTGAAGACATTCCGAAGGTTGAACTGTTTCATTTTGGTTAGAGCCAATGTGAACATTTGCAGTCAGCAACTGCTGAAGATGAGAACTATAAGATTTACAAATGATCATTATCCAAAGTTGGTATGACAATATTAAAGAAGTAACTGTGAAGATTCAGTCAATTTAGGTTTGGAGAAAGTTAAAAATCGCTCAACACCAGATTATAATTCAACAGGTTTATTTAGAAGCACTGGCTTTCGAAACGTTGTTCCTCCATCAGGTGGTTTTTAACTTTGTCCACCCCAGTCCAACACCAGCACCTCCAAGTCATAGCTTTGGAGAGGTAGGCATATACATCCTGGTCACATGGACATGGACATATCTTAGCATAATACGTTATTGTCCTTGCCATGTTATTAGCATATTTGACTCAGTACAGCCTAAATAGGTGAATGCTCTTATGAGCTTCCTTAATACTGTCAGCCCACCTGAGATAATAATGATTCCAGACGTGTTCAATTTCATTGTCTAGAGCATTCACGTGGAGACCAGCATGTCCCTCTTGATCTTTGTGTGAGTTGGGTATCTACTCAGTGTGTCAGCTATAATCAGCCTAGTACCTGTCTTCTACCTGACTTCAAAGTCATATCCTTACACTTTGACAAATAGACCCTGCAAATCTGATGGGCTACTTGTTAACGTTTTATGGCAGATCATGGCTTATGGTCCATTACAATGCTGAATTTCTAGCCAGATAAGTGGTTGTGAATTGGCATGATGCCATATACCAGAGTTAATGTTGGACACTCCATGCTCACAGGAACATCAGGCTCAAGAAGCCAGACAGGACTTAATTGATAACCAGTTCAAGAAGATGACAGTTGGGTATATTGATCATTCATTGACAGTAAAATTGTTGCTGCTGAAAAGGCAAACAAGCCATTTATGTTCCAAATGCAGCATCTGTTGGCTTGTTTTCTGATGGCTTTCGCTGTTTCTCAATAAAATTGAATGGTTTGAAGCCTTTCCATCATGTGACTGTCCCACATTGAACATGACAGGATGTTGGGCTCGAGTCGGTATTAGGGAAAGAATAGTAGTTATATAGGTAGGGATGTAAGATGGGATAGTTATCAACAGGTAAGCTGTGTAGTGATAGATGTTAGAATGTGTATGTTTGTATGCAGGAAGTGTCAGTGTGCCCTGAGAAATGTTTGTTTGTTAATACTACTGTACATGGGCATGGTGAAGGGCAACATAGCACTGCCAACATTTGACTGGATACAGGCAGATGTCAAAGATGGCATTGGTGCCAGAGGTCTGTGACATCCCAGCAAGTAGCTCTGTCAATGGCAAATGGGAGAATCAGACTAGCATCAGATGAATGGGCCTCCGTATGGATGTGGTATTTCGTTAATGAGTGATTTGGGATGATAGGACAAGAAAACAGCTTGGCCTTGCAAACAAGAGAAACCCTGCATGAATTTTGACAAAAATAACGCTTGGCTGATATGTCGTAAGACTCAGTCTTTCTTCGCTCCTTTCAAATAGGGAGCCAACCTGGACCATACCAAGATTTTACTGATTATGGTGCTATTGTGTGAAGGGACAGCAGTCAGCTTAGACCAATATAGGGCACATTGCGCATGAAGAAAGAGAGGAAGAACACTGATGATGATGATGATGATTGTGCAGTGGTGCTGCACGATAGCAACTAGCAGCAAAGTAACCAAGTTGTCAAGCTACTGCATCAGAGAGCAAATTGTACCTCTCCAAATGGCTTTGCAATCAGCAGGCCAGGGTGAGTTGTCAGACTCCAAAGCATAAACTTTGCTTTATTTGTCAGTTTAATACTTGATTGACAGTATGGCCTATATACAACCAGGTATATCTACTTGGGAACAAAAACAGAAAATGCTGGAGAAACTCACCAAGTCCAGCAGCATTTGCATAGAGAAAGCAGTGTCAATGTTTCGGGTCCAGTAGCCTTTCTGCAGAAATCCCAAAGGCACCCAAAACATTGACTCTGCTTTTTTTTCACACTTGCTGCCAAACCTGCTGAGCTTTTCCAGCAAGTTCTGTTTTTATTTCTGATTTCTAGCATCAGCAGTTATTTGTGTTTTTTTTTAAAATATCCATTTCGGATTAATTTTTATCTTTGAAATAAGAGGGATGTTGTGTTATATCTCATGATCAGTCCATCAGTAAGCCATGAAGAGATACAGTAGAGAGAAACATGGTTGTGGTATCATCAAAGATCCAAAAGACATTTCAGCGCATTTGACCTAAAAGGGATAAAGATCACAAATTCCATGTTAACTTGGATCATTTGAAGCATCACCCACTACTGGAAACTTGGTGTTCAGTGCTGCTGTGTTAGAGTGATAGAGTCATAGAGACGTACAGCACAGAATCAGACCCTTCGGTCCAACTTGTCAATTCCGACCAGATATCCCAACCTAATCTAGTCCCATTTGCTTGTACTTGGTCCATATTCCTCTGAACCCTTGCTATTTATATACACGTCCAAATGCCTTTTAAATGTTGCAATTGTACCATCCTCCACCACTTCCTCTGGCAGCTCATTCCATACACGTACCACCCTCTGTGTGAAAAGATTGCCCCTTAGGTCTCTTCTATATCTTTCCCATCTCAACCTGAACCTATGCCATGTAGTTCTGAACTCCCCCACCCCAGGGAAAAGACTTTGTCTATTTGTCTTATCCATGCCTCTCATGATTTTATGAACCACTATGAGATCCCCTCTCAGCCTCCACTGCTCCAGGGAAACCAGCTCCAGCTTATTCAGCCTCTCCCTATAGCTCAAAACCTCCAATCCTGGCAACATCCTCAGATAAATCTGTTCTGTACCCTTTCAAGTTTCACAACATCTTTCTCATAGGAAGGAGACCAGAATTGCACGCCATATTCCAACAGTGCCCTAACCAGTGTCTTGTACAGCCGCAACATGACCTCTCAACTCTAATACTCGGTGCTCTGACCAATAAAAGACAGCATACCAAGCGCCTTCTTCACTATCCTATCTACCTGTGACTCTACTTTCAAGGAACTATGAACCTGCACTCCAAGGTCTCTTTGTTCAGCAACAGTCCCTAGGACCTTACCATTAAGTGTATAAGCCCTGCTAAGATTTGCTTTCCCAAAATGCAGCACCTTGCATTTATCTAAATTAAACTCCATCTGCCACATCTCAGCCCATTGGCCCATCTGATCACGATCCTGTTGTAATCTGAGGTAACCTTCTTTGCTGTCTACTACACCTCCAATTCTGGCATCATCTACAAACCTACTAACTATACCTCCTATGTTCACTTCCAAATCATTTATATAAATGACAAAAAGTAGTGGATCCAGCACCCATCCTTGTGGCACTCCACTGGTCACAGGCCTCCAGCCTGAAAAACAACCCTCCACCACCATCCTCTGTCTTCTACCTTTGAGCCAGTTCTGTATCCAAATGGCTAGTTCTCCCTGTATTCCACAAGATCCAACCTTGCTAACCTGTCTCCCATGGGGAACCTTGTCAAACACCTTACTGAAGTCCGTACAGATCACATCCACCACTCTGCCCTCATCAATCCTCTGTGTTACTGTTTCAAAACATTCGGTCAAGTTCGTGAGACATGATTTCCCATGCACAAAGCCATGTTGACTATCCCTAATCAGTCCTTGCCTTTCCAAATATGTGTAAATCCTGTCCCCCAGGATTCCCTCCAATAATTTGCCCACCACTGACACCAGGCTCACGGGTTTATAGTTCCCTGGCTTGTCCTTACCACATTTCTTAAATAATGGTACCACATTTGACAACCTCCAGTATTCTGACACCTCACCTGTGACTATCAATGATACAAATATCTCAGCAAGGGGCCCAGCAATCACTTCCCTAGCTTCCCACAGAGTTCGAGGATGCATCTGATCAGGCTATGGGGATTTATCCACCTTTTATGAATTTCAAGAAATCAAGCACTTCCTCCTCTGTAATATGAAGTTTTTTCAAGATGTCACCATCTATTTCCCAACATCCTACATCTTCCATGTCCTTCTCCACAGTAAACATTGATACAAAATACTCGCTTAGTATCTCCCCCATCTCCTATGGCTCCACACAAACGCTGCCTTGCTGATCTTTGAGGGGCCCTATTCGATCCATAGTTACCCTCTTGTCCTTAATGTATTTGTAAAAACCCATTGGATTCTCCTTAACCCTATTTGCCAAAGCTCTCTCATGTCCCCTTTTTGCCCTCCTAATTTCCCTCTTAAATATGCCTTTATACTCTTCTGAGGATTTACTCGATCTATCCAATCTATACTTGACATATGCTTCCTTCTTTTTCTTAACCAAGACCTCAATTTCTCTGGTCATCCAGCATCCAGCATCCAGGGGTATATTGTGGCTCAGTAGTTAGCACTGCTGCCTCACAGCACCAGGGTCCCAGCTTCGATTCCAGCCGCGAGTGACTATCTGTGTGGAGTTTGCACATTCTCCCCGTGTCTGCGTGGATTTCCTCTGGGTGTTCCAGTTTCCTCCCACAGTCCAAAGATGTGCAGGCCAGGTGAATTGGCCATGCTAAATTGTCCATAGTATTAGGTGCATTAGTCACAGGGAAATGGGTGTGGATGGGTTACTCTTTGGAGGGTCAGTGTGGACTTGTTGGGCCAAAGGGCCTGTTTCCACACTGTAGGGAATCTAATGTAATTCCTTGTACCCACCAGCCTTTCCTTTCACCTGAACAGGAACATACTGTCTCTGGACTCTCATTATCTCACTTCTGAATGCTTCCCATTTTCCAGTCGTCGCTTGTGGTGTAAAATTCCAAGCAGTGGAATGTGGTGAAACGGTTAAAATTTATGTCCCAATACATGTGTGAATCTAACCGGAATGGAGGTGTTGCTTAGTCCCGTGTGAATCTTATTACACACCTCCCCGTGTGAATCTTCTTATCTGTATGTAACCAGAATGGAATGTGTTTTTTAGCCTTGCTCTGCTGTTCACATGAATGTTTATATCTGGAAAAGAGTATATCAGCTGGAAAAGTCTCCAGTTCGGTGAGTCTGCTCCGGGGTTACGTTTAACCGCCGAGCGTGGGTTGTTGGCAACCGCTCTACGAGAACTGACGGCTCCCAGCTCCGGTAACATGTAGAGTGAGTATAAGCCAGACCCGGGAGTCTGCTCCGGGGTTACGGTTAACCGCCGAGCGTGTGAATCTTCTTATTCTGTATGTACCAGAATGGAATGTGTTTTTTAGCCTTGCTCTGCTGTTCACATGAATGTTTATATCTGGAAAAGAGTATATCAGCTGGAAAAGTCTCCAGTTCGGTGAGTCTGCTCCGGGGTTACGTTTAACCGCCGAGCGTGGGTTGTTGGCAACCGCTCTACGAGAACTGACGGCTCCCAGTTCCGGTAACATGTAGAGTGAGTATAAGCCAGACCCGTTGTTTGGACCTGGTTGTGGTGACGATGCGGGGAATAAAATGCCCATATTCTAGCAGACTCGCCTCTTGGTCGTTTGTTCTGTGTCAGACTACTCTCCTACGAACCTGACCTTGAGAATTTTTTAAAACATCGCTTTACCTGCGAACATCTGCACCCATTCTTGTCTAATATCCTCTGATGTTTACATATAATTGTTAGTGTAATAAACTTCTGTTGGATTCTTCAATGTCACAATATCCACACCTAGTTCATTATGTTATCACGACCGTGTGAGTATTGATGTATTAGTTAAAATATCCATCTGGAGTCAAAATTCACATCAAGATTATCAGTATCAACTTTCTAGAAATAGTTACTATGCATGTAAAAAGCTTTGCTATCAGTATGTCAGATCACATGGGATGGAGAACAGATAGGAGAAGGCACTAGCTAAGTCCTCCTTTACCATGCTTTTATGTATTGTTTATAGGCAGTAACCATCAACAATTTGTACTTGCATATATTCAGCCCTCATGTTCCTCAATCTCCCAGAAGCTTGTAGATGCTCCTACAGCTTTGACACAGGCATATACCAACTTAGCCTTGCTTGCTCTTGTGAGCAGGCAATGCTGAGGGCAGCTACCTTTGCAACTAGAAGCAGCACCATGTCACCAAATTTCTTCCTCTCAAGTGAGGCACAAGCAAACATCAACAATTTTTGAGTGTTGTGAGAAGGAAGAAAGAACATACCCTTCGTGTAGTATGAGTATAAGTTCCAGCAATTTGATTCAGCAACATTGAAGGAAACAATAGATTCCCAAGTAAGAATGGTGTTATAATTTGCATTTTCTATGCAAATTGTATATTCATGAACAAACAAAATCCAAAAGATATATCTAGTTAACACCATCCAGAACGCTATCTGTTTAGGAATGCAAAACCTTGAAATTTTATTGTCAAATAATTCAGCAAGTTCTTACATGTAACTTCTTAAATACTTGTTTGCCAGAAAGCAGTTGCTCTTCGTTGTTTTACAGAGAATATATCAGATTTGTTGAAGGAAATTCTTCTCTTTCACATACATATTACTCCTTCAGAGATGGTCTGGTTGGATTTTAATGCTGATATTATTTTGCTGAAGCAGAAGTAATCTGAAGTGGGCTGGTTCAGGTTAATTTAGCTATTTGTTCTCATTTCATCACATTTAAAATGATTACAGTTTCCAGTTGACCCTCTGATCAATTTCCACCAAGGTTACAAAAGAATTACACCTTAAAAATAGTTCCTTCATTATAAAACACTTCAACACATATTAAGGATATGGTGTAATCGCCATTTTTTTTTCTAAATAGGTTTGCTCATTAGCAAGTATGTACGTATTCTTGATCTCTCATAGTCCTCTCTCTATATATATTTGTGTCACCTTTCAATCTTCAGTAGCTTTTGCTAATTTATAACCTTAGAATGTGCAAAGTTGAAGATCCAGGTTAATATTGTTTTCTGAAGAAATAGTTTGATGTAGTGGAGCTAGTTTTTCTGTGGTCTAAACTCCAAAAGTGTGGGTTTTCTTTTGTACGATGACCAGATTTAGATCTCGCATTTTCTGCTATTATTATCAGAACGTATCTTAAGAGGTTTTTATTAACTTGGACCACTGACTAGGTCAAGTTGTTACAGTCTCTGTTGCTACATATTTTTATTTATGATCTACTGTAACTGTACGAATAGATATGCTTTTACTTCATTCAGATAACATTATCTTGCGTGAACATTTGTCCATGGTTGATAATGCATCTAAGCCTTTTACAATGAAATTTTAAATTGTTGTGGATTGTTTAAACTGGAATAAATAGACATCCAACTTGCATTTATTTTTGAAAGACATAACACTAGGTGTCCTTGCAAGCAAGCCAATTAATTTCATGTTGAGAAAATCCTTGAATTTCCTATCCTTGACTAGATGTTCTGCTGCCTTTCAGAATGCAACTTTTGACCTGTAGCCTACAAATCCCAGAGAGGGGATAAGGATGTGTAGGCTCAGGGTCTTGGCAATGGTCTCTGGAAACCTGTAGTTTCACTCCATTACAGGGTGGCCTTTTGGAGCTGAAGATTTCTCTTGTTTTGAATTATTCGTCTTGCTACAGGTGCCCCTGAGCCTGTTGCAACAATGTTCTGGCTCTGTGTTAAAGTGATTCCTTTGCTTGAACTGGGGAACTTGCCCACAAATGCAAAACATGTGTAGGTACCAGAGATGAGGCCAAGGCCAACAGGACAATTTCCATTCCACTGGAGATGTCCCCAAATATCAAGGTGGAGTTTAAGTTGGAATGAAAGCACTTGCCTCTGTTATCTTAAAGCTGTTCCATCTATTTTCTGTTCTTGCAACTATTGTAAGTTATTTTACTTTTATAGACATCTGCAAACTGGATAGACTTGCACCATCTTACTCTTCACTTTGGTACATTAATGAAATTAGAACACGTTTTTCAATCTAAAATGGAAAATAAAAATATCTATTCGGGATAAAGATTAAAAAGACCAAAATAATGCAGCAACTACACAGGATATTAAACAAAAACATTTGCAATACGGAATGAATTTGTCCTGTTTTTATTTATTTCTTCTGAAGTAGTGAACGCTGAAAGGAAAATCAGAGTAATTCTAATGGCTTAATCTTTGGAAAATGCTTTTGATGTTAAGAAAACAGCCGTATAAATTAACCTTCTCAGATACAAAAGCTAAATCATACAGAAGGTATTTGAATAATTGTTAGGTCAACAGGAAAGCACAGTATCCTTTTGGAAACAGAAGATGACCTGCTGAGTGGAACAGATGTCAGCAGATTTTCTGCTTTAATTATGATGCCTTTCCGCTGGTAATTGGTTTTGTGGGAATGGAAAAAATCAACAAAATTGTTATTTAACCGGCTTCCTGCCCACATACAGCATTGTCCAATTGATAGGATGCAGATGGTCAAAACTGAATCCCATAGGGAGCCCTCTAGCTTAAAAGCAACAGCAGGATACTATGTCAGGTAAGTATTGGAGAACAGACATCTCAAATTGGAGGCAGCCCCATTCCTCTTTACAAAGATAACATTATAAATAGATTCAGCGTTTTGGCCATTGTTGAAGTGAGCATGTTGGAGGTCCCCTCCACAGAGCGAACTGTGGCTCCTGTTGAAGCCAGGCAGATAAGGATATTTTCACATCCAACTTCGACTGCTGGCCCCCATTGTCTGCTGTTGGGAGGCCACTTCCAGACAGTGTATCGGCTCTTGCAGCCTACAGGAAGTCCTAGTTGGCCTGATAAAATTGAGTGCATATGTCTAATAATTAGCTGAATTGGTTATCTGCTGTTGTGTGTCCTATCACCCTTACTCCTTCCCCTCATCCCACCTCCAAGAAAATGATCCAGGCCAGGATAGAACCTTAGAATCAATAACCAGTGCTGCACCTTTCAGCACCCACCCTCCACAGTACCAGCTCCCAGTGAGGCCTAACAATCCAGTCCCTCATTAGCAGATATGGGCAGGTATAGTTAATGAAGTGAGTAGTGGCTCGGGATTTCAGGAAAGGAAAATTGTCCTGACATTTCTTGGATCTTTGCAGTGGTCTGGCACTCGCTAGGCATAGAGATGAGCTAATATACTGCCAAAAGTGTTTCTTGACAGGCCAGCTGATAGATAATAAATATGAAGTTTAATTATTGAAATTATTAAAAAGTAACAGGGAGCAAAGGATCAGATTTTCACGGAGTACTGAAGACTTCACAAAATATATGTGACATAGGTTGTATGTTCCACACCCCATTTTCGACAGAATCCATTACTGCCAAAGGAGGAGGGATAAAAATAGAGGCAGAAGGTGACACCTAAATATAAGAAACCTAAAAGGAGCTCAGAAATTTGACCTCAGTGCTGAGTTCAAGCAAATCATAATTTTTCTGATGGTAAGACTTTATTTTGCATTAGGAATTATAAATTTTCAGAGAAATCATAAATGCTTTAGAAGGAAGGTTAATGTCTGTAGCCCTATCAGACTGTCAAGTTACTTCAAGAATTGCTAAATAAAACAGCCTACCCTCTGTGTCTGGAAGAAGCTTTTGCAGCAATTTCAATAGCTATTTATTGCCATAGCACTAGATGCTACCATTGAGATAATTAGTGTTTAACCACTTTGCAGAAAGTAAATTTGCATTGGACAGTTGTAAGTTGATAGCTTGATGTACAGCTCAAAAAGGTTATTAAAGGACGGTTATGGATTGAGATCTGTTGGTTTTGATCTGATGTGTTTGAGGGTATTTAAATGTATTGAATATGCTGTTATGAACAAATAATCCTTACTATCATGAATTTTGCAATAGATATTTGGATCAATTTTATTTTACAAAACGTGTCCTGAGATCTGCTTAAAAGAAAAATTGGGTGAATTGGCATGGAAGACTTAAGTGGAAAAGGTGTCGTGTATGTTAGCAAGAAATGAGTTGGTAAGGTTTAGTATTGGGCTAGCTCTATAGATGCAGAAGGATGGGTGGGACACAGTTTGTCTTGTGTTACGAGAGGCCAGTAGATTAGAGTGTGGGGTGTGAATTGGCATGGGAGGTATGAAGGGCTATTGGGGGTGGATATGAGCATGTGTTGATGAGGAGGGCATGACAAGCCATTCAGGATAGGTGGTGAGGAAAGAATGGGAATATGAGTGGCGTGAGGTATGAGGGTTAGATGGCCTAATAGTTAACAAAACAAAACAAACAAGGTTGCAGAAAATGGAGCTGGATGGGTCTCTTAACTGGCCTGACTCAACCCTGCACACAGCTCTCTACAAATAAACAAAGAACAAAGAGAGTGGACGAAAATTCAAAAATTTCACAACTCAAGCTGTGCATCCCTCAAATGTAATTCCCACCTTTTGTTTTGAAATAGCTTTTATAACTTTCATTTTTTTCAATGTGAAAATGATGCTTTCATAGGAAGGTCCAAAAGCTTTGTTAGGGCGGTAGGTGAGCTTTTGACTTTAGGAGTCTGAAGTAGGTGACATTATTCCAGTGCCAAGTCACAGGAAATATAAATCAGGAGATTGTTATAACAGGTAATTGATCATCTCAACCATGTTCCACTATTGGCCAAAGCCAAAAATATATCCACACCACCACCACCGCCAATTTTCAATAAGTTGCAATCTGCCTTTCCTATGTGTGGTGCAGCACATTCACAACGAACAGTGATGTACTACTTATCGAACATAACTACATCAGGTATTATCTTGAATATTTAGCATGTGTATCTACCCTTCAAAAGACAGAAAGTGTGCCAGAGGTCTTTAAAAAATAAAATAAATAGGAGAGTAAGGTAAGGCTGGATGGCCTTGACTTTAACGTTAGAAGTATTATCAGTAAGAAAGATTAATTAAGGGCATGAATTGAAATGCGGAATTGCAATGTTGTTGCCATCACACAGATGTGGTTCAGGGAGGGCCACAACTGTCAACTCAGCATTCTGAGGTATAAGATCTTCAAGCAAGGCAGGGAGAACATGAAATAAAAATTTCTCCGAAGTACAGTTCAAGAAATTTGCCTCTTCTGAATTCTTTACGCTATGACAATTAGCCCCTTTTTTTGCCAGTGTTTCTTAGTATGTGCTCTGCCTAGTAGGACCACAGGATTATTTTGATACTTAATTTCAAAGATTAATGGTGAAGCTAGATTTGATTCAAATGTATGCATGGACTGTCAGGAAGAAGGGCAGGTACAAAACCAAGAAATCAACCACCTTACTTTTAACTTCTCTGATATCTCACTTTTACCAAGAAGCAAGAGTTGAAGTTGTTTCCAAAATATAGTATATTAACTTGATTATGCTTCATCAGAGCACTTTATATACAATAATAAGCTAGGTGAGCTCTCCTCAATGAGTGGAGTCATTTCTGTTAAGTAGCTTTCAAATAAATTTTCATTCCTGCTTTGTTCCTTTTCCAAATGTGGTTACTTTGTAAATGACTGACGACAGAGACTTCTACACTTCCTCAATATTATCTCATGAGTTCTCAGTTGAAAGCTTCTAAAACCTTCAGACATTGGTGTCATCTCTTCTGTTGATGTAAAAACTTGAATAGTAGAAAGACTTTGTTTTGATTTGTGTATTTTCCATGGTTGCACTTTAACCCTACTGCAGTCAAGACAGTGATCAAAATCATAGTCTGCACTGTGAAAGGTGAGAGATTGAATAAAGCTGGACAGAGTCGAAAAGTGTGGCGCTGGAAAAGCACAGCAGGTCAGACACCATCCTGATGAAGGGCTTATGCCCAAAACATCGATTCTCCTGCTCCTCAGATGTGGCCTGACCTGCTGTGTTTTTACAGTGCCACAATTTTTGACTCTGACTTCCAGCATCTGCAGTCCTCACTTTCTTCTAATGCTGAACAGACCAAAGCTTGTGTGATTATCAAGTCATGTTGATCCCAATTGTGGGATTATGGATGATGCCATGACATCTTTTCTAGATGTATGCCCTGGAAGATGTGTTAGCAACACAAAGTCCACGCTATATACAAAGTTATTGTCACTGCTGTTCCATAAGACTACAAGACCATAAGACACAGGAGCAGAAATTAGGCCATTCAGTCCATCGAGTCTTCTCCGCCATTCAACCATGGCTGATAGGTTTTTCAACCCTATTCTCCCGCTTTCTCCCCATAACCTTTGTTATGAAGTTGAAGGTGTGTACTGTACCTTTAAGAGAGATTGAGAGTTGTTTTGGCAGTGAGAGTTTGTGGGCAACTGTCATGTGACTGACTAGCAGTCTCAAAGTGTACTGTAAAATTGAAAATGTGTAACATTTGACTGTAAACTAGATACCTCAGTTGTTCTGACCACCATTTGAATTTAACCAATCAGTTTAAATTATGCCCCAGTATACTAAACCCAATCAAATTTGAACTTTACTGTTTTGATCACATCAAAGCAATGAGACCTGATGTTTGGGTATAAATAAGCCAGCATTTTGAGAGTTAACCACAGAGAGAGAGAGAGTGACAACCTGCCATCTAGATAGATTGCCATTCAAAACACTCTCTATCAAAGGTATCTTTTTCAGATGAAACATCTTTGTAACAAAAAAAACAAAGATGACCCAGGGAGATCTACAGCCGAAGAAGACCAATGCTGACAACAACAACCACTGTCTGGTTCTGAAAATTAAGTTGATGTAATTTTAATAGGGGCTTTATTGGATCAGTATAATATTATAGATTTGGAGGTAGATAACAGACCTTTAAGAGAAAGGCGGCTGAGAGTTATAAGTAGTTGTTGTTTAATGTTCACTTTTAGAGTTGGAGAATAATTTTTTTTTCTCTTTAAATGGTGGTATTTAGGGAGTTCTCTGTTACTCATACTTTAGCAGATTATGGGGCGAGATGAGCTTTTCTCTGTTTGGTTTAATTAGTAGAAGGGTTTAGCACCGTGTCGTAACATCTTGACAATCAAGAACTGATCTCTTTCTTAAATATACTAATAACCTGGCCTCCACAGCCTTCTGTGGCAATGAATTCCATTGATTCATCACTCTCTGGCTGAAGGAGTTTCTCCTTTTCTCTATTCTAATGGGTTTTCCCTTTACTCTAAGGCTGTGCCCTAGACTCCTAGTTTCTCCTTTAATGAAACCATCTTCCCAATGTCCACTCTGTCTAGGACTTGCAGTATTCTGAAAGTTTCAATCAGATCCCCCTCATCCTTCTAAATTCCATCGAGTATAGTCCCAGCATCCTCAAATGTTCCTTATATGTTAAGCCTTTCATTCCTGGAATCATTCTTGTGAACCTGTTCTGGAGCCACGCTAGGGCCAATACATCCTTCCTAAGGTATGGAGCACAAAATTGCTCACAATACTCCAAATGTGGTCTGACCAGAGCTTTATAAAGGCTCAGAAGTATATCCTTGCTTTTACATTCTGGTCGTCTTGAAATAAATGCCAATATTGTATTTGTCTTCCTAACTACTGACTCAACCGGTAAGTTAACATTAAGAAACTCCTGCACTAGGACTCCCAAGTCCCTTTGCATTTCAGATTTCTGATGGATGATGCTTATTTGCCATAAAACTCTGTCTTATCCAACTCATTTCTTTTCTGGGGATCTTAAAATGACTTTACTCCATGTAGTAGAGAGCATGGAATATTATTTAGATTATCGTACAAATAATCTTTGTCTTCCATACTGGCATACAAAGTTGGCCCATGAATAATGGTAAAAAAGCATTCATTTAATATAAGGTCATGAGATATGAGACATTTGGAGTTTGCAACAGGCATTAGAGTTATCTGTATCAATCTATTGTTGCTATCAAAATCTACTCCGTGATCAGATGGTCATCTGCACTTTTGAATCAAAGGAATAAATAGTGCCATGTATTGGTTCAGTGATAGCTGATCTATTCTCTTGGAGAGCAACACTGTTAATGTTGCAGTAGTGTAGCTCACAGTCAAAACATAGTCCTGGTGTTCAGGCTTCCAAGCAAGACTGTCTTCACCTTTATGTTTCTTTGGAGAGATCAAACAAGGCCCATAAAGAGTCGAAAGGAAGCAAAAAAAGAACTTAAAAAAAGAAGAAATTGCTAGAAGGGGACCATAAATCTATAAGGGAGGTATACAATGTCCTTGGCACGGAAGAGTAAGGAGAATTCCAGGGCATTTTGTACATATATTAGGAAGAAAAGAGAAACAAAGGAAAGGGTTAGTCCATTTAAGGACAAAAGAGGAACTTTATGTGTGGAGCCAGATGAACTGGGTGGGGTCCTTAATGAATAATTTACATCAGTAGTCACCAAGAAAAAAGATATGGATGGTAATAAATTTAGAGTGGGGTTTATTAATACTCTAAGACATGTTAATATTAAGAAGAGAGAAGTGTTAGGTGTCTTGATAAACATTGAGGTAGTTAGAACTCTAGGTCATGATGGAATCTATTGCAGGATACTGCAGGTGGCAAGGGAGGAGATTGCTGGGACCTTGACTGAATTTTTTTGTATCCTCTTTAGTCACAGGCAAGGTCCCTGAAGTCTGGAGAATAGCCAGTGTTGTTACTTTGGTCAAGAAGGACAACAGGGATAATCTGGGAATTCATAGGCCAGTTAACTTTACATCAGTGGTAGGGAAATTATTGAAGAAATTATTGGGATTAACTTGTACTTGGAGAAGAATGGACTTATTTGAGATAGTCAACATGACTTTGTGCTGGGGAAGATCTTTTCTCACAAACTTCATTGAGCTTTTTAAGGAAGTGATGAAGATAATTGATAAGGGTGGGGGGGCAGAGGGGCAGTGGTTGTTATCAACACGGACCTTACTGAAGGATTTAATAAGGTCTCTCATGATAAGCTGCTCCAGAAGATCAAGTCACATGGTGAATTGGCAAGTTGGAGTAGCCATAGAAGACAGAAGATAATTGTGAATAACTGTGACCAGTGGTGTTCCATAAGGATCAGTGCTTGGGCATCTGTTGTTTGTAATAAATATAAATGATTTGAATGAAAAAGTCAGTGGCTTGATTAATAGTTTTTCAGATGACTCGAAGATTGGTGAAGTTGTGAATAATGATGAGAGATATCAAAGGATATAGCAAGATATAGATCAGCTGGAAAGTTGATTGGAGAAATGGCAGATGGAATTTAATTGGGACAAATGTGGAATGTCACACAGGAAAGAATAAGGTGAATGCCAGGACCCTTAGGAGCATTGACAGACAGAGAGTTTGGTGTCCAGGTCCATAGCTCTCTGAAAGTGGCAACTCAAATGCATAAGGTGGTAAAGAAGGCATACAGCATGCTTACCTTCATCGATCGGGGAATTGAATACAAAAGTTGACAAGTCATGTTGCAGCTGTATAAGACTTTGTCAGGCCGCATTTGGAGTACTATGTACAGTTCTGGTTGGCACACTATTGGAAGGATGTGGAGCCTTTGGAGAGGGGCCAGAAAAGTTTTACCAGGATATTGACTGGATTGGAGTGTATTAACTCTAATAAGAACTTGGACAAACTTGGATTTTTTTGCTAGAGCATTGTCGGCTGAGGAGCGGCATGAAAGAAGTATATAAAACTATGAAAGGCATGAATAGGGTGGATGGTCAAAGTTATTTTTGCCAGTTTGGAAATGTCAAATACTAGGGAGCATAGG
Organism: Chiloscyllium plagiosum; assembly: GCF_004010195.1. NCBI lineage: Eukaryota > Metazoa > Chordata > Chondrichthyes > Orectolobiformes > Hemiscylliidae > Chiloscyllium > Chiloscyllium plagiosum. Next base: position 83,852,110 of record NC_057710.1, read on the forward strand.
TTTAATGTGAGAGGGGGTAAGTATAAAGGAGATCTGTGAGGCAAGCTTTTTACACAGTGCGGTGCAGGTGCCTGGAACACGCTTTCAAAGGAGGTGGTAGATAGCAGTACAATAGCAAAGTTTAAGATGCACTTAGACATGGACATCCATGCAACTGCTACCTTGCCCAACAGCACTGATCTAACACCATCATTCACGTGCTTGGAATTATTTCACCCAGAGGAAGCCAGAACTAACATTTTTAGATCCCTCTCTTTTAAAATAGAAATGAGGAGAAACATTTTCTAATAAAGGATCATTAGTCTGTGGAATTCTCTTCCAATAAAAACAGCAGAGGCTGGGTTATTGCAAATATTCAAAGTTGAGTTTGCTAGATTTTTGATAATTGATAGGTTAATGGTTATGGAGGGTAGACAAGAAACTGGAATTGAGAATACAGCCAGATCACACATAAGTTTATTGAATGGTGGAACAAGCTTAAAAGGACAAATGCCTAGTCCTGCACTCAGGTTCTGTTCTACCAGAAACCATTTGCAAAGGCAATGACAAACAGATATTGTAGTCATTTTTAGAAGCCAGGTTCCTTGAAAGAACATGTTAAAAATCTTTAATTAAAGAGTAGAGTTTGAGAATAGACAAAAACGGGAATCTGTCTAAAACAGATCAGAAAACAAAGACTTCAGGCCAGCCTTTACCTTCCTATCATTGGAACCAGTCCAGGTTTTTACTACAGGGATTTGACTATACCTTAATTAGCGTGAAGCCAGAGGAACCTGCTGCTACAAGCAGCAAGTAACCAGGATTCCTTCTTCACCAACCTTTAATCTTTTTCTTTCTGTGGACCAAAAGCAGAATTACAGATTTTCGACATTTCAGGACCCTGGTGTAAATGAAGAAAGTGTTGCAGTGAACTTTTGGAGTTGTAATACTTACATGTGTACTGGCAATCTTGTTATCACCTTTTTGTTTTGTGTGTGTGTAGGTGTGCATCTATATGACAGTGTGAGTGACTTCTATTGCAAGTACATTTTATTGGTTAAGTAATAAATATTGACTATTCCTTCAATAAATCTATTTTTATACCTCAATAGTAGTGTTCTCCTCTGCCCTACCCAACCAGTAATTGTAATGTGCAATTCTCTGAAGGTTGCCAGGAAAGCTAAAACAGTTGTTTAGAAGGCTTATAGGATCCTTGGGTTTATAAATAGAGGCCTAGAGTATCAAAACAAGGAAGTGATGCTAAATCTCGAGAAATCATTAGTCAGACCACATTTGAAGTATTGTTTTCAGTTCTGGGCACCTTATGTAAGCAACAATGTTAATACTCTGGAGAGAGTTCAAAGTTGATTTCCTAGAATGTTACCCGGATTGAGAGATTTTAGATACAAGGAAAAATTGGAGAAAATGGGCTTATTTTCCCTGGAGCAGAGAAGATTAAGAGGTGACTTTATTCAGAACTTCAAAATTAAGAACAATTTTGACAGGGTTTAGATGGATATTCTATTTCCAATGGTTGGTATGCTGGGTCACAATTTCAAGATTGTAATCAAGAGAGCTAGGAGTGAGATGAGAAGAAATTTCTTTACTCAGAGAGTTGTTAGGATTAGGAATGTGCTACCAGGGAGAGTGGTTGAGGTGGATTTCATGTGAGGTTTCAAAAAACAGCTGGATATATATTTGAAAATTAATACGTTAGAAGACTACAGAGACAGAACATGAGAATGGGTTGAGCTGGGTAGCTGTTTTGGGAGATGGGTAAAGCATGATGGATCAAATGGCCTCCTTTTGTACTGTGAAATTCTACGATTCCAGATGTTGCAAAGGAAAAACATGAGAAAGGTCAAGGAGAGCACATGAATCCACAGGAACCCATTATAGATAAGACCACAAGACCATGAGAAATAGGAGCAGGAGTAGGCCATTCAGTCCCTTGAGCCTGCTTCACTATTCAATAGGACCATGGCTGATCCCACACTCCTCAAATATATTTTCCTACCCTTTTCCCATAATTTATGATTCCCCAACTGGTTAAGAAACTATCTAATCAGCCTTACATACAAGAACGACAGAGCCATGAAGAGATGTTAATTACACAAGATTCACTCACTAATGACATTAATCCATGACCGTCACATCATCATTACATGTCCCCTTTGCTCCATCTCCTTCCTGGGCTGTAGAACTAGCTCTGTCATCCTCTCTTACCAAGATAAATCTAAGCCTGAATTTTCTACCAACTAGAATAGAATGGAGAGCACAGTTTTGTCACAGCCACCTCCAAATGAGCAAGTATCATCCTGGCATCAACTATCTATCAAGACTGCTCAGGCTGTTATAAGATCTCATCACATTCTTCTAAACCCCAATGTGTACAGATCCAACCTGTTCAATATTTTCTCTCCAGTGACTTAGCTATTGGCAAACATTGATGTTCATCAAACGTCTTCATTGGGGAAACATGAGTAATTTACTAAGGAAGAAAACAACTGGACGTTTAGAAAAGTTTATCACAATCTAAGTCAATATTTTTAAAATTTATTGGTAAGGTATCAGCGTGGTTGGCTGTGCCAGTATTTATTGCCGATGCCTAATTTCCCAGAGAGCAGTTGAAAGTCAGTCACACTGGCTTGGGCCCAGACTCAAATGTCGGGCAGACTGGATAACAATGACAGATTTCCTTCCCGAAACACCTTTTAAAAAATTCTTTCATTTCCAGGATGTGCATGTTGCTGGCTGGCCACCATTTATTGCCTGTCCCTAGTTGTCCTTGAGAAGGTGGTGGTGAGCTGCCTTCTTGAACTGTTGCAGTCCACTTGCTGTAGGTCAAGCCACATTGCTATGAAGGAGGGAATTCCAGGATTTTGACTCAGTGACAGTGAAGCTGTCATTTCAAGACAGCTAGAATACATGAGCAGAGATGTACTTGGAATATTGTTTGCAGTTTTGGACCCCATTTCGAAGGAAGGATTTGCTGAACTTGGAAGGGGTTTAGAGGATGCTTGCAAGAATGATCCTGGGGATGAAGAGCTTGATATATGAAGAGTGGACTCTAGGTCTACACTCAATGGAGTTTAGAAGTATGGGGTGGGGGTGTGGGATCTCGTTAAAACTTACAGAACATTGAGAGGCTTCGTAGAGTGGCTGTGGAGAAGACGTTTCCACGACTAGGAGACATGGGCCTGAGGGCACAGCCTCATAGTGAAAGGATGACCCTTTAAAACTGAAATGGGGAGTAATTTCTTTCGACAAAGGGTAATGAATTTGTGGAACTCATTGGCATAGAGGATAGTGATAGCCAAGTTATTGAGTTCTTTAAGACAAAGATATGTTCTTGTTTATGATTATGAAGGTGTAGGAAGGAAAGTGGGGAGAGGACTGGAGAATTACATTGAGAAACATATCAACCATGACTGAAGTGCACAGCAGATTCCATGGGTTAAATGGCCTAAGTCTGCTCCTATAGCTTATCATCTTAACCACTTACAGCAACCAGAGTTGAGAAAGGTCAACTGAATGATGCAGTGTATTTGGTTTTTCAGAAAGCATTTGATAAGGTGTCACATAAAAAAAAAATTGCAGAAGAATGGAGCATGAGTATTGGGTATAATATATTAGTATGAATTGAGGATTGGTTAACATAAATGACAAAGATTCAAAGTTTGTGAGAAGATTTGTAGCTCGGGTGCTCATTGCTGTGGTTCTGTTCGCTGAGCTGGAAGTTTTTGTTGCAAACGTTCGTCCCCTGTCTAGGTGACATCCTCAGTGCTTGGGAGCCGCTTCTGGGGTGTTTCCTCTGGCATTTATAGTGGCCTGTCCCTGCCGCTTCCGGTTGTCACTATATACCGGCCACTACAGCGGACAGCTGAAACTGACGACTGGAAGCGGCAGGGACAGGCCACTATAAATGCGAACAGAACCACAGCATAGATGACAAAGAGTTGGAACTAATAGGTCTTGTTGGGAAGTCATAAATAATGGAGCGCCACAATGATCAGTCCTAGTGTATCAATTATTTATTACTATTAATGCCTTGAAGGATTGGGCAGAGTGTAATATATACAAATTTGCTGATGATAAAGAAGAATTGGTGGAACTGCATGTTGTGATGACAACAAAAGAAATCTGCACATTTCTTTTCTCAAGAAGGTGACGGAGTAGGAGAGCTAGGGCCAGGCCTCAACCACTCCTGTCAGGATGCTTTCTCTTTTTTTCTCCATTTTCGTTTTGTTCTTTTACTTTTTTCTCTTTGTTTTCTTTTCTTTTAAGCCTGGAAAGTGGTGGTTGAAAGAGGAGGCCTCCGGCATCAGGAGCTGTGGCAGCAATGCAAGGATGAGCTGCACATAGCTCCACCCTAGTCCAGAGTCTCCCAGAGATTGAGGAATGGATCCCACCACCTGACTCGCAGGCTAGGCCAAGGCTCCAGGTCCACAGCTAGGCCCAAAAGCTGAAGGAGAAGAAAGGTAGTCTCAGCTTGGCATGATGGACTCCCTGTGTGGCGGTCTCTCTGTGTGACAGTCTCCCTGTGTACTGGTCTCCCTGTGTACTGGTCTCCCTGTGTACTGGTCTCCCTGTGTACTGGTCTCCCTGTGTGCTGGTCTCCCTGTGTGCCGGTCTCTCTGTGTGACAGTCTCCCTGTGTGACGGTCTCTCTGTCTAGTGGTCTCCCTGTGTGGCGGTCTCTCTATGTGACGGTCTCCCTGTGTGACGGTCTCTCTGTGCGACGGTCTCTCTGTGCGACGGTCTCCCTGTGTGACGGTCTCTCTGTCTAGTGGTCTCCCTGTGTGCCGGTCTCCCTGTGTGACGGTCTCCCTGTGTGACGGTCTCTCTGTGCGACGGTCTCTCTGTGTGACGGTCTCCCTGTGTGACGGTCTCTCTGTCTAGTGGTCTCCCTGTGTGACAGTCTCCCTGTGTGACAGTCTCCCTGTGTGGCGGTCTCTCTATGTGACGGTCTCCCTGTGTGACGGTCTCCCTGTGTGACGGTCTCTCTATGTGACGGTCTCCCTGTGTGACGGTCTCCCTGTGTGGCAGTCTCTCTATGTGACGGTCTCCCTGTGTGACGGTCTCTCTATGTGATGGTCTCCCTGTGTGACGGTCTCCCTGTGTGACGGTCTCTCTGTGTGGCGATCCCTGTGTGATGGTCTTCCTGTATAGTGATCTCTGTGTGGTTGCCTCCCTGTGCGGTATTCTCTCTGTCTGGTGGTCTCCCTGTGCGACGGTCTCCCTGTGCGATGGTCTCTCTGTGCGACGGTCTCTCTGTGCGGTGCTCTCCCTGTGTGGCAATCTCCTTGTGTTGTGGTATCTCTCTGTGTGGCGGTCTCTCTCTGTGTGGTGGTCTCTCTGTGTGGCGGTCTCTCTCTGTGCGGCGGTCTCTCTCTGTGTGGCGGTCTCTCTCTGTGTGGCGGTCTCTCTGTGCAGTGGTGTCTCTGTGTGGCAGTCTCTCTGTGTGGTGGTCTCTCTGTGTGGTGGTCTCTCTGTGTGGCAGTCTCTCTGTGCGGCGGTCTCTCTGTATGTCAGACTTGTCCCTATGTGGCGGTCTTTTTCCAGCTTGCAGACCTGGAGATGTCCTTTGTCTTTGGCATTGAGGTATTCCAGCGGCCCAGCTGGTGGGCTCCTTCTGGAGTAGTGGTCTTCTTTGGCAAAAACTTCCGGCCTAGTATCCAGCAGCTCGGCATGACAGCCTCGTCCCAGCACATTTTCAGGGTGTTCCATCGTTCCTAAACCAGCTTTCTCTGAGCCCAGGAGCCATTAACTGAACTGTGATGGGCTTTGACTTAATTTTAGTTTTATTTTATTATGTATGGCTTCTGTTATTGATGGAGGCACTGTGGTTTGGTTGATATGAAATTTTTCACGGTAGTTTTCATATGAAAGTACACATGACAATAAATTTATATTCTATTCCTTGAATATTATGATTCAGTGGGCAAAAAAAATACCTTGGCAAAATGAATTTAGTGGAGGGAAATGGGAGGTCATGTTGGAAGAATCATAACCCATTTAAATGGAAAGCGCCTCCAAAATAAAATGCAGTGTAAAAGAGTCTGTGTACTTGAGCAGGTCATTTTAACCAATCTGTTCAGATATGTTAGGCCATACATCTACAGCATATTGAACTTGAATCAAGGCCTTTGGCTCATTAGGTAATAATATTATAGTACAACAAGACCTCATCGTCCCCGTGTATGAAGCACAGCAACTTAGCATGTAGATACGATAAGTAATTCAGGCCACAAGTAGAAATTTTGCTTTAATTTTGCGAGGATGGAATTTTAAAATAGAGAAGTATTGTTGTAATTGTACAGGGTGATGATTAGTCAGCTCTCGGAGCACTGTTTTGCTTCTGTATTTATAAAAGGATACACTGGCAATGAAGACTGCTCACGAGGCTAATTCCTGAGATGTAGAGATTAACTTATTCAGAATAGAGAAATATGTTAGACCTTTATTCATTTAAGTTTAGCAGAATCAGGGTGATCCTATTAAAACATAAAAAAATTCTGAGGGTGATTGACAGAGTAGATGTTTCCGCTAGTGGGGGATCTTCAACATGGGGGACATTGTTACAGAATAAAGGGATATTCATTTAAAACTGAGATGTGAAGGAATTTTCTCTCAGAGGGTAGTGAACATCTTGAAGTCTGTACACCAGGGAGTTGTGAGATATTAGTGAGTGATTGCTGATGATGACCTTTCATGTTGATATCCCTACTTAACTAATTTTAAGAATTGTTTAATTATTTAGTACTTAATGTTGAAAGCACTAACCTCACTTCCTCATCTACACCTAATTCTCTGAGTCACCAATTTCTTTCATTACTCCTTTGAGCAAAGTACTCCATTTAATAAATGCTCACAGTGCAGACATAAAATCAGATTTGACAAATAAGTCATTCTCCCTGGTGATGAACTATGACTGCCTCAATCTGTGCCACATTCTTCATGGGTTGGTCTCCAGTATCATCATCAAATCACCTAACATTGCTTGGGAGATAGACCATCAATCATTTTCTGATTATAAAGTTGTTCACAGCTACTGCAATGTGGGATACTTTAGGGACTGGCAATAAATGCTGATCTTGGGCCCAGTGAAGCCTATATCCCTGAATTGAAAAGAGTCTGTCATATAAATCGATTGCAAGAACTGTCGTCACTACACAGCACCTATCAAGTATCAGAACTTTAAACTAATAATCACTAATGGTTTGTTCATTTTACAAGTGTGCCTTTTTTTCTGCTGCATTGCTGCTCTGAGACATTAAGTGTTGTCATGAGCCATGGAGGGAAAAAATATTTCTCATCATTCAGCAATCATGCTGACCTTTGCCTTGCTGTTGAAATAAAGCTGATAAGGTAGATTAATAGAGTGTAAAGATATCATCATAGCTCCCAGCATGCCATAAATTCACAGAAACTGCGCCAATCAATGTGAAAAGGTATCATAGACTTATAGAGTCATACAGCACAGAAACAGATTCAAACCCATCCACTCTGACCTAACATCCCAGTCTGACCTATTCCCTAATTTGCCAGCATTTGGCCTATATCCCTTCCTATTCATGTATCCATCTTTTAAATATAATTGTACCCACCTCCACTACTTTCTCTGGCAGCTTAAAAAACAATTAAGTTATGTTACATACCTTGATGGAGTGGGTATAATATCTTATATAGATATACAGACATCCATGAGTGTGATTTGTGTGTTTTGAATGGAATCATCTTTTTCTTTATTATTCTTTCATGGGACTTGATGGGCTGAATGGCCTAATTCTGCTCCTGTACCTTATGGTCTTGTGGTAATGCCATTGTATGCCAAAGGCTAGCTTTTCTCCTGTTGGAGATGGTCATTGAACAGTTGACGCAATATTTCATTTACTTTTATTTTTATTCCTTTAGCAATAAATACCAAAATATGCCAAGTGCTATGAGAACCAATGATCCTTCTCTGTTATGATCCAAGCCATAGTTTGAGCCATAGAATTGTAACTGGTCTATGGGAGGTGAGAGCATTGTGGATTACTAACTCAATGGCCAAGGCTATGCCTTTGAATCTCCCCATGACAGCTGGTGGAATTTCAATTAATACAGCTGAGATCATAAACTATTTTCATCAATAACCATGATAGCTGTTATTTGTTTTGTTGTAAAAAGCCATGTGGTTCACTATTGTCCTTTAAGGAACAAAATCCATCATCCGTCATGGTCTGACTCTTGCTCTAGCTCCCACAGAAATGTGATTGTTTCTTCAATCTGTTCTGAAATGAGCCATTCAATTCAAGGGCAATGTCCTTGTCCATATCCAATGAAAAAATAAAGGCATTCAGCCTGATCTAGTCCATAACAGATTGTAGGCCTCAGAATCCTTCCAGCCATTAGCCTTCATTCCCACATACTGTCTCAACTTGCACCAACTTTAATTAAATAACATCTTCTCTGTATACTATACTTGTGTATAATCATGTCATAATCACACATAGTTTGGGTGATCTCTGGACTCATAGCAGAAACAGTAATGCAAAGGTTGGAACAAACAGTTTTACCACAAATTCAACCCAAACTCTGGGTCAGATATGTTGATGACACCTTTGTAATCATTAAAAACACAGAAATAGAGAAAACACACCGGATCATCAACGCCACACTCACAGGAATCCGATTCACGAGAGAAGAAGAAAAGGATAACCAACTCCCATTCCTAGACGTGATGGTACAGAGAACACCGAATGGAGAATTCACCACCAAGGTATACAGGAAACCACACACACACAGACCAAGTCCTGAACTACAAAA
>NC_057710.1:83861669-83887505 GCF_004010195.1 Chiloscyllium plagiosum
TGCCGCTTCCGGTTGTTAGTTTCAGCTGTCCGCTGTAGTGGCTGGTATATTGGGTCCAGGTCGATGTGTTTGTTGGTGGTGTTTGTGGATGAGTGCCATGCTTCTAGGATTTCCCTGGCTGTTCTTTGTTTGGCTTGCCTTATAATGGTAGTGTTGTCCCAGTCGAATATACCGGCCACTACAGCGGACAGCTGAAACTGACAACCGGAAGCGGCAGGGACAGGCCACTATAAATGCCGGAGGAAACACCACAGAAGCGCTTCACAGGAGGCTCCCAAGCACTGAGGATGTCACCTAGACAGGGGACGGAACGTTTGCAACAAAAATTTCCAGCTCGGCAAACAGAACCACAACAATAATCATACATCCTATGTTCCAATATGACATGAAATCTGCCATAGCTAATCCATCAATAACTATTCACAGTGATATGCCTCTTTCTTTGTAATTTTTCTCGCACTTCATTTTCCATGTATAATTGTAGAAAGTGTTCTATTGGGAACTAATTGAAACACGGCTCTAATATTGTATGGGCCTCCTCTGACAATCAAAGAAAGCTAGTGCTGCTCTGTTCCATGAAACTTTCTATACATTAACTAAACTAAACCCCCTCAGGGATGCTCTGCAGGTGGTACTTGTGTTTTCGTTTGGTTTGGGCAAAGACTGCTATAAATGATTTCTTACTTCACTTAATGACGGTTCTGCAGATTTAACTGTAATGACCAGGCTGATCTTGTTGGTTCTTCACATGCTGCGATTCTGTTTTACACTGACAAGATTTTCATCTTTAGAAATTGAAATGGAAGATAAAAAAGATTTAACTTGGAATGTTCATTAGGATAAATCGAGTTTAGATGGTTTGATTCATTGCAAAATTATCCCAACTATTCTTTTGCTAAAAGATGAAAAGTGAGGTTTTGTGAATAGGTAGAAGAGGGAATGAAGCGATGCTTAATCAAAACACTGGACACTTAGTATGAAATATGAATATTTAACCATTGCTATTCAAGAAGGAAGGGAGGCAGGAAATAGGAAACTGCAGGCTGTTTAGCTTAACATCTGTCATGGAAGAGGGATTAGAATTGACTCTAAAGGCTGTTATAGCTGGGCACTTCAAAAAACACAATGCCATCAGGGAGAGCTGGTATGATTTTGTGAAAGGTAAATCATGTTTACCTAATTTATTGAAGTTCTTTGAAATGGTAGATGCAGTCAGAAAACAGAGAGCCGACACAAATGTTTATCTTTGTCTGAGGGGCTGGTTGTGATGATTGGAGTTCTTCAGGGATCAATGCTAGGGTGTCAACATTTTACATCAAAATCAATCATTTAGATGAGGCAAGTGAAAACATAGCAGCTAAATTGGCAGATGACACCAAGCTAGATAAGAGAGTATCTTATGAGGACATGTAAGGAGTTTATCTCTTCTCGGTGAGTCCAGATCAGAGGCACTTTTTGAGACAAAGGTGAGGAGATTTATTTGGAACTCTCAGTATTAGAAAACGATGAAAGTGATGTTTTTGAATATTTTTAAGGCAGAGACAGACATATTTTTGTTCAGTAAGGAAATATCGTGTATATGGGAAACTGGAATTCAAACACAACCATGTCTACCATGTCTTAAATGAATGGCAGAGAAGGCTTAAAGGGCTAAGTGGCCTACTCCTGCTCCTATTTCTTATGTTCCTACTTTTGTATCTTTTTTAAGAAGAAGCCTTTTCTCATAACACTGCCTAATAGTTTTCCTCCAGGATTCTAGATCAAGTGGGCATGTAAGCCTTAATCCATGAGAAAGATGGTGGCTGAAAAACAGCTTTATGGTGACCAACAGTTTCAAATAGCTCAGACAATATGAGAAGCAGTGGTGACGATTCATAATAAAACATTAAATTCAAAAGACAATGGACAATAGAGGCAAGTAACTCATATTTCCATTTAACTAGTTTATATACTTGTCCTAAATCTGTTTCCATACATGAGAAGTTTTCTCTGATACACTACACTTGTCAGAACCATACCATTTATTTCTTTTTTTTCCTTGCCTTGTTTGTCCTCCTCAAATGCTGCCAGATTGAATTCGATTAACCATTATTTTGTTCGCCTGACTAGTTCGTTGATAACTTCCTGCAGCTTTTCAGTTTTTGTTTCATATCTGAAAGCCCCATTAAGTGTCAGCCGAAGCCTGAACTCTGTCATCCATGAAGTGCTCTGAGACAGGAAGAGTAAGGACTTGTTTTTATTTGGTATCTCACATGGCCTCAGGATACCCCAAAGTTCTTTACAGTCAATTAGCTAATTTTAAAGGGTGATCAATGTTGCAATATACGAAAGGAGCAAAGAACACTTTATATTCTGTTTAGTCTTTCTTCAATGATGTTAAATTTTAATGCTGGCTAGGTTTGTGACACATAAAATAGTTCATGTCACAGAATTACTGAGGTTATTCATGTCATTGTAATTTGTTTGTCAATACAAGACAATAAATGTCAGTTCTAATTTCTTGTTGCTGTCACTTATCCTCTCTTGCCTCATCACCACCATTCACAGGTCCTAATACCTCCTGAAGATCTCATGCTAACCAAGATATCTATTTATCTAATGCATAATAGTATCATGACTGAAATATATATATATATATATATATATATATATATATATATATAATGTATACATATAGGCAATGTGGAAATTTTCACTCTAGTCAATATGTGGTCCTGGTACAGCTTAATCAGAGCCATTACTAACAATGAGCTAGTCATATCTGAAACCCATTAAACTGACCTTCACATGATGAAATATCAGTTTACCTATATTAACAGTGCTGAAAATGTGTTGCTGGAAAAGCGCAGCAGGTCAGGCAGCATCCAGGGAACAGGAGAATCGACGTTTCGGGCATAAGCCCTTCTTCAGGAATGGGGAAAGTTTGTCCAGCAGGCTAAGATAAAAGGTAGGGAGGAGGGACTTGGGGGAGGGGCGTCGGAAATGTGATAGGTGGAAAGAGGTCAAGGTGAGGGTGATAGGTCAGACGGGGGTGGGGGCGGAGAGGTCAGGAACAAAGAATCAAGTCAGAGTGAAGATCAATCATGGTCCAACTGACGGAAGAAACAAGCTGAAGTTGCTGAATAGCCCACAACAGTCCTAATGCTCCTCAAACACTTGGAATTATACCATTGTAACATGGAAGAAGAATTACTTGTTCTAGATGTAGGTTTGCTCGCTGATCTAGAAGGTTCATTTTCAGACGTTTCATCACCCTACTAGGTAACATCTTCAGTGAGCCTCCGGACAATGTACTGCTGATAATTCCTGCTTTCTCTTTATAGGTTTGGGTTTCTTTGGGTTGGTAATGTCATTTCCCATCATCATAAGAAATGACATCACCACAGGAAGTGACATCACCAACCCAAAGAAACCTAAACCTATAAAGAGAAAGCAGGAATCAACAGCAATGTTTCATCTGGAGGCTCACTGAAGATGCTACCTAGTGTGGTGACGAAACATCTGAAAACGAACCTTCCAGCTCAGTGAGCAAACCTACATCCAGAATCTCAATCTGAGCCACAAATCTTCCCAAAACTCGCTAAGAACTACTTGTCTTTAACAGAGTAAAAATGTTTGGTATACATATTAACAATCAGCCATTCTTTGCTAATGGTATTTGTTAGCTATTCTGGATATTTTTGTTTAAACTATAAGCAGTGAAGACTCAATCAAGAAAGGAATCTGTGAGTTCAACAGTTGAATTAAACAGTGATGTTAAAGTGACACAATCCTGGAAACATTCTGTGTTAAAGATTATCTGCTGATGACAATCCATTCTCTTCCATATTGCCAAGTTCAATAGCTGACCAGTGTCCACAATGGGGTAAATAACCTGCAGACATTAAAGAAAGATTAACAAATTTTGAAAAAAGAACTCTTATGACTCTATTAAACGTTTATTAAAGAGGGGCTTTGATAGCACCCATTTCACACTTTGTACACATAATTCATCAATTGCTGAGCCGACACTGGTTTGTTTCAGTTGGTTAAAAAAAACTTGTATTTAGGTATTTTTGTGACATCAGGACATCCCAATCTGCTTTGCAGCCAATGAAATACAGCAATCACAATTCCAATAGAAGGAAATGCAGAAGCAAATGTGTGCACAGCAATGTCCAACAAACTCCAACCATAAATAAAGATGTGATCTTGTTTAGTGGTGCTGGATAATCGGGTGATTGATATTGGGCTGGACAGTAACAAGAACCACCTTGCTCTTCTTCAAAATATAACCACAGCATTTTTAATGTCCACCAGGGATAGCAGTTAGAGCTGCAGTTATCTGAAAGGCAGTGCCTCCCTCAGTGCAGCGTTCTCTCAGTATCACCATGCGAGTAGCAGTTGAGGTTTCCCTGCTTATATCGCTGGACTAGACCTTGAATCAAAAGTAAGAATGATCCCTCCTGTACCACTGACAAGTGTGCACTTGTACTCTCACTTTCTGTCAGTAAACAATGCCATCAGGTTCCACTCCGCTTTCAAAACATGACCTCTGTTGGTGTCTCGGTAGTGCTGAGGGATTTCAGTTGAGTTGGACCTCAAGTCTTTCAGATCAGACATTCAGCTGTGGCCTTACTCAATGCTCAGATAGATGTGAAACATGCCCTGGTACTTGTTGAAGAACAGGATGTTCTTTACTAACTTAGCCAATACTTGATCCCAACCAACAGCTTAAGACCATAAGAAATAGGAACAGTGGTAAGCCATTCAGCCCCTCAAGCCTGCTAGCCATTTAATAGACTCATGGCTGATTTGGCATTCCTCACATCCACATTTCTGTCCTTTCCCTGTAACCCATGTGAAATAACTACTCAAAGGCCAATATCCCGTCACCAAGTCACTCTTTATTTACAGGTACAGAGTGAAAGTGAGGACTGCAGATGCTGGAGATCTCCTATTTATATCTGTCAGCCAGGGCTCTCTGATTAGCCCAGGTCAACAACCCCAATCAAAGATTTCATGATCAATGAGATCCTGGCCCTGATTCCAATCACAATACCTCAGTTTTTATATAGATCAAGAATTTCTCTATCTCAGCCTTAAATATACAAAACCTATCTGCCTCAACAGCTCTCTGTGGCAAAGAGTTCCAAAGATTCATAACCCTCTGAAAGAAGAAATTCCTCTTCATCTCACTCTGAAATCAGCGCCCCTGTATTCTGAGACTCTGCCCTCCCTTGTCATGTTAAACTAAAGGTTTGCTATCACCACCACTTATTGCAGCTTGCTTAGGGGCAGCTATTTGCACTGACTATGGTTTCCTGATGTAAGGAAGGAGGTAAATACATTGGAAGCTGTTCAGAGAAGGTTTTGCGACCCTGATACCTGGAATGAGCATTTCGCTTCATGAGGAAAGGTCAGACAGGCACGGCTCGCATCTTGTACCTCCTGGAATTCCACGGCAACTTGATTGAAACAGAAGATCCTGAGGGGTTTTGACAGGGTTCATGTGGAAATGATGTTTTCTCTGGTGGGAGAATCTCAGGCTCAATTCCCATTTAATACCAAGATAAGGGTGAATCATTTTTCACAGAGTTCCAAGGCTTTGAAACCCCATTTCTCCAAAGGGGATCAAAGGTGGGTCTTGGAATATATTCACGACAGGGCGGAGCAGCTTCTTGATGAGCAAAGGGGGTGAAAGATTGTCAGGAATAGACAGGAATGAGGAGTTAATGTGACAAGCCATGATCTTGTAGAGCTGGTGAGAGGGACTGATTGGCTTAATCCTGTCTTCATTGGTATATGGACATGCAACAGGCAGCTTTCTTGTGTCTGAGAGGGAACACTCCGGTTTTCAGTCCTGCTCCAGAGATTCGAGCACAGCAACAAATAAAACCGGGCTGGCACTCCTTGTGCAGCACTGAGGGAGTGCCACTCAGTCAGGGACAGCAGCTCTTAATGAGAGGTTAAACCGAGGTTCTCTATATTGGGCATAAAATATCCCGTGACACTACTTAAAATTAAAAGGGGATCTCACCCTGAAGTCCTGGCCCCCAAGATTTATCCATCAATCCACATTGAAGTTATTGTGGGTGGACTTTGTTGAACTGGGAAGTTGGTTCATTGACTCCCCAGCTTGGTGGACATTCCCACAACAGCAGGAACTGACACCCAAGATACAAACTTTTACACAAAGCTTGATCAATCCACATTGCTAAAAATCTGACCTATCACCCTCACCTTGACCTCTTTCCACCTATCACATTTCCGACGCCCCTCCCCCAAGTCCCTCCTCCCTACCTTTTATCTTAGCCTGCTGGACAAACTTTCCCCATTCCTAAAGAAGGGCTTATGCCCGAAACGTCGATTCTCCTGTTCCCTGGATGCTGCCTGACCTGCTGCGCTTTTCCAGCAACACATTTTCAGCTCTGATCTCCAGCATCTGCAGACCTCACTTTCTCCTCCTATATTAACAGTGCTCTAGTCTTTGAAAATATGCTAGCATTGCATCATGGGTAAGATGAGTTCATTGAGCCTTGCAGTGCATGATGTCAAAGGAGCATTAGATCGTTGAAAGCCTGAATTAGATTTTGCATTTAATGGAATATCAAATCCCTCTTGAAGAAGTTCTCACTGAAAACTTGCAGAAAGTGGGCCAGAAAATGAGGGATATGGATATGGCAGTTCAGGAACAATTCCCTGAAGTGTTTATTTCAGGTGACCATGCAATGATTTAATGGTTGCTGGATATATGATAAATAGGCATCTATATTTTCACAGCACTTCCGCCTCACAGTACCAGGGACTCGGGTTCAATTCCCGCCTTGGGCAACTGTCTGTGTGGAGTTTGCACCTTCTCTCTGTGTCTGTATGGGTTTCCTCCGGGTGCTCCAGTTTCCTCCCACAGTGCAAAGATGTGCAGGTCAGGTGAATTGGCCATGCTAAATTGCCCGTAGTGTTAGGTGCATTAGTCAAGGGTAAATGTAAGGGAATGGGTCTGGGTGGCTTGCTCTTCGGAGGTTCAGTGTGGACTTGTTGGGCCGAAGGGCCTGTTTCCACACTGTAGGGAATCTAATCTCCCAAGATCTTAATCAGCTCTCTCTACATTTTATGGCATTGACTCCTTTTAATGCCATACATTAATTAGCTGCATTTGAGTGAAGCATTGGACACAGAGTAGGTCTCAAGCTTCCAGCACCCCAGTGATAAGACGAACCAACACTCTATTTATCTTTGATGAATGGATACGGATCATTAGACCATTGTCTTCCATAGTTGTTGAGAACGTTATGAAAATTTATCATATTTTGATTTAAAGCAGATGAACTTGTGTAAAGAAATCTAATATGTTTCTTGACATCTTCAGACAGAAGCCAAGTATCTGAGAGAGAAAGAATTGTCACCTGAATTACTGGACCTTGCTTGCACGGATATGAGTTAATTACCAACTATCTTTGTATCTTGCCTGTGGATGCTGCAATAATATTGAGCCTTTCTTATTTCAGTTCTCCAAACTGAAGCAATATTTTGTTATTAACTTGTGAAGAATAAAATGGAAATACAGCTAATCAAAACTTTCGAAAGGTATTTATTAAGCAGTCTTACAGCAGACTTATGCAAACAGTAAGGATACATGGAACTAAAAGGAAGGTGATAACTTATACTAAATTGGCTAAAGGATAAGAGGCAGAAAGTAATGGTGTATGGATGTCTTTATAAGTGGAGAAAATTATACAGCAATCCAGAAGTTGGTATCAGGAATGTAACTTGTTTTGAAGAAATTACTTAGACTTGAGTTTGTGGAGCATATTCTTAAAGCGTGTGAATGACGTAGGACAAGCAAAATGATCGAATGATAAACCTGACCCATAGCAGGAAGGGATAGACCGGTAAAATGCCAGATTTCTGGCCTATCTGTCTGGAGAAACTTCTTATCCCCCCTCGATAGAAGATGCCTCTCCTTCAGGTCAATGTCAAAACTGAGGTCTTTAGTGTTACATCAGAGCACTTTGGAGCTTGCTTTCAATTCATCCCAGAATTACTTTCTGTATCTATACCCTTCTTTCAGAGGAACAGGCTGATTTGACATAGTACAGGCCATCTTGAGATTGTGCTACAGCTTTTTGTAATTTTGCACCCCCAATGCAGATGCAAAACCACTCAATAGCATACTTACTATGAGCTACATGTTGTAATCATGCAACTGAGGAATTTGCGCAAGAGTTGAAGATTTTATATTGAATGCAAACAGTGCAGGCTGAATGCGTATTGAGATCCCTTCATCCATTTTTGTTGTTGTCAAATTTTATGGCCTAACAGTTTAAAACAATATTTTGAACTTGGTAATTAGTTTTATTTCAAGTGGACAAATAACCTGGATAATACAAACATGTTTAGTCTAAATGTTTAGCATGTCCATCCTAAATTGGATTAATTGTGAAAGATAATTCTAGGAATCTGGCCAATATAATAATGTGATACACATTAAGTAGCAACTTACAAAAATAAGAAGCAGGTGCAAGCTTGTCCATGTATCTATATTATATAGCAACTTTGAGCAATTTTGTTTTAATGAAAATGTTAATTATTGCACATGGAAAACTATTCTGCACATGTCATGGAACATATTTATTCATCGAAATTTCTAGACATTTGAAACCTCATTTAAACATTACTGGTCTTTGATTACAGAAGTATAATAAAACAGATTTGAACACTGATCTGTAGCTGTAGCATGCATCCAACTTGAAATGCATACAAAATATGGCTTGGGATAGCAATTCAGCATTTATAATTATGCAGTTAGCAAAGCAGATTCATTATCTTGATCTAATTACGCATTTTCAACATCTTCTGTGCAGTTTGGCAATTTCTCTGATAATTTTGTTAATTTTATGAGTTGCATCATGTTTAATTGACCTCAGTGCAAACAGGGGCTGATAAGAGAGCCTCAATTCCAGAGGGAGGAAATCTCCAGCTCTCTCATCAGCACATATTTTGTAGAATTTACAGACTGACATCTAATCATATTAAACAAAGACAAAATAGAGATTCATATGACATAAAGTTAGTAAGTAAAATTTCATTGATAATGTGAGTCCAAATTCAAATAATAGCACAGAGTGGTTTGTATAAGATCTCTGTCAATGAAATTGAATTTATGCAAAGCTCAAAACTTGTTGAAAATAACTGGAATTGCAACTGGAGCATATTTGGAAATTATAGCAACAGGGAAGACTGCATTTGGTTAAAAATTAAATGTCAGTGCATGTTGTCTTTTATTTTTTGAAGTGTTTCTGGATCATTTAAACATATCGCTGCTTAAGTGGAAATTTTGAATCTCAAATAAGTTGGCTCAATGGATTGATGACTTTGTGAGCAGGTGCCTGGACAAATGCCTCACAATAACTAACAAGTGGCCAGTTCGATGAATCAAATGATGAACCTATACCTTGCGATGAGGCAAGTAACAAGATCTCAGAGATGCCATGGGAAATTAAATATTTAAGTGCAACCAGTTGGCAAATAACAATCCGGCCCAAAGGAGGGTCTGATCATTGTTATATATAAAAAAGTATGGGAGGCATTGAATTCAAGCATAGGCAAACCTGATGCAGTATCACTGTCTGGTAACAAGAATCATTTACACATATGGCTTATGTGATACAGGATATAATTTGACAATGGTAGAGCTATGACTAATTGAGGATTGTTTGTATATAAGGGGAAAGGACTGCTCATTTCTTGATTTTTTGATGATGGAATAAATAATGTCTCATATGCTGAGAACCAGAATTGTCCAAAACCAGATATTTTTATAAACTACAGCACATCATTTTTAAGTATTATCAAAATGAACAAAACAAAACCTGAGACAATTTGGTTGGGTACTGCATTGGCATGGTGGTGCTTTGAACTAGTTGTCAGCTTCATATGCTGGTCTTTTCCCATGCTCAGATTGACCTTTAACCTTATCCAACAGTACAGTGATTAACAAAGCAGCCCCTAGGTAGTATTCACTATAGATATGGAGGGGGATGGAGGAAAACAGAATGTCTTGCACTCAGAAATTTATGACTTCCCAAACTAATTTTCCTACAGTAATTTTCAAATTAGCATTTTAGTCAAAAGGATTTCTTCACTATTATGTATTCTATTAACAAACTTTAATAAAAATGCATTCACTTGATTTCATTCGCCTCCTGTCAATTAAATTAGGAGTTTAATTTTTCTCTCTTCAAAAACCAGCAAGAGTTCAGTGTGAACTCAGGACAGAGATTGTCACTTTTTTTGCCAGTAGTACCATAATCATGGCTAGAATGCCACTCAAGGTCCTGTGTGATAGAACTGCAAGTTTCAGACCTAAACCTTTCTCGCAGAGAGGGTGTAGATGGTAAGGAACCTTTATGACTTGCTGCCCCAACTTCAGGGAAAGTGACCTGAATACCTGGATTTTTAGTCAGGGTGTCAGGTGTACGCTTCAGCCCAGCTCATCACCCCTTGAAAGGTTAGCAGGCAGCCATAGGAACTTTCCAATACTGTGGCTGACATTCTGGTTAGAAGGATCACTGAGTGCTCTTGGCATCTGTCCCAGTTGTGTTAAAAGAAGTTAGGTCCTCCAGTCCTCACCATTCATTTCCCATCCATGCCAATTCATGCTCACATCCTTCCTTCATGGGTCTTACATCATACATGCTGACATTTGTCCCTATGGCTGCTTCGACCCCATTCACCAACTACTTGTCAACTTACTCCATTTCGAGCTCAACACCCATCACACTTTGCTTTTAAATCTTCCGTGACAATTTACACAGTATTTAGTATAGATCAATTTCAAGATCCATGCTGAGACTGAACAAAATAAAGCTCAAAGTATTCATATATAAAAAGAACTCTCATAGATAAAAGACAATCAATGCATTTAAATTCCTGCAAGTGCATTTTTACTTGCTGACCATGCCAGCGTTTATTCTGAAGAAGGAATTTTGAAGAAGGGTCACTGGACCCAAAATGTTGACTCTGCTTTCTCTCCACAGTTGCTGCCAGTATTACTGAATTTCTCCAGCTTTTGTTTCAGTGTTTATTGCCAATGCACTTGAGAAGGTGGTCTCTTGAACCTATAATCCATGCACTGTAAATAGACCCACAATTCAATCACAAAGGGAATTATGTGATTTTAACCCTCCAGCACTGAAGCAAGTCAAAATGGTGAAGACAGGAGGGGAGCTTGCAGGTGGTGGTATTGCTGTCGATCAGCTACCCTTGTCTGGATGGAAGTGGAGTGTCCAAATCTTGCTGCATTAGAACATTGACCACTTCAATGTTTGAGGAGTCATGAATGAAGCTGAATATTATGCAGTCATTCCTACCTTAGACCTGATGATGCAGGGAATGTCATTGATAATGCAGCTGAAGATAGTTAGATCAAGGACACTACCCAGAGGAACTTCTGCAGATATATCATGAGCCTGAGATGACTGATGTCCGACAATCACAACCATCTTCCTTTTGCCAGGTATGACTTCAACCAGTGGAAGGTTTTCCCCTGATTCCTATTGATTCCATTTTTGTTCTGGTTTGCTGATGCTACGTTTGGTCAAAAGTGGACTTGAGGTAAGGGTAGTCACTCTCACTTCCCCTCTTGAATTGAGTTCCTTTGTCTAGGTTTGAACCAAAGTTATAATGTGGTCAGGAGATGATTGGCCCTGGTAGAACACAAAGTTGATGCATTGTTAAGCAAGTGCACTTTTATGACACTTTCAATTACTTTCCTGATGATTGAGAGAGGATTTAATACCCATTGAGACAAACATTTTGTATACATAACCCTCTTTCAAAGAGAGTTGCTACCTACATAACCATTTGAATCTGTCAATAAAGCTACACCTAACAAGACTCCCCATCACCACCCATTGTGATAGTGGGGAAGTACGGTGGTTCAGTGGTTAGCACTACTTCATCGCAGCACCAGGGGCCTGGGTTCAATTCCAGCCTCGGGTGACTGTGTGAAGTTTGCACATTGTCCCCATGTCTGCGTGGGTTTCCTCTGGGTGCTCCGATTTCCTCCCATAATACAAAGATGTGCTGGCTAGGTGAATTGGCCATGCTAAATTGCCCATAGTGTTCAGAGATGTGTAGGTTAGGTGCATTAGTCAGGGGTAAATATAGTGTAGCAAGGTAGAGGAATGGGTTTGGGTGAGATACTCTTCGGAGGGTCAGTGTGGACTTGTTGGGCTGACGGGTCTGTTTCCACACAATAAGGAGTCTATAATTCTACAATGATAGGTTGTGAAAGCAACCAAACAGTTATAACAAACTTATAAAGATAGCTGTCAGACATATCCCAACAAATATAAGAAAGTGAGGACTGCAGATGCTAGAGATCAGACTCGAAAGTGTGGTGCTTGAAAAGCACAGCAGGTCAGGCAGCATCCGTGGAGCAGGAGAGTCAATGTTTTGGGCAAAAGCCCTGCATCAGAAAAGGATTCATGCCCAAAATGTAAATTCTCCTGCTCCTTGGATGCTGCCTGACTTG
Organism: Chiloscyllium plagiosum; assembly: GCF_004010195.1. Classification (NCBI taxonomy): domain Eukaryota; kingdom Metazoa; phylum Chordata; class Chondrichthyes; order Orectolobiformes; family Hemiscylliidae; genus Chiloscyllium; species Chiloscyllium plagiosum. Next base: position 83,874,187 of record NC_057710.1, read on the forward strand.
CTGCTTTTCCGGCATCACACTCTCAACCCATATACCAACAAATAGCTATTGAAATTGCAAGCACCTTTTTTTTAAAGTCAGACACAACAGTTTGTTTTATTTCAAAATTTAAAGAGCAGGAAATCTAAATAACTTGACAGCTTGAGAGTTTTATGAGTCTTATTCACTTTTCTCATGCATTCCTGTCCACTCTTAGAAATTATAAGGTACAAATTGTGCGAAATGTGCTCCAGAAAGAATGGGGTCTGCTTGAACCTAATGCTGAGTTCAATAGCACCTCCTGTATTTGGGTGTCCTTTTATGGAAATCTCATCCTGTTCCATTACCTTGTACTCCCCCTGGAGCAAGGAGATTCTGTTAGAAATGGGGGCAGAACGTTTGAAAGCAGCATCCCAGCACTATTCTGGTTAACTATGGCATTTCCACAACTGCACAAAAATATATGCCTCAGTATCTAAACAATTTGATAAGAAATTAAATGAAAACAAAGTTGTGGTCAACTTACTTAATTGAATAAAATGAGAAATCAATGCAAGACTATGAAGCTTCATCCACCAGAAGAGTGAACAAATTTTTCAATGAACCCACTGGTTGTATTCAAAGCATGATGGAAAAATATAACACGGCAACAATTACCACAGAATATCTCAAATACACAAGTGGGCAGAAAACTAGAGAGTGTCAATCAAGAAAGTATTAGGTGATGCTCATCAGCTAATATGACAAAAGCAACTATCTATTAGTTTCAAAATAGTCAGACGTTAAAGGCTAATTCCTAACTCAAGAACATGCTATTCCTTTATTGGAGCATCAAAAATAGTTCAATACTACACTTTATGATAATGAAGTCGTCAATCTTTCTGATGAAATGTCATGTGATGTGTATGTTATCTATCAGTAGACTGAGCTTCTTTGTGAGTGCCAATGTCATCAGTGATGATGTTTGACTGAAGACCACGAGTCGGTAACGTGATGGGAATTGGACAATGTTTGTAAAGGACTCCGAAACATGAATGAGGAAAGCAAACTGATACCAGCCAGGTGGACTGCATTAGTGTTTTCCAGTTCAGTACATTCCTAAAATATGCATGTCTCAGTCAGAAATCTACATGATCCATACTGCACTTAAACTGAAAAGTGACAACAGAATTGCCTGGGGCTATCTAATAAAGTTCTTGCAAAGCATTGCCTTGTTTGCACAACATAACCCTCAAAGCAAAAAGGTGAATTTTGGAGAGAAGGCCAATCTATTTCAAAGCAGAAGAACCTTAATGATACAGGATTGTTTTGCTGAGTTTTTGATGTTAAAATTGCCATATTTGCTCTTCTGGTTTCTGTCTGAATTGCATGGTTTCACAATAGGCTATGCTTAGGCTTTGAGATTGTGAGTAATAACGTACTAATAACTATTTGTTGTTATTGTTCTGTTTTTGTAGTTTACCTAGGACTTGCTACTTTCCAAGGATGTTGGTTAGCTTATTTGGTTTGTGACATATAATGATACCAACAGTGCGGATTCAGTTCCTGCACTGGCTGAGGTTGCTATTCAGGACTCTCCTTCTCAACCTCTCCTTTCATCTAAGGTGTGGCAACAATCCAGTAAAGCCACCACCAGTTATCATCCGAAAGGGGGAGCAGCTTTACACTTTTTTAGGGTCATGGTAACTTTACGTTCCTATTTCCTAACTATCTTGTCCAGAAAGTCAAATTTCTACTCAGAGGAAGCAAACTTTCACATAATTTGAAAATTATTTTTCCAATAAGTTGAAGGTGAAATTATCAAGAGAGATGCCAATTGCGGCAGATATGACAATGTACACATCTTGTTTTCAGATATCACGTATTTCTGGGAATTTCTGAAGAAATGTTGTTCAAGCAGGAATTGAGAATTTTATTTTATGGTATTTGCTTGCTTTAATGATTTCCTTATAAAGCTAATTCTCCAAAATGTGAAATATTGCAGATCATATAGATAGTGAAGACAAATATCCTTTCAGTAAGTATCTTACATAGTGCCAACATTGAAGCTGTCTTATATAGTGCTAACATTGAAGCTGTCTTACATAGTGCTAACATTACTGCTCAGTTTAAACCACCAGGGAAAATGTGAATGAACTATTTATTCAGAAATAGACAAGGCAGTTATTTAGGTTTTATCAACCCATTGGACCCTATCCAATTAAAACAGATCATAAATTAACATTCTTATTTTAGATTACATGTGCAAGAGACAATGTATCAATGTGATCATTAAAAAGCATTATGAAAACAATTGGTTAAATTAGGTCTATAAAATTGCTTAATAGCTGTTCAATTATTTCTAAAGAGTATTTTGTATTGTAATTTGTAAATATTGCTTCAGGATGATTTAATGTCACATTGATTGTGGTAATACTTAAAAATCAGCAAAGCAAGGAAATATTGCTTCCAGATTGAGGAAGATGGTTACTTATGAGATGTCATAGTTCATTTGAAAAATCTTGTTACATGATCTAAATGCAATATAAACAGTACATATTCCTATGAGAAATGAATTTATATTTGATTCACACATTAATATGACAGTTGAGTTCACACATTTGGCAAAAGTACAAGTATTTTGGGGATTGGATGGTGGAAGGAAAACGTTTCTTCATAAAAGTGTTCTCAGTTATGTTCTTCAGTTATGCCTGAAGTGAGGAAGGCACCAGGTAGCTATCAATATTCTACTAGTTTGAGATAATAGCTTATTTTGTGCAACTCTTTCAAATTACAACTGTTATGAGCAAAAGAATTTTGGATGAGAAGAATGACTTTGAGACATTTTAAATTGTTACATGTCTGTTCACCGCAGCTCAGGATTTTAGTGTATTTATTCCATAGGGAATAATTTCTGCTGTTTTTCAGTTGTAGTTAAATCACAAACCCATTCTTTATGTTTATGTTATAAATATTAAAGAGCAAATTCTCTGATGTTTGGTTTTCTTACCATTTGCGTATTCAGAAACATTCTGCACAATGTAAAATATGACAGGTTACATGTTGATAAAAATTCACATTGCAGAAAGCAGTGTGCTTGCTCATTGTAACACTTATGCTTTGGATGCCAAAGTGAGTCTTCATCTTCATCTTCTAACCTGTCTTCTATAATTAGATTTCATTCTGTATTTCTAAAATGAATGCATAGCAAAACCAAGATGAATGTCAATTGTATTATTCTTATAAATCTGGTTATTAGTACGAAACAATGCTCATGTAAAAATGCCATTTTATTTATATGCTCAAAGCTTTTCAAATTCTTCCTTTCTATGATGCTGTTGATCAGAAAATTAGTTTCACTTTCTGCTTTGAGTATTGTGCAGTTCAAAAATATAAACTACTCTTCAACGGGAGCCATATTTGCATTAATTTCAAATTCCATTTCCTGAACAAAACAAACATGAACTTTGTATGCAATTAGATTTCTAATTAGAATCTCACAAATATAAAAGTATCAATAGTAAATATTGTATGCCAATTATCTTTGAAGGACAGTCTGTTTTCTGCCAATTTAAATGATAGAATGAGAAAGGGAAAGAGAGACAACACGAGTGCACAAAAGAGTATTTCTGTTAATCCACATTCAATATAAACTGTATTATCAGAATAGCTGAAATTAGGCTATTTAATAGCACATGCTATCAGAATACTGACCATCATTTAGTGCATTAAAATCTCATGGCAACAATTGTAGAAAATAAACTAAAATGAAAGTTGCAAATCCTAAAATACAGAATACCTTTTGAGAAAAGAAAGATTGTATTTAGCTGTGTGGATGAGAAAGAAAAAGTGTCAATTTCTTTGTATAATTCCACGATCCACGCAATTATTTTTAACATTTTCTCCAAGTAAACAGATACCTTCATGCCTGAAATTAGAATGCTTACACCTTCATTTTATGTGGCACTAAGGGAACATTAAGGACTACAGGCAGTAAATGCTTAAAGATGTGTTTTTACCTTTTCACTTAATGACACTTAGCTTCACCAGTCACCCAAAAATATATTGAATATCATGGTAATAAAGCATTATCTTAAATGTACAGTATCTGTCAGAATGATGTTCAATTAATTGTTCTTCTGTTAATTGAAGCATGATTTTTTGTTATATTAACTCAGTAGCGTTCTAATTATGTAGAATCTTAACCTTTATATTTTTGCAGATGACTTGTCGAGAAGTTGGCTCTCGGAACCAGCCATATTCATTAGTACCTGTCATTAATGGCAATGTATTGAAAAGAACACTCAAGTATGCTGTAAGTTAAATCAAGGATAAGTTATAAAATTTGTAAAAATGTATATTAGAATAAATATTAACCATAAAAAAGAACACAGGCAAAGGAAAGAGAATTGATCAATTGTAAAGAATATTTGATAGTTTATTTAACTTTGGTACAAATTTTCATGATGGTAGAGAGGCTATCCATCACGATGAAAATGGCAGAAATGATCTGAAGTCACAAGTCCTGAACCAAAACATTAAACTTTGCTTTTTCACTGGTGTGGGAGTGGAGTCCAGCTGGGTTTTGCAAATGTGCACTTACAGAGGCCGCTAGTCATTTAAGACATTAACTTTCTCCAGTGCTGGGCATTTTGGCATCTCTGTAATATAGAACCTGAAATGTGAATCATAGAATCCCTACAGTGTGGAAACAGGCCACTTGGCCCAACAAGTCCACACCATCCCTCTGAAGATTATCCCACCCAGATCCATTCCCCTACCCTATTACTCTACATTCCCCATGACTAATGCGCCTAACTTACACACCACTAAACACTATGGGTAATTTAGCATGGCCAATTCACCTAACCTGCACATCTTTGGATTGTAGGGGAAAACTGGAGCACCCAGAGGAAACCCATGCAGACATGGGGTGAATGCGCAAACTCCACACAGACAGTCGCCTGAGATTGGAATCGAACCCAGGACCCTGGCACTGTGAAGCAGCAGTGCTAACCAGACCCGCTTGGAGCATGCCTGAAATTTGTGGATTTATTTGGTTAGCCACGGTGCTTCTGTGTAAAGCTTCCAGGATACTGTAAGAATGATAGTGGGTTGAGTTGGGAGAAAGAGGGGATGTCAGATGCCCTTAAGGGAGGGAAGATACGTTGAGGAGGGTCTCACATTTCTATTAGTGGGGGAGTGGAGGTGTCCTTTGGAATTATTAAAAATATGCATAATTCTGCTTAAAAGTCCATGTGGCCATTGAACCATCAAGCTGTCAAAGAACCAAAAGGCTGTCAAAATACATTTGGGGTAAAAAAAAAGTGGAGTACCAGGTATTGTAATATTGAGCTGAAAAACTTCAGGTGGTTTCACTGCAAGAATCCTTCCTACAGACATTAGTAGAAGCTATCGATATCATTTGGGGAAAGTCTTCAACGGAAGTTGATTCCACCAGGATAAACTGTAAACAGCACAAGGGTTACATTTTATGTATTAGATCGTCCCATTATATCTGAGATACATGATAGTCTTTTATGAGATATAAAACTCATTTTAAAAGTTAAGATCCCTATTACTGAAATATTCTCACTCAGAATTGGTAAAAATAAAGAATTGCTTAGCTTCTACCAGGAACAGCACTTTATATCCTAATGAGTGGAGTCTATGTCAGTGTACATTTTCAGATGCAAACTGTCTCGCATTGGATATTTCACTGTGTGCTTCACGACTGAAGTCCCACCATATCATTTTTACAGTGGGGTGTCTGTCAAGTAGTTTGTTTTATAGGCGGAACCAAGTTCTTTCAGCATAGGCACTTCAATAAAATGCATGTTTCTGTAAGAAAAGAGCATTATGTGAAACATTTGTTTTCATTAGAGATTAGTTGAGGGAATTTTGACATGTTTAATTTTTATATAATCAATAACATACAGGGGCTGAGGTTCTTATTGATGTATGAGGGCCACGGGGATGATTAAAGAGGGAATGGGGCATGAGGTTAAGGGGCATGAGCAACCATGGAGTGGTAAAGGGACAGAGGGTTTCATGGAAGCTATAAAACGACATGGTTCAGACTGGATGGACCATGATGAGTCTGGCTTGATGGTGTATGAGGAATGAGGACCAGAAGGATGCGCTTGATTTTATTCCCTTTTCCATCAAATTACATTGCCTTCCCAATGCTTATACCTATTCTGTATATACCGCCAGCATTCTTTGCTCTCATTCAGGAAAACCTGCCTGTCCCGAGTGACATTCAACAGCCTGGGCCAGTTTTTTTCCTGGCTCACGTTGGCAGGTCGAGGAAATCTCCCATTTTTGTATTCCCAACCCTGGATCAAAATTCCATGCTTTATACTGTGAATCGGAAATGTTTGGGTTTAAGCCTCAGTCCTGAGACATGAGCCGACAATCCAGGCTGATGTTCCATTCCAGTACTGCGAGTCTGTTGCACTGCCAGACATACTACCTTTAAGATGTGATATTAAGCTGCCCTCTCGGGTGGAAATAACTATTTCCCTCTATTATTTGGAAAAGAAAGGACGGCTCCTTCAGTGTCCTGATCAACATTTATCACTCAAAACAATCTCACTGTCTGATCATTCATCTTATTGCTGTTTGTGGAATGTTGCTTCATATAAGTTGGCTGTTGTGATTCCCTACTTTTCATTGACACTATCTTTCAAGGGTAATCTTTTGATCATGAAGCATTTGACAATGTTCTGAGGTCTTGAATAGCATTATAACATTGTGATTTGTTGTAATATTTATTCAAACATTTCATCACATTTATTGATAAATTTATTCATTTGAATGAAAAACAGGGATCACAACAGCCAATTTATTATTTTTTTTAACATAGTCAGTGCCCTAAACTGAGGAGACTCTAAATCTCCTGTTTTTTTTTTCTTTTTTCTTTTCTTTTTTTTTCCCTCTGCCCCTTCCTGGCAGTGGTAGTGCTTATATTTGTCCCAGCACCCATTTTGTCTGAGTGCAGGTGTGAGACACAGTGAAAGTCAATAGGTGTATGAATCTTTATTCATTTACAACAGCCAATTTATTTTGGTTGGGTTAATATCAGACAGTAACTTCACTATTCATTGTCACAGAAGACAAACTGGCATTGGAAACAAAGTGGCTTTAAGACAACTGACATTTCTGAACTTACACTTCGTGTAAAGTCTGAAGAAGTGGGATGCGTATGCCTGATCATGCAAGCACATAATTGTGATGCATAATTTATAAAGAACAAAGAACATTTGAATAAAAAGTTGCTTGCTCATTTGATTAAGAGTTGATAATCCCAAATGAAGATTCAAGCATTTAATTTAAACACCAAGGATTTACTAATAAAAGATTGCTTTCCATTATGATTAGTCTTTCATTGTTATTTAGTGTTTTGTCTCCCTGATTATTTTATCACCTTTTTTTTGTACTCTAGTATCAACCAATCTACTATCTCTTTAAAAGTATGCAAATTTAAGCACAGATATCTGCCCAGAGTTGTCAACCCAATGGCTCTGAAAATGACCTTGGCACAGTGGTTAGCACTGCTGCCTCACAGCGCCAGAGACCCTGGGTTCAATTCCCACTTCAGGCAACTGACTGTGTGGAGTTTGCACATTCCCTCCGTGTCTGCGTGGGTTTCCTCCGGGTGCTCCAGTTTCCTCCCACAGTCCAAAAATGTGCAGGTTAGGTGAATTGGCAGTGCTAAATTGCCCATAGTGTTAGGTGAAAGGATAAATGTAGGGGAATGGGTCTGGGTGGCTTGCGCTTCGGCAGGTCAGTGTGGACTTGTTGAGCCAAAGGGCCTGTTTCCACAAAGTAAGTAATCTAATCTAAAACATACATTATGGGTTGTACAAATCCTCTAATAGTTCCAAAATGGCATGTACTATCTGCATTGGCACTTTGATGCAAAGTGCAGCAAATGGCAATTGGTTGACAGCCAGTGCATAGTAAATCTGCAGGGATCCACACCACGATGGCTTCCCATCACTGTCCCTCTATTGCCAGGAAGCATAGCAGCTGAAGACTCCTTGGTTCAGTGAGGGGGCTATAGAGTCTAAAGACAGATCCAAAATATCTTCCAGCACCTGCTATACTATGTACATTAAATTTCAATATTTATATAGTTGCCCTGCCTGAACAACTCCCATTTCAGAGAGGCCACTCCTCTGATTGGGTCAGCAGTATCAGGATTTCTCCAGAATAGTATAACAGACCTACAAGCTGCCAATTCTGAGGCCTCTTGTGGTAAACAGCATGAGCCTGTCCCATTACCATGAAGTGCAGGCTTAAGGCCTGCTTTTTGGCTCAGTGTCACACAGAGAGGAAAACAGTTTTAAAACAGTGCTATATGGAAATGAATGTACTGGTTTTACTGGACCTTCATTTGGTGGTACAAGACAGGTCAGGTCAGATGTGATGTTTATTAGCATCTCCTTTTGGAAAGAGTGCTGAGGTCAAGATAACCTTCAGCTATGGCTTCTAATCTCTTTATCCCATGAAAATAAGGAAATAAGATCTAGAAGCAGGAGCAGGCAATTCAGCCCCTTGAGCCTCATAGCTGATTGCATCTTAGCCTCAACTTCATTTTGACACCCCCAAAATCATAGCATCAATGATCACATATAATTTGAACACATGATGGAGTGGAGGTCTTTTCTGTTCATAGGTTGGTGATAAGGCTGTCTCAAAGCAACATGTGTGCAGCTGATAATATCCTGCAGCTGGGGGAAACCGCTAATAGTGGAGAATTCTCTGCCTGTTTGATTCTCATCCTCATGGGACAAGGATATGAAGAGCTATATTCTAGGAAAGATGGCCACAGTAATATCCCAGACACAATAATGGGTTAAGGATTGGGAGGTTTTACCCAGGTCTCTATTGCTCCCTGAAATGAACTGTTGGAATAAAGGTGCAGCTGGGACCTTGATAGCCGCCAGGAAGGAATTTCAACTTATTCCTCCTGAACAGAAGTCCTCCCCGAGCAGACGATACAGTTAGGAGATGATCAGTGTCTGAGTGATTGAAGAAAATGACAGTGAAGCCTACAGATGTGGCATGTCATCATTCTCCTCCATCTCCTCCACCTGGAGCTTTTCCTGCTAGAGGCTTTGTGGTAGATGCTGGAGCTTAGCAGATGATGGGCTTGTTGGTGAGATTCTAATCACAAACTCCTTCGGTGCTGTTTGATTGTGCAGAGGCAAAGGCTGGGAATTGAAAATCCCAGGGGATTCAATCTTTAAGAAGGGCATGCAAAAAAGCAAAAGAATTTCGATTTCGATTGATTTTAGATTTTATTGTCACGTGTACTCAAGTACAGAAGTGCAGAAGTTCAGTGGAAAGTGTATAGTGTCATATGGTGCTATCTTAAGTATTAAAGTGCCTAGGTACAAAAAAAACTTAGGTAAAAAATAGTAAGAGAAATGAGAGTTAAAAAGTTAAGCATTACTTCATAGCATTAAGTAGAAAAATAAAGAAATAAGATAATAGTTAACATTAAAGTATTTTGTAATATAAACTAGGAAACTGTTTGATTGTGCAGAGGCAAAGGCTGGGAATTGAAAAAAACTTAGGTAAAAAATAGTAAGAGAAATGAGAGTTAAAAAGTTAAGCATTGCTTCATAGCATTAAGTAGAAAAATAAAGAAATAAGGTAATAGTTAACATTAAAGTATTTTGTAATATAAACTAGGAAAATAGAAATAGAAATTAAAAATTCAACAGTCTTTGATAGGCCCTCTGCTCATCTCACTCTCTGGGAGACTTCAGCTGTCTTTTCTTGACACTGCCACAGATACTGTCACTGTTGCCTTTCTGATCTCTCCAGGTGCCTCAGGAACATGCTTGGGCAGGATCCACTCACACACCAAACTGAGACGCCACCATGAACCACAGAGAGACCAGGCCGAGACCCGCCATGAGCTGCTCAGAGACCAGGCCAGGACTCACCATGAGCCACTGAGAGACCAGGCTAGGACCCACCATGAACCACTGAGAGACGAGGCCAGGACCTACCATGAGCTGCTGAAAAACCAAGCTAGGACCCGCCATAAGCTGCTGAGAGACCAAGCTGGGACCTACCATGAGCCATTGAGAGACCAGGCTAGGACCTACCATGAGCCGCTGAGAGACCAGGCTAGGACCTACCATGAGCCATTGAGAGACCAGGCTGGGACCTGGTCTTAGAGACCAGATTTAGTTGAATGTGATAGTCTCAGTAACCTGATTAAAAGGCATAACAATGGATGGAAAATAGCTAATATTTCAGGAACAAATTAATTGTAACAGTTATGTATTAGCTGACCAATAGTTATACGGAGCTAGACCTTACCATCTAACAAGTTCTAGTGTAGAAAGGAAAAGCTATGCCAGATTAAGAAATAGTTTTAAAAAGTCACATCAACAATTTGAATTTTGGCTCTTAAATATATAAAATAATTTTCAGATAATCTGCTAGTAAAATTTAAAACAATTCAAGGAAAACAATTGTTAATACCTGGCATCCCATCAGACAAGCATTTTTGTTGTTACAAAGAACATGGTAAAATCAGTCCATGTTGCATTTAGTAGCAATGTTGATATAACTAATATAACAGCAAGGGTACTATAACAATCTGAACCAGCCACTTTTACATCTCTTGCTTTTAATAATCTCAAAGAGTTGCCTAGCAATTTGGCAGATGAGCTAAGTAAGTTAACTGGAATAAATCTTAATCACAGAAATGTCATGACTGACCACAAGGATATCAAACTTCATAAATTTCTAAATGTGTGATGATTATTCTCCAACCACATTTACTTGAAGCAATCAGGAAGTTTGTTTTTTTTTCCTCCTTATGCCCGCTGTTAATTAATTAAACCAGAAATGCACCGAAATGAATTTTACAGATGGGCTGCTCAAATTCCATGAATTCATTAAATTAACACTGGGGTGTGTATTTGATGCTTTGTGGTGGGAAAGAAATTGCAATCGATCTGAAAATTATGCTTCCATAACAATAGCAGCAAATTGGTGTAGGTGGCAATGACATGTAACAATTTGCTTTCATAATGGGGAAAATGACTGTTCCAATTGTATGAAGGGATAATTAAGACACTGAAACAATAGACAGTTTGTGTACATTGAAACAATAAGCAGTGATTTTGAATTTTAAAATGCTTTATTATTCTGCATGTTTTGCCACTGATGTTCAAAATTTGATTGCAGCTTAATAAGAACAAACTATTCCTGTAAAATCAGGTGGCAGATTCAGAACAATAACTGTCATTTTTATTTTTGTAACTGAGGGAATTAGCTTCCATTATAAAAAATTAAATAAGTAGTAAACTTCAAGTAGCATAATTAGTGCTAATGAAATATTTTATGAGATTTATCCAGTTTTGTTTCAGCTCTGTGCTTTATATAGGAGTAGGAATAGTGATTAGACAGCCACTGCAATTACTGAATTCCCAGTTGAAGCAGTCTACAAAGTAAGGTGAGTATTGTGAACTGTTGCTTCAACTATGAAGCAGCTTATAATATGGGTCCAACTTCATGAAGATTGAATTCCAAGCTTCTCTCTTTCTCTTTCTTGTCCAGCACTTGACATTGCTGCAACTATTAACATCCACATTTCACAAGCTATTCAACCAAGATCACCATCTCACCCAAACAGGTTGCATGACACATATAGACAAGCTTGCCCCTCTGTTGCAAGACAAGGTCAGGCAGAACTAGAGACAGCAGGAGTTAAATAGAGGGAAAAAAGTAACCTAAATATCTGACCCCCAGTGAGAATTCAGTGTCAGCTATGCCCATTTCTTAAGATGCGACCATTGGACTGGGACTGAAATGATTGAAAATGATGGCACATTGATGTCTAATCCTCTTTCACATCCCACATTTCTCTTTTACAACACAGTTTTCTGCTTAACAAACAGAATAGTGCAGTTGCAAATGTTGTAAATATGTAGCTCTTAACTTCCCTGCCTTCTGAAATTCCAATCCTGAAATCCTTGCAATACAACTTTACCTGTAATGCTTCACACCCTGCTTCCTTCAGGAACTCCATTCCATTCCCTCTGTTGCTTTGTCACCATTGATTCAATTTTGAGGATGCCACCTCCCACAGTGTGTTAGATCCACTTCCTATATAAAGCCATCATCCCTTTCCCTCCTTCTCAGAATAACAATAGCATTTTCTTTGTCTCACTTTTCTCCACCACCAATTTCCATGTTCAAAGGCAACAAAAAACAGAAGTTGCTGGAAAAGCTTAGCAGGTCTGGCAGCATCTGGGAAGAGAAATCAGAATTAACATTTCGGGCCTGGTGACCCTTCCTCAGAACTGATGGTAGCAAAGAAAATGTTTATTTATATGCAGAAGATAGTGTGGGGGCAAGGATGGGGATAGAGACTATAGAGAGAGAAGATATTTGGACAGACAAAGGAGTGGATAATGATTTGGTTGGGAGACTGAATATGGAGACTGTTAGTGGCCAATAGGTAGTGTATAATGACAGACTATTTGATTACAAGGCCTTGTGTGTGGGGTTGGGGCGAGGGCATAGGAGAATTCAGGCCCTAAAATTATTGAACTTGATATTGAGTCCGGAGGGCCACAGGGTCCCCAAGTGGAAAATGAGATGTTGCTTTTTCAGCTTGTGCTGAGCTTCACTGAAATACTACTGCAAGCCTGAGACAGAGATGTTGGCCACGGAACAGGCTGGTGTGTTAAAGTAGCAGGCAACTGGAAACTCAGGGTCTGTTTTGCAGGCAGAATGTAGGTGCTCTGCGAAACGATGCTTTGTTTCCCCAATGTAGAGGAGACCACATTGTGAGCAAAGAATGCAATAGACGAGAAGACCATAAGACATAGGAGTGGAAGTAAGGCCATTCGGCCCAACTAGTCCACTCCGCTATTTAATCATGGCTGATGGGCATTTCAACTCCACTTACCCGCATTCTCCCCGTAGCCCTTAATTCCTTGTGACATCAAGAATTTATCAATCTCTGCCTTGAAGACATTTAGCGTCCCGGCCTCCACTGCACTCCACGGCAATGAATTCCACAGGCCCTCCACTCTCTGGCTGAAGAAATGTCTCCGCATTTCTGTTCTGAATTGACCCCTCTAATTTTAAGGCTGTGCCCACGGGACCTAGTCTCTCTGTCTAACAGAAACAATTTCTTAGCGTCCACCCTTTCCAAGCCATGTATTATCTTGTAAGTTTCTATTAGATCTCCCCTTAACCTTCTAAACTCCAATGAGTACAATCCCCGGATCCTCAGCCATTCCTTGTATGTTAGACCTACCATTCCAGGAATCATCCGTGTGAATCTCCGCTGGACACGCTCCAGTGCCAGTATGTCC
>NC_057710.1:83887552-83893834 GCF_004010195.1 Chiloscyllium plagiosum
TATTTGCTCACATTGAACTTCATCAGCCATTTCCTGGACCACTCTCCCAGACTGTCTAGATCCTTCTGCAGCCTCCCCACTTCCTCAGTACTACCTGCCTGTCCACCTATCTTTGTATCATCGGCAAACTTCACTAGAATGCCCCTAGTCCCTTCATCCAGATCATTAATATATAACGTTAATAGCTGCGGCCCAGCACTGAACCCTCTGGGACATCGCTTGTCACCGGCTGCCATTCTGAAAAAGAACCTCTTATCCCAACTCTCTGCTTTCTGTCAGACAATCAATCCTCAATCCATGCCAGTAGCTCACCTTGAACACCATGGGCCCTCACCTTACTCAGCCGCCTCCCTTGTGGCACCTTATCAAAGGCCTTTTGGAAGTCTAGATGGACCACATCCACTGGGTTTCCCTGATCTAACCTACTTGTCCCCTCTTCAAAGAATTCTAACAGGTTTGTCAGACACGACCTCCCTTTACTAAATCCATGTTGACTTGTTCTAATCTGACTCTGCTCTTCCAAGAATTTAGAAAACTCATCCTTAACGATATATTCTAGAATTTTACCAACAACCGAGGTTAGGCTAATTGGCCTATAATTTTCCATCTTTTGTCTTGATCCTTTCTTGAACAAGGGGGTTACAACAGCGATCTTCCAATCATCCGGGACTTTCCCTGACTCCAGTGACTTTTGAAAGATCTCAACCAACGCCTCCACTATTTCCTCAGCCACCTTCCTCAGAACTCTAGGATGTAGCCCATTGGGGCCAAGAGATTTGTCAATTTTAAGATCTTTTAGCTTTTCCAGCACTATCTCTTTTGTAATGGCAACCATACTCAACTCAGCAACCCTGACTCCCTTTAATTGTTAGGATATTACTCATGTCTTCCACTGTGAAGACTGACGCAAAGTACTTATTAAGTTCTCCAACTATTTCCTTATCTCCCATCACTAGCGTCCCAGCATCAGTTTGAAGTGGCCCAATGTCTACTTTTGCCTGTCGTTTGTTTCTTATGTATTGAAAGAAACTTTTACGATCATTTCTAATATTACTGGCTAGCCTACCTTCATATTTGATCCTCTCCTTCCTTACTTCTCTTTATGTTATCCTCTGTTTGTTTTTTGTAGCCTTCCCAATCTTCTGATTTCCCAGTGCTCTTGGCCACTTTATAGGTTCTCTCTTTTTCTTTGATACATTTCCTGACTTTCTTTGTCAGCCATGGCTGTCTAATCCCTCCCCGGATAATCTTTCTTTTCTTGGGGATGAACCTCTGTACTGTGTCCTCAATTATACCCACAAACTCCTGCCATTTTTGCTCTACTGTATTCCCTGCTCGGCTCTGCTTCCATCGATTTTCGTCAGTTCCTCTCTCATGCCCTCATAATTACCTTTGTTTAACTGTAACACCATTACATTCGATTTTGCCTTCTCTCTTTCAAACTGCAGACTGAACTCTACCATATTATGATCGCTGCTTCCTAAGTGTTCCCTTACTTTAAGATTTTTTATAAAGTCTGGTTCATTACATAGCACTAGGTCCAAAATAGCATGCTCCCTTGTGGGCTCCATGACAAACTGTTCCAAAAAGCCATCCTGTAAGCATTCCAAGAATTCCATTTCTTTGGATCCACTGGCAACATTATTTACCCAGTCCAGCTGCATATTGAAGTCTCCCATGATCACCATGACCTTGCCTTTCTGACATGCCTTTTCTATTTCCCGGTACATGTTGCGCCTCTGGTCCTGACCACTGGTAGGAGGTCTGTACATAACTCCCATTATGGTTTTTTTGCCTTTGTGGTTCCTCAATTCCACCCACACGGACTCCACATCATCCGACCCTATGTCATTCAGTGCCATAGATTTAATTTTGTTCTTAACTAACAAGGCCACACCGCCCCCTCTGCCCACCTCCCTGTCTTTTCGATAAGTTGTAAATCCTTGTATGTTTAACTGCTAGTCCTGAACCCCTTGCAACCACGTCTCTGTGATGCCTACCACATCATAATCATTTACGATGATCTGTGCCGTTAGTTCATCTACTTTGTTATGAATGCTACGAGCATTCAGGCAAAGTGCCTTATTTCTTATCATTAGAGATATTGGAAGTCATAAGATGTCCTAAGTTATCCTTCCTTTTTGTTGCATTCCTAATCTGCCTCAAGGTTAAATCCACCTACATACATGCTATCCTCCTGCTTATCTTTCCATTTAACTCCATCCTCCCTGTCGCTTTCACTTTCCCTTCCCCCAACTCAGAAGTTTAAAGTCCTACTGACCACCCTATTTATCCTCTTCGCTAGAACATTGGTACCAGATCGGTTCAGGTGGAGACCGTCCCAACAGTACAGATCCCCCCGGTTCCAAAACTGATGCCAATGCCCCATAAAATGGAATCTCTCTTTCCCACACCAATCCCTTAGCCACGTGTTTACTTCCCTAATTTTCTTATCCCTATGCCAATTGGCACGTGGCTCGGGCAGTAATCCGGAGATTATGACCCTTGAGGACCTGTACTTCAATTTCCTTCCTATTGCTCAATAATCCCCAAACAGGTCCTCCACCCTAGCTTTGCCTATGTTGTTAGTCCCAATGTGGACCACAACAACTGGATCCTCCCCCTCCCGCTCCAATATCCTTTCAAGCCAGTCGGAGATGTCCCGTACCCTGGCACCGGGCAGGCAACACACCATGCGAGACTCCCGATCCGGCTTGCAAAGGATACTATCTGTCCCCCTAATTATAGAATCCCCTATAACAACTACTTGTCTTTTTGCTCCCCCCTCTTGAATGGCCTTCTGCACCATGGTGCTGTGGTCAGTTGGCTCATCCTGTCCAGAGCCCTTTTCCTCATCCGTATAGGGAGCAAGAATGTCATACCTGTTGGACAGGGTCAAGGGCTGAGGCTCCTCCACTCCTGAACTCCGGTTCCCCCTACCTGCACACTTGCTGCAGATGTGGTCACTGCCATTCACAATGGGATCAGCCAGCTCCCACATCATACAGCTACAGCACATCACCTGCTCAGCCATCTCTGCTTAGTTAATTACTTTATTACTTTGTATAGATTTGTTAAAATACTTGCTGATACCTCTCTGTTATAGTCTTTTTCTAAAAACCAATTAATAGATAAACCATAAAAAGTAAATTTTTAACCATTCACCGATAAAGAAATAGAAAATCCTTACCTTAACAAACCAGAGTCCTATTTTTGGTTAGAGGAGGGAGGGGGGGGAGGAGGTTGGGGGGGTGGGGTGGGGGAGGATGTGGGAGACACAACACGTGTAGTGTCTCGGGTTCAGCCACTGCTCAGATATATTACTGGCAGTCCCCTGGTCGTCGCTCCCGCTCTTCCTACTTATTAACTAGGTTAGAGGAGGAGGGCAGGTGGGAGACACTACAGTAGTAGAGTCTCGGGTTTAGCCGCCTTGCTGATATATATGGTCACTGCTTTCCTTCCCAGTGTCCCTCCGGTCCACCTCACTTCCTCCGCTGCTCCCGCTCCTTCTCCGCTGCTGCTTGCACTTAAAATGGCCGTTGGCGCCGAAGGGTGAGTATTTATACTCACTGCTTACCTTCCCGGCTACCCCTCTGATCCCCGTCACTTCCTCCGCCGCTCCCGCTCCTTCTGTGAAAGAGAAAAACACTGCTGCCTGCTACCGGTAAGTAATTTTAATAAAAACTGCCTTACCTTATCTGCAGTCTTCCGAGTTCGTCCTACCTCTGCTGCTGCTCGCACTTAAAAGACGAGATTGTGTGAAATGCAGGTAGAGTGCTACTTCAACTGGAAGGTATGTTTGGGCCCTCGGATGCTGAGGACTCAGTATCAAGTTCAATAATTTTTGGGCCTGAACTGCCAAACATCCTCACCCCCAACCCCACACACCTGGCCTTGTAATCACATTGTCTGCCATTACACATTATCTAGTGTTAGCCACTAACAGTTTCCATTAGGAGCTATTCACTCTCCCAGCCGATCATTATCCACTCTTTTGTCAGTCCAACTGTTGTCCCTCTCTATAGACTCTATTCCCACCCTCCCCTCACCCTAGCGTCTGCATACTGGTTTTTCAACTTATCGAAAAGACAGAGAGGTGGGCAGAGGGGGTGGGGTTGCCTTGTTAGTTAAGAACAAAATTAAATCTATGGTATTGAATGACATAGCGTCGGATGATGTGGAGTCTGTGTGGGTGGAATTGAGGAACCACAAAGGCAAAAAAAACATAATTGGAGTTGTGTATAGACCTCCTAACAGTGGTCAGGACCAGGGACGCAACATGTACCGGGAAATAGAAAAGGCATGTCAGAAAGGCAAGGTTACATTGATCATGGGAGACTTCAATATGCAGGTGGACTGGGTAAATAATGTTAGTGGATCTAAAGAAAGGGAATTCATGGAATGCTTACAGGATGGATTTTTGGAACAGCTTGTCATGGAGCCCACAAGAGAGCAGGCTATTCTGGACCCAGTGCTTTGCAATGAACCAGACTCTATAAAAGATCCTAAAGTAAGGGAACCCTTAGGAAGTAGCGACCATAATATGATAGAGTTCAGTCTGGAGTTTGAAAGGGAGAAGGCAAAATCGGATGTAATGGTGTTACAGTTGAATAAAGGTAATTATGAGGGCATGAGAGAGGAACTGACTAAAATAGACTGGAAGCAGAGGCTAACCGGGAAGACAGCAGAGCAAAAATGGCAGGAGTTTGTAGGTATAATTGAGGACACTGTACAGAGGATCACTCCCAAGAAAAGAAAGATTAACCGGGGAGGGATTAGACAACCTTGGCTGACAAAGGAAGTCAGAAAATGTATTAAAGAAAAAGAGAGATCCTATAAAGTGGCTAAGAACAGTGGGAAATCAAAAGATTGGGAAGGATACAAAAGCAAACAGAAGATAACAAAGAGTGTAATAAGAAATGAGAGCATCAAATATGAAGGTAGGCTAGCCAGTAATATTAGAAATAATAGTAAAAGTTTCTTTCAGTACATAAGAAACAAACGACAGGCAAAAGTAGACATTGGGCCACTTCAAACTGATGCAGGAAGCCTAGTGATGGAGATAAGGAGATAGCAGGAGAACTTAACAAGTACTTTGCATCAGTTTTCACAGTGGAAGACATGAATAATATCCCAAAAATTAAAGGGTGTCACGGGGCTGAGTTGAGTATGGTTGCCATTACGAAAGAGACAGTGCTAGAAAAGTTAAAAAGTCTTAAAATTGATAAATCTCCTGGCCCCGATGGGATACACCCTAGAGTTCTGAGAGAGGAGGCTGAGGAAATAGCAGAGGCATTGGTTGAGATCTTTCAAGAGTCACTGGAGTCAGGAAAGGTCCCGGATGATTGGAAGATGGATGTTGTAACCCCCTTGTTCAAGAAAGGATCAAGGCAAAAGATGGAAAATTATAGGCCAATCAGCTTAACCTCAGTTGTTGGTAAAATTCTAGAATCCATCATTAAGGATGAGGTTTCTAAATTCTTGGAAGAGCAGAGTCTGATTAGAACAAGTCAACATGGAGTTAGTAAAGGGAGGACAGGCCTGACAAACCTGTTGGAATTTTTTGAAGAGGTAACAAGTAGGTTAGACCAGGGAAACCCAGTGGATGTGGCCTATCTAGACTTTCAAAAGGCCTTTGATAAGGTGCCACACGAGAGGCTGTTGAGCAAGGTGAGGGCCCATGGTGTTCGAGGTGAGCTGCTGGGACGGATTGAGGATTGGCTGTCTAACAGAAGACAGAGAGTTGGGATAAAAAGTTCTTTTTCAGAATGGCAGCCGGTGACAAGCGGTGTCCCACAGGGTTCACTGTTGGGGCCGCAGCTGTTCACGTTATATATTAATGATCTGGATGAAGGGATTGGGGGCATTCTAGCGAAGATTGCCGATGATACAAAGTTAGGTGGACAGGCAGGTAGTACTGAGGAAGTGGGAAGGCTACAGAAGGATCTAGACAGGTTGGGAGAGTGGTCCAGGAAATGGCTGATGGAATGTAACGTGAGCAAGTGCGAGGTCTTGCACTTTGGCAAAAAGAATAAAAGCATAGACTACTTTCTAAATGGTGAGAAAATTAATAAAGCCAAAGCACAAAGGGATCTGGAAGTGCTAGTCGAGGATTCTCTAAAGGTAAACATGCAGGTTGAGTCCGTGATTAAGAAAGCGAATGCAATGTTGTCTCTTATCTCAAGAGGGTTGGAATATAAAAGCAGAGATGTACCACTAAGACATTATAAAGCTCTGGTTAGGCCCCATTTGGAGTACTGTGTCCAGTTTTGGTCCACACAC
>NC_057710.1:83894275-83953073 GCF_004010195.1 Chiloscyllium plagiosum
GAGTGTAAAACTCACTGAGCTCGGGGAGTGAGTGTAAAACCCACTGAGCTTGGGGAGTGAGTGTAATGACAGGTCTAACATATGAGGAATGGCTGAGGATACTGGGATTGTATTCGTTGGAGTTTAGAAGATTAAGGGGAGACTTAATAGAGACGTACAAAATAATACATGGCTTGGAAAAGGTGGATGCTAGGAAATTGTTTCAGTTAAACGAGGAGACTAGGGCCCGTGGACACAGCCTTAGAATTAGAGGGGGTCATTTCAGAACAGAAATGCGGAGACATTTCTTCAGCCAGAGAGTGGTGGGCCTGTGGTATTCATTGCCACGGAGTGCAGTGGAAGCCGGGACGCTAAATGTCTTCAGGGCCGAGATTGATAGATTCTTGTTGTCTCGAGGAATTAAGGGCTACGGGGAGAACGCTGGTAAGTGGAGCTGAAGTGCGCATCAGCCATGATTGAATGGCGGAGTGGACTCGATGGGCCGAATGGCCTTACTTCCACTCCTATGTCTTATGGTCTTATGGTCTTATACAAACTAACATTTTCCTAGCTACCATCAGTTCTGGGCAAGGGTCACTGGACTCAAAATGTTAACTCTGATTTCTCTTCCTAGATGTGGCCAGACCTGCTGAGCTTTACTAGCAACTTATGTTTTTTGTGATTGATTTATAGCATCTGCAGTTCTTTCGGTTTTTATTCCATATTCAAAGGATTCTCTTCTGCCATTTCCAACAGGGTGCCACCACAAAACACATCTTTCCCTCCCCACTGTCAGTATTCCAGACAGACTGTTCCCTCTGCAACACCCTGATCTACTCTTCCATCAGTCTTCACCTCCTCATTCCCCAAAGGTGCATTCCCATACAATTGCATAAAGTTACCAGTTTGACTCCCTGTTTACTTTGCAACTGAAAAGTTGCCAATTTAGCTTGAATACACTTTCAGGAGTCCTGAAGAAGGGTTACACCTGAAACATTGACTTCTCCACCTCCTGATGCTGCTTGGCTTGCTGTGTTCTTCCAACCTCCTGCCTGTCTAACTCGGATTCCAACATCTGCAGTTTTTTTTGTCTCTTGAATACACTTTAGCTGTAACTATCATCTAGGCAGCGCACGTGAAGGAAAAGTGAAGGGAAGGACTATAGGTCTGTACTGAAATCTACTTGGTTTTGTTTTATGAATGGACATGGCATTGGGTCTCTTCTGTATCATAAGACAAGGTCCTTTCTACCCTTGCAGTTCACTTTTTCTGCTTAAATCTTTTAAATATTTCAACTACAACCACCTTTTATATAAATTTGCATAAACCAAACAAAAAACCAAAGAGGTGTTAAAAGAAAAATAAATCAAAAACAGCAACAAAAGTAGCAAATAATGACACCTTTAAAAACTTCACTTTGGTTCACTCTGAATTAGTAGATAGAGCAGACAACATAAACTCAACCAAAGCAGATAGGCAATTGCATTGTACTTCATTTAAGCACAGATTCTCTTTTTTAATCAGTGTGTTCAGTGACATTATTACATACCACTGGACTTGAACCTCGGCCTGCTGGCTAAAAGGTACCATTGTACCATAAAAGCCCATTAATTGAATTCCTTTTTGAATGTATTGCAACTCTTTGAAACAGCTGTTGTGTATTTCACATAAGGTCACTTCAAAAGATAGGCCACATACTGGTTATTTGCTTGGTGTGTGGTGAACAGAATGAGAGTGGTGTTCATTGAATTTTCTGGTTGCAAGTTCTCCATTCCATTATGTGCCACCAGCAGAAAGAATCAGAAAGCATAATCATTTCTTTATAATGTGATAATGATTAAGAAAAACCTTTATCTGGGAGTCTGCTAGATGGCAGAAAAATAAAATCAAGATCAAAGAATGTGCTGAAAATACTGGTGGATGCTCAGAACATGTCTCAATTGTAAATTACATGAGTTAGTGAATAAGAAGCAAATATCATGTTACAGGTCTGCTGAAGACATCATATAATACATGTAACTGAGCTGGTTGCATCCAGAGTTTACTATAGGAAATAATCCCTGTGCTCAACAAAATTCATTTCAACGAGTCAAAGTTCTGAGTTCAGAATTATCCTTTAAAACTAACTCATGCTAACAATATAAATAGGGAGACCTTTGAGACTCTGAGAGCACCGAAATGAGAACTGAAATCTCAGTCCGACAACAAATAGCAAATAATAATAGTATTCAGCCTCAAGCAAGTGACAGATATTCAGGCAGAAACTAGTAAAATGTTTCCTGCCTGGAAATCGAAGGAGCGGAACACAAAGCAATGGGTTGCAGGTTGATATCTGTAATTTTGCATTTGATTGTGCTTTTACTTTTAATTTCAAAATAGAATGAAGGCAATCTCTCTCCATAAGGAGAGTACAAAGTCTGATGGTAAGTCAGAGCCTGATCTTTGTACTTCCTACCAACAAGGGACTAGATCACGTCCTTTCCCCCGCAAAGGTGGAATTGTGTGAGGACTTGAAAATCTAAAAAAACTGTGCCACAGTTCAAGTGGTAACCACACTGCTCAGTATGAGACTGAGTATTACAGGCCAACAGAATCCTAGTTGGATCTTCCAAAATGTTTGAATTGTCTTTTCCCTGTCAAAGTGATAATGGTGGGTGTTGCAGTTACCCAATGGTAAAATCTGCACATAATTACTTTCCAAACCCCACATCAGAAATGTATAATATAGATAATAAAGCAGAGTAATTTTTAATTTAAACAGTGTCACAAGGCTAGTCCCTTTTTTTCTAAAAGCTGTTCCTTGGCTCAAGGAGACCCTGTCCTTGATTTTCTTTTTCAGAGGAGCAGTAAACCAAGCTGAGCTCCACTCAGTCTGGTTTGGTACAGAGGTGAAAAAGATTTTGAGAGGTCTTTTTTTTATAGGTAAACAATTGAGACTTCAGGCCAAAGTGGTCATGTTTTAGAGGTGACCTGTATAAAGAGAGGGGAGTGGTCAGCTCTCTAGCTAGGCTGAGCAATTTTAGTTCAGTCTGAACTGGGAAGTTAAACAGGGAGCTGTGTGGAAACGTTCTCTCTTTTCTGTCTTTCAACTTTAACCTATAAGCATGTGTTCCATTTATACTGGGTTTTAAAGGGAGTTTGCTTATTGGGACTGTTATGTGCATTTGGAACAGCATAATTAAGTCGAGCTGGTTAGATTGAGTTCTGTGGATGCTCTTTCTTCTGTTCTTTGTATTTCATTGTGCAATTTTGTGAATATGTTTTTGGCTGTTTTAAAATCTAATAGTCAACCTAGCCATCTTACTCCAGGTAATTTTCACTGTATGCTTACTGAAACAAATTGCAAAGTTAGGTCTAGGGCTGCCTGCTTAAGAGTGGTCTGGCCTAGTTCATTACAGATTGGGAGTTGTTTGAGGGATTTTAAATAGCAAGTGGTTGATGCTAGTGTCTTTATTTTGGGTGTTGGTTTGGTTGGGTAGACAAAGCTTGGGATAGGAATGGCCAAAAGTTTTCTGGATGTTGATGCGGTGACTTTGGAAATTTTGCAAAACGTGAATAAGACCTAGTTGCAAGAATCAGCAGAGAAGTTGGAATTGGCACTTCCTGCTTCTGTGAGGAAAGGAGACATAAGTACAGCAGTAGGTCAGCATTTAAACTTGCTGGAGAAACCATCAGAATCGAAAGGGTTGGCATGAATTCAATTGCAAATGAAGCAGCTTGAGTTAGAGGCAAGAGATAAGGAAAGGGCAGCAGAAATGAACCAAGTTGAGTTACGATTAAAAGCAGAAGAGAGGGAAAAAGAGAAAGCTTTTGAACTTCAAAAACTGACTGTTGAAAAGGAAAGTCAGATTACAAGGCTGGAGATAACGGCTGAGGGTAGGTTTATTGAGGGAGGGAGTGAGGATGAGCAATCCCCTGGTAGTCAGGAGCCTAATGAGAAACTGTTTAAGTATGTTCAAGCATTGCCTAAATTTGATGACAAGGATATGGAAGCCTTTTTCATGTCATTTGAAAAGGTGGCTAAACAAATGCAGTGGCCAGTGGCAATGTGGTTTTGTTGATACAAATGAAACTTGTAGGTGCAGCCAGTGAGGTATTTGCATCCTTATCACAGAAGGTATCTGGCGAGTATGAGGTGGTCAAAAAAGCCATTTTAAATGTGTATGAACCTGTACCAAAGGCCTATAGACAACATTTCAGGAATCTAAGGAGGGACCCAAGTCAATCCTATTTTGAGTTTGAAAGGATCAAACAGTAATTTCAATAGATGGATAAGAGCTTTAAAAATCAAGCAAACCTATGATGCCCTTAGAGTGGTAATTATTTAGGAGGAATTCAAAAATTCACTGTGTGAAGTAGTGCGAACTCATGTGGAAGAGCAGAGAGTTAAAACAACAAGGTTAGCAGCTGAAGTGGCTGATGATTATGAGCTGGTCCATAAAAAATGGTTTGGCTTCCACAATCAATTTCGATCCATGAGGGATAGAAACTGGGGCAAAGAGAAATCCTCATGTGGAAAGGGATGATCATAAGGATAATTTACCTCAGAGTAAAAAAGAAACTCTTGAGGGGGAAAAGGAAGCTAAAAAGCTCCGGTGTTTTCATTGTAATAAAGTGGGCCACACAAAATCACAGTGTTGGTGAGCCAGGAGAAAGCCACATGTAGGAAAACCAGACAAGCCTAGAAGTTTTATTGGACTATTAACAAAAAAACACAAGGAAAGTTAGACAACTACCTCAGAGTGTACAAGGTGATCAGAAATTAGTTAAGGATGAAGTGCCAGATCTGCTTAAAAAATATACATGCAAGGGTAAAGTTAATTCACATAGGCCAGGAGTAATAGGTAAGGAGGTTACAATATTAAGGGATACAGGATCCTTTCAGTCTGTAACGCTGAAGGATGAGGAGATATGCACTCCTGAGAGACTATTGCCAGAGAAGGTACTGGGAACAGGAATTCATGGTGAGACAAAAAGTGCTTAATTATGTAAAGTGAGGCTAGAGAATCCAGAGAAGAGTGGAGTATTTGTGGTAAGAGTACTGGACAAACTCTCAGCTCTCAACTCTCTTGTCCTTGCAAATGATGTAGCTGATTCACTGGTAGACGTGCTACCTACTCTAGTTGAAAAACCAGAGGAGACGCAGGTGACTGAAGGCATGGAGAATGTTTATTTTCCCTTATTGTGTGATCACAGGATCACAGATGCACAAGTTGAAGCAGGAGAGATCAAAAGCCACAGATAAGGAAGCTGGCATAGTGTTATCCAAAACTTCCTTTGATCAGATAAGTGGAACAGAGAAGGAGCAAATAGGTAAACATGCCTGTATTGTTAGCTCTGCTAAGCTGATTGAATTACAGTAGAAAGGTGAGGAGTTAAAGCAGTTGTATTAAAAGGCATTTACTGAGAAAGAAAGTTATTGCATTCCTGTGAGTTATTATGTAACAAATTGTGTCTTAATGAGGAAATGGAGACCATCACACATTCCAGCAGATGAAAAATGGGCAGAGATTCATCAAAATGTTTTGCCAGTAGGGTATAGAGAGGAGGTGCTGGAAGTGGTGCATGAGATATCACTTGGAGATCATTGAGGGATGAGGAAATCACAAGCTAAAATACAAACACATTTTTACTAGCCTGGACTACACCAGGATGTAGTTGAATTTTGCCAGACGTGTGATACATGTCAGTTAATGGGAAAGCCACAGGTGGTAATATAACCTGCACCTTTAATACCTATTCCAGCATTTGAGGAACCTTACACAAGAGTCTTGATTGATTGCGTAGTTCCCCTACCTCACACAAAAAATGGAAATAAGTATTTATTAACAACAATAGATGTGTCAACTAGCTTTCTAGAGGCAATCCCATTATACAGCATCACAGCTAAAAGGGTTGTGGAAGAGCTACTTAAAATTTTTACTAGATATGGACTACCAATAGAGAGCCAGTCAGATCAAGGATCAAACTTCACATGCAAACTATTCAAGGAGGTTATGGATAATTTGGGAATAAAGCAATTGAAATCTACTGCGTTCTATCCGGAATTGCAAGGAGCACTAGCGAGATGGCATCAAACACTAAAGACCATGTTGAGGGCTTATGGTCAGGATTATCCAGATGATTGGGATAAGGGAATTCCACTTGTACTTTTTATGATCAGAGATGCAGCGAATGACTCTACCAAATTCAGTCCATTTGAATTAATGATTGGGCATGAAGTAAGAGGACCATTAATATTGATTAAGGAGAAATTAATAAGTCAGAATTCAGAGACCACCCATTTGGACAATGTGTCAAATTTTAGAGAACCATTAAATTGAGCTGCACAGCATTTAAAAGTATCATAGCATACATCTAATGCAATGGGCAATTTAGCATGGCCAATTCACCTGACCTGGACATCTTTGGACTGTGGGAGGAAATGGGTGCACCCAGAGGAAACCCACGCAGATACGGGGAGAATGTGCAAACTCCACACAGACAGTTGCCCGAGGTCGAAATCGAACCCGGGTACCTGCAGGTGTGAGGCAGCAGTGCTAACCACTGAGCCACCGTGCCACCCACAAGCCACTGTGCTGCCCACAAGAACAAAGACATTGTTATATGGACATTTGCATTTGCCTACTGAGCATTGCATTTTGTTAATCATTTCTCCATTGGTGTTGCGTGAAAGCTCAGCAGTGCAATGCCAAAATCTTGTTTTCCATTTGATGACTACACATTTGATAATATTTGCTCTGAACAGCTGAGGTTACCAAGAAGGACTCTCTTTCTCAATATCTCCCCTTGCCTGAGGGATGGTGACCCACTGCAGCATATGGTGCTAAGTTTATCGAAGCACACAGGTTTGAAGCTCCTCCGATCCTCAAAGCCAGCTTACTGGATGAAGGCAGCAGACCATGTGATGTCCACGACCCATCCAACCACCCTGGAAGAAGACCAGGCCAGCCGAAGGCAGCCTACGCAAGTCCCAGGCTTGGGGCCTGCAGGAAATAGAGGGACCCAAGAGACCTGCCCCAGGAAGGAGAACCCACACAAAATGCTGCTGGCCTCAGACACCTGCCTGACATGAAATTGATCAGAACTTACCTGGAGACCAGCCAAAACACTTCTGCAAAAAACGTGGCTGGAGCTGGAGCAACAAATTAGCGGCAACTGAAACCAGGAACTAACTGGACAAATCGGAACACAAGCAGAAACTTACCTTCTCCACCAGGTCATAAGCACACTCCCTCTGTAAAAATAAACACACAGTAAATTACCTGCTACATTGGAACTTTAGCAGACCCTCTGCAAAAAAACACTAAACTGCAACCTACCTGTTCCACAGGGTCCTAGGAAGGATCACTTAATTGGAAGCAGTCACAATCCACTCTACCAGATCACTGGACCATTCAAGTGTAAGAAACCTGTGAGGAAGTGGGGTATATGTGGTTTCAAGATAACCCCCTTCCTAACTTATTCCTCTCAAATGTACAATCTCTGGAGAACAAAATGGATGAACTCAGATCACGGCTCAGCTTCCAGCGTGAACTGTGGGACTGCTGCATACTCTGCTTCTTAGAAACCTGGCTCAACCCATCCATTCCTGACTGCGTACTTCAGGCTAATGGTTTTCCTATCCATGGTATGGACCGTAAAGCGTTCTCAGGTAAGACAAAGGGTGGAGGGGTTTGCTTTTTAATCAACAACTTGTGGTACATGGACATTGCAACCCCGGGCAGCCATTGCTCCCTAAACCTTGAATTCCTCACCATCAAGTGCCACCCCTTCTATCTATCTCATGAATTTAGCATTGCTATACTAATTACTGTGTACATACCATCACAAGCAAAGGTTGAGGAAGCTCTGGATGTGCTGTACGTCACCATTAACACCCTGGAGAATGGAACACCCTGAGGTCCTGTTTATTGTAACTGGCGACTTCAATCAAGCCAATCTAAGGAAGGTGTTACCCAAGTACCACCAGAATATTACCTGCCCCACCAGGAGTCCGAGCATTTTACACTACTGCTTCACCACTTTGCAGGATGCCTACTGCTCTATCCTCTGCCTTCATTTTGGGAACTCCAACCACAACCCAATGCTTCTTCTCCTGCTTTACAGGCAAAAGATCAAGCAGGAGACTCCATTGTAGATACTGGTCCAGTGCTGGTTGGGGGAGGCAGAAGATCAACTCCGGTGCTGTCTGGAATTGGCTGATTGAGCCGTGTTCAAACAGTCCGTAGATACCTTGGACGAGTACACTTCCACCATCACAGACTTTATCAGCAAGTGTGTGGAGGACTGTATACTGAGGAAGTAAATCTGGGAGTTCCCCAACAGGAAACTCTCGATGAATCAGGACATACAGAACTTGCTAAAAACCAGGTGTGAGGCCTTCAGATCAGGAGACCCACTCAAATATAAGGAATCTAAGTATGACCTTTGCAGAGGCATTAAGACAACCAAGGACCAATACCAATCCAAACTAGAGACCCAGACAGACACTCAGCGACTCTGGCAAGGACTAAATGACATCACAGGTTCTATGAAGAGACAGTGCAAGATAGCAGACAATGACCTATCCCTCCCAGATCATCTCATCATCTTCTATGCTTGCTTTGAGCAGAATTTCAGTAGAGAGGTAACACCATTCTGACAGATCCTGATGAATCTATCCCAACAGTCACTGCATCAGAGGTCCGATCAGTTTTCCTTCGTGTGAAGTCAAGGAAAGCGATGGGACCAGATGGAGTACCAGGTTGTGCATTCAGGCATGCACAGATCAACTGGCACAGACACCTTCAACCTCTCCCTGCAGCAGATCACTGTCCCTGCCTGCTTCAAGAGGGACAACATCATCCCTGTGCCTAAGAAGGCTCATGCATTATGTCTCAATGACTACCGCCCAGTGGCCCTAACGTCAGTGGTCATGAAGTGCTTTGAAAGGCTGGTCATGGTATTAATCAACTCCAACCTCCCCACCACTCTTGACCCACTCCGAATTGCCTATCCGTCCAACAAATCCATGTCAGATGCCATATCACTCCTCCCTAGAGCATCTTGACACCAAGAACAGCTATGTAAGAATCCTACTCATTGACTACAGTTCAGCCTTCAACACTATTATCCCCTTGACACTGATTACTAAACTTAGTGATCTCGGACTAAG
The DNA here is from genome assembly GCF_004010195.1 of Chiloscyllium plagiosum. Classification (NCBI taxonomy): domain Eukaryota; kingdom Metazoa; phylum Chordata; class Chondrichthyes; order Orectolobiformes; family Hemiscylliidae; genus Chiloscyllium; species Chiloscyllium plagiosum. Next base: position 83,903,412 of record NC_057710.1, read on the forward strand.
CCCCACTCTCTGCAACTGGATCCTCGGTTTCCTGACCCACAGTAAACATTGGGAACAATATTTTATCCTCACTAACACTCAACACTGGAGCCACCAGGCGTGCATTCTCAGCCCCCTACTGTACTTGCTGTATACCCATGACTACGTCGCCAAATACCAGACTAATGCCATTTAGAAGTTTGCTGATGACACCACCATAGTCAGTCAAATCTCAGATGGCAACAAAACAGAATATAGACAGGAGGTGTAAGACCTGGAAAAATGGTGCACTGAGAACAATCTATTGCTCAATGCCGGCAAAACCAAGGAACTCAGTATTGACTTTCGGTGGGATGTTACTCATGCCCCCCTCCCCCCTACACATTGACAGCACAGAGATGGAACGAGTGGAGAGTGTCAAGCTCCTGGGAGTGGTCATCCACTATAAGCTTTCTTGGACTATTCATGTGGATGCACTGGTTACAGGCAGCTGACTAAATTTGGCATGACGGTGAATACCCTTGCCAACTTTTATAGGTGTGCTATCGAAAGCATTCTGTCTGGATGTATCACTACCTGGTATAGCAATTGTACCATTCAAGGTTGGAGACAGTTACAGAGAGTGGTGAACTCAGCCTGGACGATCACAAAGGCCAACTTCCCATCTATTGAATCCTTCTACCAGGCCCACTGTCAAGGAAAGGCTGCCAGCATTCTTAAAGATCCATCCTACCCTGGAAATGTTTTTCTACAACCTCCACCATCGGGGAGTAGGTACAGAAGCCTGAACACACGTACAAGCCAGTTTCATAACAGTTTCTACCCTACTGTTGTTAGAACACAGCCTGTACCTGTGCTTTGTTTTTGCCGCAATACACAGTATTGTCACGTATACCAAGGCACCAAGGTTTTCACTGTGCCCCGGTATACGTGGCAATACATTTAGTTCTCTGAAACATTCCGCAAGTTGGTGTAGAGGAGACCCCATTGAGAGCAACAGGCACGGTAGATGAGGTGTTTGGATGTGCAGGCAGATCTCTGCCAGATATGATAGGATCCTTTGGGGCCTTGGATGGAGGTGAGGGGGGAGGTGTGGGCACAGGAATTACACCTCTTGTGGTGGCAAGAGAAGATGCCAGGAGTAGAGGGTGGGTTTGTGGGGGGTGTGGACCTAATGAGGGAGTTGCGGAAGGAATGGTCTCTACGAATGTTGAAAGGGGCGGGGAGGGAAATATATCTCTGGTGTTAGGGTCTGACTGTAGGTGGCAGAAATGGCGGCGGATGATATGTTGTATCCGGAGTTTGGTGGGGTGGAAAGTGAGGACTGGGGGGGGTTCTGTCCTTGTTGCGGTTGGAGGGGTGGTGTTCAAGGGTGGAGGTACGGGAAGTGGAGGAGATGTGCTGGAGGGCATTGTTGACCACATGGGAGGGGAAGTAGGAGGCCATCTAGGATACTCTGGAGTGGAATTGATCTTCCTTGGAGCAGATATAGCAGAGGCAGAGGAATTGGGAGTAAGAGATAGCATTTTTACAGGGAGGGAGTGGGAGAAGGTGTAGTCCAGGTAGCTCTGGGAGTCGGTGAGTTTGAAGTAGATGTCCGTGTTGAGTCGGTAGCCGGAAATGGTGACAGAGAGGGCCAGAAAGGGGAGGGAGGTTTCCGAGATGGTCCAGGTGAACTTGAGGTTGGGGTGGAAGGTGTTCATGCAGTTGATGAACTGTTCCACCTCCTCGTGGGTGCATGAGGTGGCACCAATAAAGTAGTAGCAGAAAAAAGGGTGGGGAATGGTGTCAGTGTAACTATGGAAGATGGATTATTTCACATACCTGACGAAGAGGCAGGCATAACTGAGGGCCATATGGGCACACATTGCTACCCCTTTGGTCTGTAGGAAGTGGGAGGTTTCGAAGGAGAAATTGTTGAAGCTGAGGGCCTGTTCAGCCAATCAAATGAGTGTGGAAGGGTGGAAGGGTACTGGTTGGGTTGGTGGGAGAGGAATAAATGGAGGGCTTGGAGGCCTTCGCCATGGTGGATGGATGTGTACAGAGACTGGATGTCCATGGTGAAGATGACGCATTTGGGGCCGGGGAACGGAAAGTCATGGAGGAGATGGTGGGCATGGGTGGTGTCCTGAATGTATGTGGGGAGTTCCTGGACAAAAGGGGACAGGACCCTGTTGAGATATGAGGAGATAAGTTCGGTGGGGCAGGAGCAGGTGGAGATGATGGGTCGAGCAGGACATATAGGGCTATAGGCAAGTAGGATTAGAATACTTAGGTGTCTGTTTATGATCAGTGTAGACTCAATGGGTCTTTTACTGTGCTGTCGACCTTTATAACTTAAATGTATTAATAATTACTATGTTACAGATGATTGAAGGGAAGTTAAACTGGTAGATTAAATCTGCTTTTGTTAAACAGGGCATTCTTAGGCAGTTATCTGGCAAGCACTGGTGTCATAATTAAAATGGAGACCAGTACCTCTGTCTCGCATTTCAGGAATTGATCAGTTCTATTGCTTTTGCTGTTCCCAGGGTATACAGCTAATGTCATGTCCAGTCAATTCTTCCATCTGAAATTAGTCAACCTTATCTTGGCATTTTTCCAGATTCCCCATCTGTGTGCTGCAATGGCAAAATGAAAAGGGAGCATATTATTATGTTATTAATAAGCTAATTATCCATTCTGCTCATGCAGAATTACAGACACACCATGCTTGCTAGGTCTTTTTCCCTGAGATTGAAAAACTAGACCTATAGATCTGATCTTTTGTTATGTTTTGCAGCCTTAAAGCTGACCACTGGCAAAGTAAATGGATTTGCAACTGAGTCAATTCTATGGATCCTGCCTGTCATCTCTGCAGCCACCTTGTAGCGCAAGTTGAAGTGAGGGACTTGCTGAGGCTTTCTTCCTTCCAGCTGACTGATGAGCCAAATAAAATTGGCTGCTCAGCATCTGAAGAAGATCCAAATGCAAATGTCAGGGAAGTAAACAGAGTTGATGACTTCTATACTAGCAGGAGACTGTTAACATGGTCCTGGCCTAGGCAAGGTTTCCCAGTCAGTGGCACACATGAAAATAAACACACAAGGTCACAGGACTGAAGACTATTTTGTAATATTGATTCTAAATACACAGAGGAAAAAATACAATATTGAGTAAATAAAATTTTAGTTTAATTTAATTGTCTAGTGTGGAAAACATACTGATAACATTATAGAGAATTTTTGATATTTACATTTTGGTCCCTCAATCTTTAAGCACGCTGGTGGGTTTATAAGATTTTTTTTCTAAAATAGATTCTCCGTACTGTAGCTTAGTTCCTTTTGAATTCACTGAGGTACAGAACTGAGTAGCCAAATGGAAAGCTCTGCAAGGATTCTGTTTAATTAGGTATACTGCTAATTAATTGGCACATACAGCATGCTGAGGGATAATCTGACTGCCAGGCACACAGTTCCTGTGACAACAAGGCAAGTGTAAATAAAAATCTGCTGATCATAGCAAGTGAGATGACAGAACCATGAAGTACTCTTATACATAAATAGAGTGGCAAGCCACCAAAAACCTCATGGATGAAACAGCTTTTACCTTCCATTACAAGTTGAACACAATGCCATTTCCCAGGTGAGGCAGAAAGGCAACACTGCAGAGAATATTAAACTTGAGTGGAAGATCAAATGTAAGAAGCGAAAATGGATACAAACGGATGTCCTGTCCTACATTTTGTCATGGACAAGAGGGAGATGTGAATTGAACGATTTAATTATATTTCTTTTCCTTCCGTCTGTAAACAGAGGTGTTTTCTTTTTTCTTATTTCATTTCTCTTTTGAAATAGCTGTGTTGTGTTTCCTCCAACATTTCTCTTGGTGAAGTTCAATTTAAAAATTGTGGTAAACTCTTCAGGGTTAAAGGAGAAGTATAATTTCTTTATGCATTCAAAACCAGGGGATGATTGTCATTAACAAACACACCAAGTATATAAGGAACAAAGAAAACAAATGCATGTGCTTTTTTTTAGATTAGAATACTTACAGTGTGGAAACAGGCCCTTCGGCCCAACAAGTCCACACCGACCCTCAGATGTGCAACCCACCCAGACCCATTCCCCTACATTTACCCCTTCACCTAACACTACGGGCAATTTAACATGGCCAATTCACCTAACCTGCACATTTATTGGACTGTGGGAGGAAACCGGAGCACCCGGAGGAAACTCACGCAGACACGGGGAGAATTTGCAAACTCCACACAGTCAGTCGCCTGAGTGGGAATTGAACCCAGGTCTCTGGCACTGTGAGGCAGCAGTGCTAACCAATGTGCTATTGAAGGAAGATAAGAATGTGTGGCAAAATTATTTACTGAAGACACAATGATGTTAGAATGATCCACTTCTCAGGCAAGTATAACGTCTCTTCCAGAAACCATGACTTTAAGCAGTTAAAAAATCTGAGACAGGCTTAGCTCAGTCCGGACTCTGTTTTTGTTTTAATGCAGAGGGCCAATTGCAAGCAAACTCAGTGTTAAAAAGCAGATTGAATGTTCACAGCTCTTACATTCTTGCTGGTCTGAAACAAACGTTCAGGAAATGTACAATGAGCTCATTTTTAAATTTCAAGGCATTTTCATAATGTAATGGGGTTCCCAGGTTAATCATTTTCATCACAGTTTTTATGCAACAATTGATTTCTATCTCCTGGCCAGGATGTTTATGTGAAACCAGTTGTCAGCCTTTAATGCAACTTCAAGCATGGTGATTTCTGATTGTTCCCTTGACTGGGGAGACAGCCAATCTGTTCATCTGTCTGTGTTTGTGGACTGCAAGTTGACTCTTAACTACACTTTGGGCAATTAAGAATGGACAATAAATGCTGGCACGATTGGTAAAGCCCACACCTCATATACAAATAAAACAAATTAAACAAGGAACAACCGTTTTTAAAACTATTTATGATCTCTCTTCATGTCCTGTGGAAATGAAAATACAATTGCCACAAATATAGTGAAGATAAGGGATAAATGGCTCAAAATTTGTTGGCCCCCCATGTCACTAAAAAGTTGAATCTGTCCTTGTATCTGTTTTATGGCACACAATGTTAGGAAATATGGCTGTAAGTAATGTACACCATTTTATATGCCTTCCATAATTTCCTGCTTAAAAATCGCGCAACACCAGGTTATAGTCCAATAGGTTTACTTGGAAGCACTAGCTTTCGGAGTGCTGCTCCTTCATCAGGTGGTTGTGGAGTATCAGATCATAAGACGCAGAATTTATAATAAAAGTTTACAGTGTGATGTAACTGATATTATATATAGAAAAAACCCTGGATTGTTTGTTAAGTTTCTCATCTTTTAGAATGGACACTTTGGTTTCAGTTCTTTCATATGTAAATCCCAGAACTTTTTTTAAAAGTTACATTCTCAAGTGAACTTTAACAATAGGTGCCATGTCATCTCAGATAATGCATTGAAGGTGTGAGGTGCTCTGTGAGGCTGTCTGTGCCCCAGTGTTCAGACTGATTCTAATCTAAAAAAGTGATTTACAGTTTTTGAGCAAAATAAAATGTAATTCTGCAAGTACAAATTCACCCTGCAAGTGTGTGTGTGTGTGTGTGTGTGTGTGTGTTTATGGGTGTGTGTATGTTTGTGGGTATGTGTCTGGGAGCGGGCGGGGTTAAGTGCCATGAGGCACGGCATGGTGGCTCAGTGGTTATCACTGCTGCCTAACAGCACCAGGGACACGGGTTCAATTCCCGCATTGGGTGACTGTCTGTGTGGAGTTTGACATTCTTCCCATGTCTGTGTGGGTTTCCTCCGGGTGCTCTGGTTTCCTCCCATAATCCAAAGATGTGCAGTTCAGGCGAATTGGCCATGCTAAATTGCCCATAGTGTTAGGTGCGTTAGTCAGGGGTAAACTCAGGGTAGGGGAATGAGTCTGGGTGGATTACTCTTCGGACGGTTGATGTGGACTTAGGGAATCTAATCTAAATTTGGGGGAGGTGAGAGTGTGTGTGTGAGTGTAAAGGGGTATAAATCTGTGAGAGGGTGGGTGTGTGAATGTATGAGTCTGCAGGTGTGTATGTATGAGAGAGTGTAGTAGAAAGGGATTTCTAAAAAATCCTTTTGTTAGAAATAGTATTAATCTGAACACTGGGGCACAGACAGCCTCACACAGGGCACCTCACACCTTCAATGCATTATCTGAAATGACATGGCACCTATTGTTAAAGTTCACTTGAGAATGTAACTTTTAAAAAAAAGTTACAACACACATAGATTAAAAATAATTCAACATCAAAAAGATAAAAAGCTTGAAAAAAAGACCTGTCTCTGAATCGTTTGAAAAAAGCAAATAGCTGATCATTGCAGCTGTTACAGAGGAGTTGACCAGTAGTGTTGACATTGGTAGTTAATTTCAAACTTTTTAGTTTAGCAATAAAATAGGAATTGCTGGGCAATTTTAGCAGGCCTAGCAGCATCTGTGGAGAGAAATCAAAGTTAACACTTCAGGTCCAGTGACCCTTCTTTAGAACTCATGGTAACGAGAAAAAGGTTGGTTTTTATGCAGCAGATGGGGTTGGGGGAGTGGATAAAGAGCAAACAATAGGTACAGATAGAGCCTGAAGAGAGAGAAGAACAGTTAGACAGACAAAGATAGAACATAGAACATTACAGCTCAGTACAGGCGCTTCGACCCTCGATGTTACACCAATCTGTGGAACCAATCTGAAACCCATCTATCCTACACTATTCCATTTTCATCCATATGTCTATCCAATGATCATTTAACTGCCCTTAAAGTTGGCGAGTCTACTATTGTTGCAGGCAGTGCATTCCATGCCCCTACTACTCTCTGAGTAAAGAAACTACCTCTGACAGCTGTCCGATATCATCCCTCAATTTAAAGCTATGTCTCCTCATGCCAGCCATCACCTCCGAGGAAAAAGGCTCTCTTTGTCCATCTTTTCTAACCCTAATTATTTTATATGTCTCAATTAAGTCACCTCTCGACTTTTTTCGCTGTAACAAAAGCAGCCTCAAGTCCCTCAGCCTTTCCTTGTAAGACCTTTCCTCCGTACCAGGCAACATCCTAGTAAATTGCCTCTGAACCCCTTCCAAAGTTTTCACATCCTTCCTATCATGCAGTGACCAGAACTGTACATAATACTCCAAGTGCAGCCACACCAGAGTTTTGTACAGCTGCAACATGACCTCACAACTCCAAAACTCAATCCCTCTTCCAATAAAAGCTAACCATATGCCTTCTTAACAACCCTATCAACCTGGGTGGTAACTTTCAGGGATCTATGTACATGGACACTGAGATTCTCTTTGCTCATCTACACTATCAAGAATATTACTGTTAGCCTAGTACTCTTTATTCCTGTTACTCCTTCCAAAGTGAATCACCTCACACTTTTCCATATTAAACTCCATTTGCCACCTCTCAGCCCAGCTCTTCAGCTATCTATCTCCCTCTGTAACCTACAACATCTTTCTGCACTATCCACAACTCCCCCGACCTTAATGTCATTTGCAAATTTACTAACCCACCCTCCTATGCCCTCATCTGGGTCATTTATAAAAATGACAACAGCAGTGGCCCTAAAACAAATCCTTGGGCTATCTGAGCAACTGAACTTCAGGATGAACATTTCCCATCAACCACCACCCTCTGTCTTCTTTCAGCTAGCCAATTTCTGATCCAAACTACGAAATCACCCTCAATCCCATGACTCAATATTTTCTGCAATAGCCTACTGTGGGGAACCTTATCAAATGCCTTACTGAAATCCAGATACACCACATCAACCACTTTACCCTCAACCACCTGTTTGGTCACCTTCTTAAATAACTCAATAAGATTTGTGAGGCACAACCTACCCTTCACAAAACCGTGTTGACTATCCCTAATAAACTTATTCCTCTCTAGATGATTATAAATCCTATCTCTTATAACCTTTTCCAATACTTTACCCACAACTGAAGTAAGGCTCACTGGTCTATAATTACCAGGGCTGTCTCTACATCCCTTGAACAAGGGAACACCAATCGCTATCTTCCAGGCTTCTGGCAGTATTCCTGTAGACAATGGTGGCCTAAAGATCCCAGCAATCTCCTCCCTGGCTTCCCAGAGAATCCTAGGATCAATCCCACCCGGTCCAGGGGACTTATCTATTTTCACACTTTGGAGAATTGCTACCACCTCCTCTTGAGCCTCCAGTTGCCTGCAGTTCAATGCATCACCTTGTTCCATGGCCAACATCTCTATCTCAGGCTTATTACAGTGCTCCAGTGAAGCTCAGAACAACCTGGGAGAAGAGTTCCCCATTTTCTGTTTGAGAACTGTATGGCTTTCGGGCCTCAATATCAAGTTCAATAACTTTAGAGCTTGAACTCCCATGTCCTTACTCAAACGAGCACATGTCTGTTATTACACACTACACATTGTTAGCCACTAATAGTCCTCATTAGCAGTCATTCATTCTCCCAGACTGCAAGCCACCTCCTTGGGATTGTGTTCCAAATTGCAGACATATTTTGTCTTTTTTCCTTTGAAGCATAAACAAGGACTGGTGTTAAAAAGCCAGTTTCAACTCAATTGCAGTGTACTCGTGGGACTGAACTTTCTTGTGTGTCAGTGGGCTAAGATACCCATGTGTACCAGCCTGAATTGAAAGCCAGACAGGGTGACTGCTTGATAGTGAGGACAAAGAAGAAGGAAATATGAAGATTTAGGATATTCGCCATGACTGAGAGGCTTCAGAGATTCACTCTGTGAAATATGACTGCTTTTGTCTTGCATCTCCAACCAAATCACTAGTTTTTCTCTGGCACATCCAGAGTGGGTAGATTCGTACAATATGAGATTCTTCAAAGGACAATGGAATGAAACAGATACCCGCACAGCTCCTCGGAAAAAGGCAACACAAAATGTTTGCGTTTATGTGCATCTTATACAGTGATTTACTATGGTTTGAATGTGGAACGAACTGCCAAAGAGAGCGGTAGATACAGTTACAACATTTAAAAGACATTTGGACAGGTACATGAATAGGAAAGGTTTGGAGAGATATGCAGGCAAGTGGGACTCGTTTAGTTAGGAAACTTGGTCAGCATGGACAAGTTGGACCAAAGGGTTTCCTCTGACTCTATGTGGAGGAGGAGAAAGTCAGCACTGCAGATGCTGGAGATCAGAGTCGAAAAGTCTGGCACTGGAAAAGCACAGCATCTGAGGAGAGGAGAGACTTTCATCAGGAATATGGGGGTGTGAGGGGGTAAGGGGGCTGAGAGATAAATCAGAAGGTGGGAGTGGAAGTGTGGGGAAGGGAGCTAGGAAGGTGATAGGTGGATGCAGGTGGGTGGTGATTGTGATAGTTCAGAGGGGAAGGTGGAACAGATAGGTGGAGAGAAAGATGGACAGCTCAAGAGGGCGGTGTCGAGTTGGAGGGTTGGATCTGGGATGATGCGGAGAGAGGCGAGATTTGGAAACTAGTGAAGTTAATGTTGATGCTGTGAGGTTGAAGGGTCCCAAGGCAGAAGCAACTATGGCTCCCCAGCATTTTTGCTGCATCATTGGTCAGCTCCACATTAGCTGGTCATGTGCCCATAAGCATGTGTTTCTCATCCATCGTGTAGCAGCTGTTAGTGTAGCAGACTTAGGGATAATGACAGCGTCTATGTCTGGATCCGGGGAAGATCCCAATAAGTCTAAATGGACAATGTCAGAGCCAAAGCAGCTCCTCGTCAGCTGGCTTGGATTTGGTGTTGGAGGAGGCCCTTAGTAGAATTAAAGTGACTCTATGTGTCAAGGAAAAATCCTGGCCCCAAGCATTCAATGTTACAAAACAATCCTAATAATGGCTGTGAGACACAAGCAAGATATTGTAACATATAAAGATTCACCGTAGTTGTCACACTTCCAAGATTCTGTAGCCTGGTACAGGGGCTGCTCATTTCACATCTTGGATCATAAAATGCCCACTGCATTATCCAATCTGGCACATGTACAGTCTCGTACAGGATGTCTGCCAAAAGGCTTAAGCAACAGCCATCTGAACTGGAGCAACAATGTGCAACGTCAATGTATCCCACTGGCCTCCTTGTCAGGAGCTTCCATGTCCTAATGCTTAAAGGATGCTATTTCAATGTCATTTGCATGTGCTGCAACTGTTGAATGATCATAATATCGAGGAGCTGCTTTGTCTCTGACATTGTCCATATAGATCCATTGGAGCTCTCCCCTGCATCCAGACAAAGAAGCTATCATTGTTCCTGTGTCTGCTACACTAACAGCTGCTGCACGATCGATGAGAAACACATGCCTGTGGCCCCATGACCAGCTACTGTGGAGCTGGCCAATGATGCAGCAAAAATGCAGAGGAACCATGGTTGCTTGTCTTCCATGAAATGCCGTTTAGATCAGACAGGGACAGTGGTGTCATATTGTATCCAGACGTTGAGGTCAGAACACCATGTAATCCTCTCTAGCACATCATCAGGACAACACGTTCTTCCACGGGGCTAATGAGGTTGCTCCTCCACATTGGTTTCCATATAAACCATGGCTGGAATTTGTACAGGTGCTATCCAAATAGAAGGATCACTTGATTCATGGAATGTCTGCCCCAAAGACCTGGATGACACACTGAGGCTATGGGATGGATGATAAGGATCAGTATCTACAGAATCCCAAAGTGAAGCAGTGTCAGCAAAAGCAATGCAGGAAGGAGTATCTTGTAAACATTGGTCAATAGAACAGAGTTGCATGAAATCTTCTTTCACTCACTGTAAATATTTTAATGGTGCTGAGGCTGACTTCCCCTGCATATACCGCCAACTGCAAATGCAACTTAACACTTGGATCTTTCGATGCTGTTCATGCTGTTTAATAAAAGTTAAGGTTACAGTCAGAATAAAGCCTCACAACATCTGATGCTCCCCATTTCAATCTTGACAAAGTTTTATGTGAGCATTGGGTGCGATGAAAGAGTTACTATCACCCAGACAGGGTTAGACTGTTATCTGGTGTGGGCGAAGACTAATCTCTCTGCCTTCATTCTAAAATGTCATTTGCTCCCTGAGCTAATGATGGAAAGTGAACATATACGTAAGAATGTGGTAATATATTTACAATGAAGCTTCACGTGTGCTGCATGTGTGCTCCACAAGGTCTTCTTCTTCTTCCTTTCCCTCTCACAGTGTTGAGATGCAGTCCTGGGTTTGCAGTTAGGTGAAGGAAACCTATCATATGGTGGAGCCTATTGGCCTTATGTTGACTTTTGTTCTCTACACAACTAGCTTTTATACTTACCTTTATATTGTCATCACATTCAGCTTCAATAAAGTCAGTCCCTTCAGCCAGATCATTAACATGGATTGTAAATTGGTAAGGCCCAAAACTAATCCTAGGCATATTCTGCTAATTGCCATCATGTCAATAATCCTTTCATTCTAACTCTCTATTTTTCTGTTTGTTAGTCTTTTCTATCTTGATGGTAATATTTTACATCTAGCACTAGGAGCTCTTATTTTATGTTGTGATGCTTTCAGAGAAAAATCCAAATATAGTATATTTACTGGTTCCCTTTTATCCACCCTGGTTTTAACATGCTGAGCAGAGAAAACGGAAAAAAAAAGACAAAGCTGACAAAAAATGAATCTCAACATAATGTCTAACTGTTATACAAGGATTTATTCTGACTCTGGTGAGCATAAGGCCAAGTACATTTTGTTCTCATGTTAGTTTTTTGATGATGCACTGTAGGCCCCATCTGGCAGCAATATCCTTCAGGACAAAGCCAGCTCAGTCAGGGGCAAAGTCAGCATGGTTTCATCATTTTCACATGCCTGACAAATCTGCTAGAATTGTTTGAGGAAGTAATGAGCAGGTTAGACCAAGGAGAAACAATTAATGTTATCTACGTGGACTTCAAAAAAGCCTTTGACAAGGTGCCACACAGGAGGCTACTGATAAGGGCTGATGGTGTGAGAGGCAAGGTGCTGGCATGGATAGAAGCTTGGCTGTCAGGCAGATAACAGAGAGTGGGGATAAAAGGGTCCTTCTCAGGATGGCAGCTGGTGACAAACGGCGTTCGCAAGGCTCAGTGTTGGGACCACAACGTTTCACTTTATACATTTACAATCCAGATGAAGGAACTGGAGGCATTCTGGCCAAGTTTGCAGATGATACAAAGATGATAGAAGGACAGGTATCATTAAGGAGGCTGCAGAAAGATTTGGAAAGATTAGGAGAATGGGCAAAGAAATAGCAGATGGAATACAACATGGGAAAATGTGAGGTCATGCACTTTGGTCAGGAGAATAAAGGCATGGACTATTTTGTAAATGGAGATAAAATTCAGAAGTATGAAGTGCAAAGAGACTTGGGAGTGCTAGTCCAGGATGCTCTCAAGGTAAACTTGTAGGCTGAGTCTGTAGTTAGGAGGCAAGTGCAATGATGTCATTTATTTTGAGAGGGCTTAAATATAAAAGCAGAGATGTACTTCTGAGGCTATATAAGGCTTTGGTCAGACCACATTAGGAATAGATTAGATTAGATTCCCTACAGTGTGGAAACAGGCCCTTCGGCCCAACAAGTCCACACCGACCCGCCGAAGCGTAACCCACCCAGACCCATTTTCCTACATTTACCCCTTCACCTAACACTACGGGCAATTTAGCATGGCCAATTCACCTGATCTGCACATTTTTGGATTGTGGAAGGAAACCCACGCAGACACGGGGAGAATGTGCAAACTCCACACAGAGAGTCGCCCGAGGCGGGAATTGAACCTGGGTCTCTGGCACTGTGAGGCAGCAGTGCTGACCACTGTGCCACTGTGCCACCCATGGTGCACAGTTTTGGGCCTCTTATCTTGGGAAGGATGTACTGGCAAGTAGGGTCCTGAGAAGGTGGCATGGTGGCTCAGTGGTTAGCACTTCTGCCTCACAGTGCTAGGGACCTCGGTTCAATCCCAGCCTTGGGCCTCTGTCTATGTGGAGTTTGCACATTCTCCCTATGTCTGTATGGGTTTCCTCCCACAATCTAATGATGTGCAGATTTGGTGAATTGGCCATGCCAAATTGCCCATCGTGTCCATGGATGTGTAGGTTAGATGTATTAGTCAGGGGTAAATGTAGAGTAATAGGGTAGGGGAATGGGTCTGGTGGGTTACTATTTGGAGGATCAATGAGGACTTGTTGGGACAAATGGCATGTTTCCACACTGTAGGGATTCTATGAATGGTCCCGGGAATGAAAATCTTTATATACGAGGAATGTTTGAGGACTCAAGCTTTATACTTGATGGAGTTTAGAAGGATGAGGGGGGTTCTAATTGAAACATACAGAGTACTGAATGGCTTGGACAGAGTAGGTGTTGGGAAGATGTTCCATTGCTCGGAGAGACTCGGACCTGAGGGCAGATCTTAGAGTAAAGGGAATACCTTTTAGAACGGAGATAAGGAGAAACTTCTTAATCTATGGAGTAGTGAATCTATGGAATTCATTGCCACAGAAGACTGTGGGTGACAGGTCATTGAGTATATTAAAGACTGAGATAGATAGGTTCTTGATTGTCAAGGGTTACAGGGAAAAAGAAAGGGAATGGGGTTGAGTAACTTATCAGCCATGATTGAAAGGTGGAGCATACTCAATGGGTTGAATGGCCTAATTTTTGCTCCTATGTCTTATAGTCAGTAATGATGCTACCAAACCCTTGCTAACTCAGATTGTAATTCCTCATTTACAGTACATTCTGTACCCTTGGAGCACTCTATGCCTCTTCCCCTTGATGTTCAAAATGAAAGAATACTGATTTATCAACAGAGGGCAGGCTATAGAAGATAATCAGCAGGAGGTTTCATTGGCCAGGTGTGACGTATTGCTGTGAGAGTTCATCACATCTGAACTTAATATTGAGGAATCCCAGGGCCACGTCTTGTGACTCTGTTACAGTTGCTGTCCCAGAAGGCAATTCACCATCACTTTTTCAAGCACAACTAAGGATGGGCAATAAATGCTGGTCAGTAGGCAACACCAATATCCTACAAATGAATAAATGAAAAAAAAAACTTCAGTGGCTCTGTCCTGCCATTCTGATGGGATACACCCAGGAATAGTAATGGACATGTCTAGGGAATTGACTATAAAGTATACTTCTCTTAGTGTGGCTATGTCAGGCTATTGCCTGACTAGTCTTTGGGCCATGTCTCACAATTTTCCTGCAAGATGTTTATGAAAAACACTTTGCAGGGTCAGCTGGGCAAAACCTGCCTTTTTCAAGCCCAAATCAATGCTATGGTTTACATTTTATAATGGTTATATTTTTCTTTGTTGGAGCAATTTTATATCATTCGATGGCTTACTGCTGTATTTCAGAGGGAAGCTAAGAACCCAGCACAATGCTGTGAGTTACATTTTGACCAAATTAGATAAAGACCTCAGAGTATCTTCCCTAAAGGACATTGGCGAAAAAGTGATATAACTATGCTTTCAATGCTTAGGCCAAAACAATCTACCTACCTTACATCAATCATTTACTATACAGAGTAGTTATCGCAATTTTTCTTGAAAATTTTCAACATGTCAAAGGAGATTGGCCCATCAGTAAGTAGAATTCATGCTTCATTTACATTGTTGAGTCAACAGAGTGCTACGTTGAGGAAAACAATGGGGAATATTTTGAAAGACAATTCAATAAGCTTTTTAGATTCCAAAACTTCATTTTAATGAACATATTAAATACTGCATCAGTCATCATTTTGATCTCATGTCAATGACATCATTTTTCATTCTCGGTCAAAATACAGAATTTAAGTTATACCAGTTCCAAGAGTTTAAAAAGAGAACAAGTAAGGCCCAATTTTCCACATAAAACACATTGAAAAGAATGGAATGCTAAATTATTTAAATACCATTTTATTTGCTAATATCTTCATACTTTAAGATGTTTTAAGAAAATCAAAATCATTTATAATTCCACAGTTTAATAGTTATGTTGAACATTTCAGATTTTCTTTATTTTATTTGACTGTTAAATAAAATCAAATTGTTTATTATAAATATTACTTAATCCTAGAGATGCCTCATCAGTTTTCATCTAGCTAGAAAAGAAAGTTGTGCATCTTGTAGCCACTTTAAATTGGATCCCTGAAGTTCTGAAGAAGGGTCACTGGATACAAATCAACAACTCTACTTTCTCTCCACAGAATCTAGATTAGAGTGGTGCTGGAAAAGCACAGCAGGTCAGGCAGCATCCGAGGAGCAGGAAAAATTCACGTTTTGGGCAAAAGCCCTTCATCAGGGCTTTTGCCCGAAACGTTAATTTTCCTGCTCCTCGGATGCTACCTGACCTGCTGTGCTTTTCCTGCACCACTCTAATCTAGACTCGGGTTTCCAGCATCTGCAATCCTTGTTTTTACCTTTCTCTCCACAGATGCTACCAAAGTTTCTCCGGATAGGTTAGTGTGATTAGGCAAAGGTTTGACAGAAGGACTAAACTGTAGGAACCCATGGACTTGTCTACTTTGGCAGAAAGAACATAAAACCAGAAAGAATAGAATACTATGGAAAATGTAAACAAAGTGGGATTACAGAATTTTGAAATACAAAGCAAACTGTGTGCACTCACACATGAATCACAAAATATTGGTCGAAGGTGCATTAAGTGACGAGGTAAGCAAATTGAATGTTGTTTATTGCAAGGGGATGGAATATAAATGTAAATATAGTTTGCTGAAGTTGCAAAGGATGTTAGTGAGATCACAGTTATGTTCAGTTTTGTTCTTTTTAAATGATGTATTAAAAGCAGTTCAGGGAAGTTTCACTCAACTGATACCACACCTGCATCAATTGGAGTTTGGAAGAATAAAAGATGACCTTAGACATTCAGGATTCTAAAGGGACTTGACAGGTTAGATACTGAAGTGATATTTCACACTGTGAGAAAGATCAGAGCTGGAGGATACAGTTTCTCCAAGAATTTCTGTTTTTATCCAGTTAAGTATCTGGTCAAGGTAACCACTAGAATGTTGCTGATAAAGGTATCATTTCTGGCAATGGTATTTAAAGTGAAGAAAAATACTTCGACTTTCTGTTGTTGGAAATAGCCACTTATGTGGTGCAAATTTCCTTGTCAAGTATCAGTCCAAGCCTGAATGCAGCTCTGGAATCTTCATTTTCTGAGGAGTTACAGATGGTAATAAACTCTCTGCAGTCAACAGAAACATCCCCACTTCAGCTCTTATAATAATGGGAAATTCAAGTATCAGTGTTGAGGACTCCCAAGGCCCCTCCATCTTGACTGTCTACCATATCTATTGATTTCACAATTGTTAGGTCTGTTTAGTTGGTGGGAAAGAGCATGCCCAGGAATGCTGATGGATGAACTTGGGACATTGGCTATAAGTTATGATGCAGCAAATATAATCATTACTTGACTAACCTTGGGACAGCTCACCTAATTTTGTCACAAGTCCTGTATGTTATGGTAGATTGTGCGCAGCACAAAGGAAGATGGCTGTCATTACTGAAAGCAAAATATTTCTGCTCCTTGAAGTCACTTCAGGAATTCCTTAGGGTGGACGCAATCATATTTAACTGCTTTATCAATGAATTTCCTTCTATCTTAAGGCCAGGGTGGTGATATTTGCTGATGGGTATAACATGCTCAGTTCCATTCACAGCTTCTCAGATGATAAAATAGTCATATCTATGAGATTACATGTCAGGACTTTGATAGAATACATTCCATTTGCCTGGAGGAAAGGAGAAAAAACACTTAAGAAACTCAACTCCATCCTGAATCAGCAGCCCATCGACAAACGCATGCAGTGGTAGCAATGTGTTCCATCTACAGGGTTCACTCTGCTGGAAAATGGTGAAGTTGCCTTTGATAGTTCTCTATAAAGACAAGGGCAACTAATATCGGGAAACACCTTTCTCTTCTTTTTTTCTTAGGCAATTCCACAAGGCTGAGGGTGACACACTGAAGCTGTGGGTCCTGACCTGATCACACAACACCGCCATAATGGAAACACCACCACCTGCAAGCTCCTCTCCAATGCACAAATCATTCCAAATTATTGCTGTTCTTTCATTGTCACTGAGACAAAATCTTGAAACACCCTTCCAAACTGTGGAAGTACCTCCACCAGATGGACTACAATGATTAAAAAAAGACTTACACATTCTTAATGAGATTTAAGGAAGGACAATAAATGTGGCTTTGCTGGGATGCTCAAATTCCAACAACGAGTAAACAAAAATAATTAGTTTGGATGTGCCTTTGAACTGTTAAAGTTGAAAATCATACAACACCAGGTTATAGTCCAACAGGTTTATTTGGAAGCACTAGCTTTCGTAGCATTTCTTCTTCATCAGGTAGCTGTGTAACAGGATCAGAAGACACATAATTTATAGGAATAGATTACAGTGTCATGCAACTGAAATGATATATTTCAGTTATATCTAGGAACAAACCTAGATTGCTGTGAACTCTTTCATCTTTTAGATTGGGCTGCAGGTTTCAGTTCACTAATATGTAAATCCCACAATTGCTTTTGGGTCACATTCTCGAGATAACTTAATGTTTTATAAAAAAGGAAGTGACATCTTAGCTCAGACAATGCATTAAAGGTGTGAGCTACCAATCTGACTCAAGATTGGGATCCAGACAGACTCTAACCTCACAATCTTTAATGCATTGCCTGAGCTGAGATGTCACTTCCTTTTATGAAACCTTAAGCTATGTTGAGGATGTGACTTAAAAGAAGTCTGGGATTTACACAGTAATGAACTGAAACCTGCAACCCTTTCTAAAAGATGAAAAACTTAACAGCAGTCTAGGTTTGTTCAATATATCATTTCAGTTACATGCCATTATAATCTTTTGCTGTGTCTTATGATCCCACTTAACAGCTACCTGATGAAGGAGCAATACTCTGAAAGCTAGTGCTTCTAAATAAACCTGTTGGACTATAATGTGGTTTTGTGTGATTTTTAACTTTGTCCACCCCAATCCAACACTGGCTCCTCCACATCATTTGAGCTGTTAGGTCAACACCTGTTGGTTTATCCAGCTTTAGTCTTATGAGACATTTCCACAACAGTTGAAACTAATAACTGTCTTACCTAATCCTTTCAAAGGTTAGTTAAGAGTTGATCAATTTGCAATGACTCTGCAAACACATAAAAACTGGGTAAGAAAAGTAGATGTCCTATATCAGATGTCAACTGAAATCTTAGAGGAGTCTGAACAACATGGGCTATGGCAAGTTCTGTGACAGAATCAGACAGAAGTAGAGCAGAGCCTATTGAAGCAACTTGCTCCAAATGTTGTGCTTTTCACAAGTGCTGTGTCAAGATTCTCACTAGGCGGTGGTGATTTGGCAATTCTGGTGACCAGAGTTTGTTAAATGACTTGTTCACGCCTCAAACTGCCTCATTAATATCCAGTTTTCTATGTTACTGAACCTGTCAAAAAAGCTAGAATTCAAAAATTCTAAACATGAAAGTCAAAGCAGGTTTCTCACAAATTTTGTTTGTTACTTCCTGTGAAGGAGCTCCATGTTGGACACTGGGCATTATTGTCTCAGGACATACTCCATGGGCACTAACCACAAGATCCCATGTCCACTGACGTTGGCATCCAATATGTTCCAACTTCTTAGAGCTCTGATGGCAGATGTCCAAAGCATTTACATTATGCTTCCGAACATCAATGCTGTAACTCAGTCTGCACCAGCAACTACTATTGTAATACTGAAGCAACAACACTATGTTGTCAGGGACACACATCCAGCTTATTGACTGGACCAAGTCGCATTTCCAAGTTCCTCACTCACTGTCATAGTATTTATTCACTTTGATACTCATAGCATCAATGCCTTCCACTGCCTTTCATTGCCTTTTTGTGCTTTGGGCTGACTGTTTGGGTACCTAATAGGCCTTTTAAAGGTGGCAGATGTAAAAGGGATGCTGGTGAATTCTAAGTTAACCACTGAGGGGTGAGGCGTTCCAAAAGAGAAATGTGGTATCACGGGCTCGGAATTGTTCATGAGAGATGCCATATGGGATGTGCTGGCATTTAATGAGGGGAGTTTGGTAAGAAATGGTGAGAAATTTTGCTAGGCTTCATTTGGGATCCCTCCAGAAAACTTGATGCAACCAAGCTCAACTAACCTGAAATAAGTTTCATGTCATAGTTTTATTATGACTACTTACTGGTACTAGTTCTTTTGCAGGTTCATTATTTCATTGAATTTAAACTTAAAATAGCAGATCATTGGTCCTGATCACTCAATTCCTAATACAGAAACATAATATCAATGATTTCATTTTCTCTGCTGTTACACTGAAACTATATGCCAGCACCTTCAAAAAAAAATGGACAAAGGCTGAAGAAAAGCTCAGATCAATACTAAATGTTAGCAATGTGTTCACTGTCCTGGTATCTGATAGCCACCTATCTTCCTCTATTCTGCCAGGTATTCACTTATGTGCTTTCTGCTTGTTCAGTTTTTACCTGTGGCATGACCGTCTCACTGAACATATTGTCCTTGATAAACTCAGCATTGCAGATGTTTCAAAGTGAACCCAAGCTCTGAAATGCAATTTGCTAATATCATCAGCTGGACACGCTCCTTGACACTTCCTGGTCTTCAGGGACACTGTAAGTATCACTAACGTTTTACAATATGTAGGAGGAGCATATCATAGGAGTGTTCTTCACTGCCATGTTTTTCCTTTAGATTAATTTTGTTAGTTACTTTTGAAGAGTACGAATTCTGCAAATGACATTGTCTCACTTCAAACACTCCTGCTTCGAGTGAACCAAATGAGAGGGCGGAATTGTGGGAAATCAGTATTAGTTAGAAAATGGTGCTAGGAAAACTAATGGAGTTAAAGGATTCCAAATCACCAGAGCCTGATCATCTATATCTCACAGTGCTAAAGGAAATAATGGCCCCAGAAATATTGGATACATTGGCTCATCTTCAAACATTCTCAGGAGCAATTCCTTCAGGTTGGAGGGTAGAAATTGCAACCCAACTATTTAAGAGGGAAGGGAGAGAAAACATAGAGAATACAGACCAGTTAGCTTGACATTAACAGTGGAGAAAATGGCTGAGCCTATTATAACAGATGTGAAAAGAGAAAAATTGGAAAGCATTAACAGGATTGGACAAACCAAGCATGGGTTTATAAAAGATTAAATAATTCAATGGATTTTTTTTTGAGGATGTAAATAGAAAACCAGTGGATATGGTGTATTTGAATTTTTTTAGATATCAAAGATTTTTGATTAGGTCCCATTTAAGAGGTGAGAGGGAAAAGTTAAAGCACATGGGATTGGGGTAATATATTGGCACGGTTTGAGAACTGACAACAGGAAACAGAGAATGGGAATAAATGGGTAATTTTCCAAATAGCAGTCAGTAACTATTGCGGTACTGCAAGGATTAGTGTTTCTGCCCTAGCCATTCATTATATACATAAATGACCTGGATGAAGGAACCAAAGACAACATTTCCAAGCTCGCTGATAAAACAAAAATAGGCAGGATTGTGAATTATTGGAAGGATGCAAAGAGTCTTCAGCATTTTTGAGACAAGTTGAGTGTACAGGCAAACACATATCTGATGCAGCGTAACATGGAAAAATGTGCAGTTATATTATGTGTGAATTGACTACATTGGTGTCCTTGTACACCAGTAAATGAAAGTAAATAGGTAGATACAATAAGCCATTGGAAGGCAAGTGATTTTTTTGGCCTTCATTGCAGGAAAACTTAAGTTCAGAAGTAAAAATGTCTTACTGCAGTTATACAGGTCTTGGTGAGATCAGGAAAGAAAGAAGGACTGAATATTATTCAAAGGAAAAGACTGCAGAAAGTTACCGCACAGAATCCTATATATCCCTTGATATCCAGACTTCATGGATTTCTTGGTCCCTTCTTTTATCTTTATTAAAACATGTGGGTCCTTACTCTTTCTATTTCCTTCTTGAATGTGTCCAACTGCTCTGACACAGATTTACCTGAAAGTATCTGCTCCAACTCTATAGGCTCTCTGGCTAAATCATATCAAATCTCATCAAAATTAGCCATTCCCCAGTTTAGAACTTTGATTTCAGCCCCTAGACCTTTCTCATGACAATTTTGAATCTAACGGAGTTATGATTACTGTCTGAAAAGTACTCCCCCACTGATAGGTCAACTACTAGCCCACCGTCATTACTGAAAATTAAGTCTCGAAGCACTCCTACTTTTGTCAGGACTTCTCTATAACGGCTTAAAAAAAATCTCCTGGATGCATTTTAACAATTCTGCTTCTTTTAAATCTTGCACATGATGAATACGCCAATTAACGTTGGGGAAGTTGAAGTCCCAACTGTCTATTATTTTTACTTTTACACGTCATAGAGTCATAGAGATGTATAGCATGGAAACAGAACCTTCGGTCCAACCCGTCCATGCCGACCAGATATCCCAACCCAATCTAGTCCCACCTACTAGCACCCGGCCCATATCCCTCCAAACCCTTCCTATTCATATACCCATCCAGATGCCTCTTAAATGTTGCAATTGTACCAGCTTCCACCACTTCCTCTGGCAGCTCATTCCATACACGTACCACCCTCTGCATGAAAAAGTTGCCCCTTAGGTCTCTTTTATATCTTTCCCCTCTCACCCTTCTAGTTCTGGAATCCCAGACCCCAGGGAAAGGACTTTGTCTATTTATCCTATCTATGCCCCTCATAATTTTGTAAACCTCTATAAGGTTGTCCCTCAGCCTCTGATGCTCCAGGGAAAACAGCCCCAGCCTGTTCAGCCTCTCCCTGTAGCTCAAATCCTCCAACCCTGGCAACATCCTTGTAAATCTTTTCTGAACCTTGTCAAGTTTCACAACATCTTTCCAATAGGAAAGAGACCAGAATTGCATGCAATATTCCAACAGTGGCCTAACCAATGTCCTGTACTCAATACTCTGCAACATGACCTCCCAACTCCTGTACTCAATACTCTGACCAATAAAGGAAAGCATACCAAACGCCTTCTTCACTATCCTACCTACCTGCGACTCCACTTTCAAGGAGCTATGAATCTGCACTCCAAAGTCTCTTTGTTCAGCAACACTCCCTCGGACTTTACCATTAAGTGTATACGTCCTGCTAAGATTTGCTTTCCCAAAATGCAGCACCTCGCATTTATCTGAATTAAACTCCATCTGCCACTCCTCAGCCCATTGGCCCATCTGGTCAAGATCCTGTTGTAATCTGAGGTAACCCTCTTCGCTGTCCACTACACCTCCAATTTTGGTGTCATCTGCAAACTTACTAACTGTACCTCTTATGCTCACATCCAAATCATTTATGTAAATGACAAAAAGTAGAGGGCCCAGCACCGATCCTTGTGGCACTCCACAGGTCACAGGCCTCCAGTCTGAAAATCAACCCTCCACCACCACCCTCTGTCTTCTACCTTTGAGCCAGTTCTGTATCTAAATGGCTAGTTCTCCCTGTATTCCATGAGATCTAACCTTGCTAATCAGTCTCCCACGTCTCTGAAGTTTGCTGCATACCTGCTGTTGTATTTCCCTCTTCCTGAGAGTGTGGTCTGATAGGTCTGTACCATTGCAAAAGGTAAAACGCCAGGTCACTTTAAGACCTGTAAATCTTATGGTAATAGTCTACCTACAGAAATGTGCACAAAAAGGCGCACTTGGAACTAAGATCATTTCAGTGTGAGATGTGTAAGTCTTTGTTTCAGATTCCCTTCTCACTACAGAGACATCTACCATTACACAATAGTGAACAGACTTTCAAATGTGATAAAGCCTTTGGGACTCCCTGTCTGTTGGAGTCATAAAAAGACATACTGAAATGAAGGAGATGATTTGTCAATATTGTGGCCAGAATTCTGCCTGCAATGGAATATTTTGTTTGTACATTTGCTGCATGCCTATGAGCGTCCCTACTGTGACAAGCATTCAGTGAGAATTATTAAAGATGTATTTTAGAAAACAGAGAAAAGCATATTAGAGTGTCACATGCTTCAGTCAGAAAAGAGGTCTAGATGATGACTGGTTAGCAAATGAGAATGCAGAGACATGTTAGAGTAAAGGGTAAGGCTGGTAAGAGTAGGGAACAATGGATGAATAAAGGTATTGAGCTTCTGGCCAAGAATAAGAAAGAGTCATATATTAGGAATAGACATTTGGGATTAAATGAATCTCTTGAAGAGTACAAGGAGTTCATGGGCCTTCTTAAGAGGGAAATCAGGAGGACAAAGAGGGAACACGAGGAAGCCTTGGTAGATAAGGTTAAGGATAATCCAAAGAGATTCTACAAGTACATTAAGATCAAAAGAGCAACTAGAAGAGAATGGGGCCCCATTAAAGATTAATGAGGTTGTCTATGTGTGGAACCACAGGCGATGGGAGAAATACCAAGTGAATTTGTCACATCAGTTTTGACCGTGGAGTAAACATGAAGGCTAGGGAACTTCGAAATAAATATTGATGTCTTCAAAGCAGTCCATATTACAGAAGAGAAGTGCTGGAGGTCTGAGAAAACATAAAGGTGGATAAATCTTTGGGACCAGATGAAGTTTATCTCAGGATGTTGTGGAAATTTAGGACAAGAAACACACAATTTGAAGCTCAAGGTTGCATTCAAATCAAATGACAATGTGACAACCACATACCTACATCAACTCTATCATGACCAAAGCAGATCAGGTTGATGCTTGTTATCGATGCTTATCTGCTAAGTGACAATGCAAAGTGGAATGGAAGACATTACAGAATCATAGAAGAGTTATAGCACAGAAGAAGGCCATTCACCCCATCACTCCCACACTAGTATATGAAATGAACATCATTACTTAGTCCCAATCTCTTACCCTCTTGAATGCTTCAATTGAACCTACCTCCAGTGTACTCCATGGTATATTCTATATCTTTCTACTCACTGAGTAGAAAAGCTTTTCCTCACTTCACCCTTACTTCTTTTGCAAATCACTTTTATTCAACATCCTCTTATAAGTATTCCTTTTATGATTGGGAACAATTTCACCCTATCTATTCTACCCAGCCTGCTCATGATTTTGAAAACCTGTGCCAGATCTCCAAGGAGAACAGTCCCAGCTTCTTCAGTCTATCCTCATAAATGCAGTCATGATTTGGAGATGCAAGTGTTGGACTGGGGTGTACAAAGTTAAAAAAAATCAAGTTATAGTTTAATAGGTTTACTTGGAAACACTAGCTTTCAGAATGCTGCTCCTTCATCAGGTTTTCGTGGAGTATAAGATCGTAGGACACAGAACTTATCACAAAAGTTTACAGTCTAATGCAACTGAAACTTTATATTGAAAAAGACATGGACTGTTTGTTAAGTGTCTCATCTTTTAGAATGGGCATGTTGGTTTCAGTTCTTTCATATGTAAATTCCAGAACTTTCTTAAAGTTACATTCTCAAGTGAACTTTAACAATAGGTGCCATGTTGGCCCAGATAATGCATTGAAGGTGGGAGGTGCACTGTGTGAGGCTGTCTGTGCCCCACTGTTCAGACTGATTCTAATTTAAAAAAGGGATTTACAGAATCTTACATCGATTCATGGAGTCTTTGAGCAAAATAAAATGTAATTCTGCAAGTACAAATTCACCCCACAAATTTATATGTGTGTGTGTTAAATTAGAATTTAATTTAATTTAGATTAGACTTTAATTTAAGAAATGTATCTCATTAACTATCTATCTCACTTATATGGCATCTCTCATGTCTAGTTCTAATCCTTTTTGCCACCTGCTTTTCCCAGAATAACCTGCTTCTTGAGAACATCCACCAAAAGAGGGGCAGCTCTTGACACCACACCATCTTTGAAAGGCTGCTGTGAACCCAGATGAGCATTGGCAATCCAGTTTTGCCCTTCACTGGCAGCGTCATGGCTCAGCAGTCACAAAGCCACTTTGCCCAGCCTGCATAGTCAGTATAGCTGACACCCCATCAGACATACAAACCCATTCCTTCAACCTAATCTCCATTTAACAAACTGACCACGCACCTTAGCTATATCCAGTCCAACCACCACCTCTGAGTCACCACTAATCTTGCTCAATGCTCATTGTAGACTTGTATCCTGTCTGAATGGTTGCCTGGTTGTGAGGGTCACCCACAGGAAAATGACAAGTCCAACATGAACTTCTATTCACAGCCAGCAAAAGTGAACACAAGTGGAATGATTGAAGGCTGCAGGTCACAACCACAATGCAAACCAAATGCTGGAGTCATAACAGTGACAATCCATGATGGCCTGCTGCTCTCAGCTCTGATCTACTGGAACTAAGTGTCAATCATGTCCTGGTAGCCTTGGAAGGGTTGATACAGCTGAGCTCTGTCACCCACAAGGAGAGCTTCCTTCAGCTCATTGTTCTCAGCCTTCTCCTCGGATGACTGTTCCATGCTTTGGCTGCTCAGCATCTATCACATTGCCCCATTGCCTGTTTCAATTGTGAATAGTGCAGCACACCAGGAGGGTATGGCATACTTTGATTGGACTATACTGCAGCAGATCTCAACCCCTTCCGATCTGTGGAACCTTATCTTCACTGCCCTATCATCTGCTCCACCATGGCTCTGACCGCAGCATCTTCAACAACTTACTGAAGGTGTAGTGCCGGCTGAGTGGCCAACACATTACCTCCAAAACAAACTTCCTGCTGCACCACACTCTTCTTCCCATGCCAGACACAAAACAACCATTCCACTTTCCAGTGTATTCATTACACTCCACCATCAGGCTTACATGATAGATGATGAAGCAATGTTCTCCTCAGCCCACATCACCCCTGCAAGTTCCACAAATAATGGGGCACTTCTGGCCAATATTCTCTTCATTTATGAAGTTGGTGGAGTTTCAGACTGAATTAATTGCAGCTGCTGGTAGAAGTAATGGGCTAGAACCAGTCTGGCAACTCCACTTGCCCATATCAGCTGAGGATGTTTGGTCATCACTTTGCATGCCTAGTGGTAAATTGTTAGGATTCCACAACATGTCGATTTTTTAAAAAAAGTTGTGTTTGCGGGGTGTGTGCTTTCAATTTAGTAAACTGAGAATCGATTTAACTGTTTGTTTCCAACCAGATTTATTTGTTCAATATTTGTCAAGTAGTCAGTTCTTGACAAGACAAAGTCTATCTTTTTAAAATGACTGCATGTTTTGTTGTATAGTGTGGTTATTTAAAGGTAAAGTCATCATGATCCTACTGGACTACACGGCTGTGCTCTCTGTTTAGAGAGAAGACTGATGGTGGTTTCACCTGAGGGTCAGCACGCTTTGAGAGGATGGGTCCTTCATCATCACCTTAGCCAACGTCATAATTGAACCCATATTGTTGTCATCTGTTTATTGCAAACCAGCTTTCCAGCCAACTGAGCACACTGATATCAGTGTGTAGTTGTTGCTAATGGGATAGACTGAGGGGAGTTATTGGAGTGAAATCTGTGGCTGAGTTATGTCATGACTGGTCCTTCTATTTCCTGTTTGTTTCCTGCACAACACTTTTCCAATTGTGGTGTGAAAAATTAGAGAAAAATTTATCAAAACCAGATGTTGCTTTGCCATGAAAGAATCTTTGAATATTAGTTTTAGACAAAATAAAAATCAGTAGTGAGTTAATATTTGCAAAATGCTTGAATGGTGCCTGATGCAAAAGACATTGGTTGCATTTGGGGAAATTGTCACAACTTGCCTCAGGGTGATGCTTTCAGCTGTTTTTGTCAACTCTTCTTTCTTTCCAACAGTGGAACAGTCCTTTTTTTTTGTCAACTGCTCCAAGACTAGAGCAGCTTAGCATTCACTAGTCTCCTCAGGATGGGTGGAGCTGCAAGAACTGTCAAGTTTCACACCATCCAGGTCAGAACAGTGAGTGTGAAAATTATTCACAAAACTGATGGTATTTCACCCCACCCCAAGATTCTACTGAGTGTAACTCCATTTGCATCATTAGCCAGAACTTGAATCAAACATTTGGGATTCAGTAGAGAATTTCTGCTTTTGTTCAGCATGATTGATCCAGCTATTTCAAGTGGATAACTTCAGTATTGTTGGAGTGTTGTTCAAATACTTTGTGTCTTTCAGAAATATGCAAAAGTAAATCTCTACTGAAGCTGGTTGGGCTCCTGGGCATTTTGGTATGATGTCTTTTAAGTTATTGCGACTGATGTCTGCATCACTGAGATGACCAGTAGCCATGGATCCCACACTTTCGTCCATCAAACTAAGACTGAATCCACCCGGGCATAGTCCCAGCTATTTATCTGTTGGACTTTACATCAAAAAATGGTAAGTAATGGCAGGGAATGCAGCTCATGATTGAAACCCTGTCTGGTCATCGGGTATGGCCCCAAAGGTACCATGGCCCCTATTATCTCATACTACACTGATAGCCCATTTCCACCCAAGTTCCCACATGTGGAAACCCAACACATTTAACTTTACCTACAAAGTTCTTCCCTGCCATTGAATTCTGATATTAAACTTTAACAATGTCCATCCCACTCCTGTGTGTTACCTCTGTGTTAGTCATTGCCAATAGCTCCCTACCCCCATAGGTCACCATGTACCCACAATACACCTTGACATTCGTCTATCAACATAGTGCTTCCCACCTCATCAAATGTCCCTGTTTTCCCTCCCCAGCCCTGACCCACCTACCCTTTTTGGCAGTGATCCCCTTGCTGCTTCTTCAGGACCACTTAAACCCTTCTTACAATTAACTAAAGCACTCCATGACTAAGTTCACCACAGATATTTGACTGACTTCAATAAGCAGCCTCTGGACATGACTGACCAGATGCTGATCTCTTGTGTTTGCAGCTTCCAGACTGATGGTTTCGCGTTACCCTGAATGCTGCTGCTGGCCCCTATAGGACAGACTCCTGCAGACTCCCCAGACTGCAGTCAGACAGATCAACTGATGATGACTGTGCCAAACTGATGATTGACTGTAGCCAAACCCCCTACACTGTGTGCGGACCATGCTCCTGCCTGACAGTACTGGGACTCCTGACCAACAGCAGCTCCTCTTGGACTAAGTACTCGCCTGTACCCAGCTTCTGACATGACCATTTGGGAAAATACAGGTGATGTGTGTGCTTGCTGTGCAGGCACATGATATAGATGTGAAGCTGATGTCTCAGTGTGTTATACTGCAAGACATTACCCATCACTGCTGACTAGCATGAAAAACAACCTGACTGTGTGCTTGCACAACTTTCCTTAAATCCCCGTAAATCTGCTGCCTTTCACTTTAAAATTATGCCCCTCTGTTATTGACCCTTCAACTAAGGGGAATAGTTGCTTTCTAGTCACCCTTCTATGCCCCTCATAATTTTATATACCTCAATCAGGCCCTTCTCAGCCTTCTCTGTTCCAAAGTAAACAACCCAAGCTTATCCAGCTCCTCTTCACAGCTAAAGTGCTCCTTCCCAAGCAACATCTTGGCAAATCTCCTCTGCATCCCCTCCAATGCATTCACAACCTTCCGAGAGTGCAGATACTGGAACTGCACACAGTACCCCAAATGTGGCCAAACCAACGTTCAATACAATTCCAGCATAACCCTCCTGCTTTTATAACCTATGCATCAACTTATAAAGGCAAGTGTCTTGTTTGGCTTCTATTAATTTGCCATTTGAGGGATTTGTGGACAAAAAAGATTGACAAGGGTGGTTGAATAGGCTGGGATGCTTTTCTCTGGAGCTGAGGGGTGACCTTATAGAGGTTTATAAAATCATCAGGGGCATAAATAAAGTAAATAGTCAAGAGTATTTCCCCAGTATTGGGAATCCAGAACTAAAGGGCATAAGTTTAAGGTGGGAGGGGAAAAATTTAAAAGGGACCCAAGGAGCAATATTTTCACGCATAGGTGGTGCACTCATGGAACAAGCTACCAGCGGAGGTGGTAGAGGTGGGTACAATTACGACATTTAAACGACATTAGGGCAGGTATCTGAAAAGGAAAGATTTAGAAGGATATGGGCCAAACACAATTAATTGCAACTAGTTCAGTTTAGGAAACCCGGTCGCCATGGATGAGTTGGACCAAAGGACCTGCTCCGGAGCTGTATGACTCTATTTTTCTAATCCTCTGAACTCCCTACTGTCCAGCATTTATTGAGTACTCTCTTACCTTTCTATTTCTTCCAAATTGCAGCACCTCACACTATCAGGGTTAAATTTCATCTGCCACTGACCTGCTCATCCATTTATATCCTCCTGTAAACTAAGATGCCCTTCCTCACTGTCAATCACTGCCAATCTTTGTGTCTCCGACAACGCTCTTACCATTCCCAGTACAAGCATGTACATTGTTTCTAGCTCACAAACAATAAGGAGCCCAACATTGTGGTATGCACTGGACACAGGCCCCCAGTCACACAAACAGCCTTCAACCACCATTTTCTGATTCCTGCCTCTTAGTCAGTTTTGGATCAAACTTGCCAAGTTACCCTGGATCCCATGGCATTTTATCTTCTTTATTAATCTCCCACCTGGGGTCTTTATCAAAGGCTTTGCTGAAATCCATATCAATTACATCAACTGCATTACCTTTCTCTATACATCTGGTGACCTTTTCAAAAAATGTAACCAATTTTGTTAGACATGATCTCCCTCTGGCAAAGCCATGCTGACTATTCCTGATCAAACCATGCTTCTATTCATGGAGATTAGTTCTGTCCTTCAGAATTTTCTCTAATACCTTACCGAGCACTGATGTTGGACTCACTGGTCTTTAGTTGCCTGGTTTACCACTCTTCTTGAAACACCAGGTTACAGTCCAACAGGCTTATTTGGAAGCACTAGCTTCCAGAGCGCTGCCACTTCATCAGGTAGTTATCGCTGAAGGAGCAATGCTCCGAAAGCTGTTGCTTCCAAATAAACCTGTTGGACTCTAACCTGGTGTTGCGTGATTTTTAACTTTAGTCCAATACCAGCACCTCCAAGTCTTGAAAAGTAGAACCACTTTTTCAGTCTTTCAGTCTTCTGGCATCTCTCCTATTATCAGAAATAAAAACAAAAGTGCTAGAGTGAGGGAAATGTGGCATCATGGTTGTAAAGAATATGGCTGAATACTATCCGCTGTTGCTTATTAGACACTGTAGCTAATGATCATCCAGTTATGAGTTGTTAGATCCATCTGAATCTATCTTAGGAAAACACAAAAACCTGCTGTTAATGAAAGTGGAAGTGATTTTCTTTTTGATTCCTTACAAAATCTAAGTCCATGTAACTATTGCAGCTCATTTAACCCTTTTTTCTTGTGTGCAAATGTTTTGTATGAATGAGTGTGTGAGTATTATTACGTTTCCTTTTCCAGTGTTGCCAAAACAGATGTTTATATGCTGTGGTTCTGTTCGCCGAGCTGGAAGTTTTTGTTGCAAACGTTTCGTCCCCTGGCTAGGCGACATCATCAGTGCTTGGGAGTTTCCTGCGAAGCGCTTCTTTGATGTTTCCTCCAGTGTTTATAGTGGTCTGTCCCTGCCACTTCCGGTTGTCAGTTTCAGCTGTCCGCTGTAGTGGTTGATATATTGGGGCCAGGTCGATGTGTTTGTTGATGGAGTTTGTGGATGAATGCCATGCCTCTAGGAATTCCCTGGCTGTTCTCTGTCTGGCTTGCCCTATGATAGTAGTGTTGTCCCAGTCGAATTCATGTTGCTTGTTGTCTGCGTGTGTGGCTACTAAGGATAGCTGGTCGTGTCGTTTCGTGGCTAGTTGATGTTCATGTATGCGGATTGTTAGCTGTCTTCCTGTTTGTCCTATATAGTGTTTTGTGAAACTGAAGATGTTTATATCTTTTCCTAATTTAAACCTTTGAGAAAGTTTATCTGTTGTGTTCATGAAAGTCATAACACTCAAGTTTCTGAAACACTTCTTGTCTAAAGTATATTTTGCTGCCATCAGTTAAGAGGTGTCCATAACAAAGAAACCAGAATTATAATTAGCTCAAAAACCATTCAATTGTTTGAACTTGGAAAATGGTGGTGGTTCCTTTTGATAATTGAACTTTAGCAGGTTGGAACTGTATATTACTTGTTCACCCATGTTCTATAGAGGGGAGACAATGGTGTAGAGGCACTGACACTAAACTAGTAAGTTAGAATCGCAGTTTAATGTTCTAAGGTTATGGGTTCAAATCCCACTGTGGCATTTGAATTTAACAAAAGGAAATTTGGACTAAACAAGCTAGCCTAATAGCAATCATGTATCTGCTGCTGGTTGTTGTAAAACTCATCTATTACACTCATGTCATTTAGGGAAGGAAATCTGGCATCCTTACCTGGTTTAGCTTACACGTGACTCCAGATCCACAACATGTGGTTAATTCTTAACTGCCCTCTGGGCAAAAAATGTTGGACTAGCCAGCAGCGTCCACATCCTGTGAATGACTTTTTAAAAATATGAAAGAAAAGTTGACTGCAACAACTCATCCCGATAATTTTTATCCTCTTGTGTAAGAAGACTGGTGGCCTCTATTTGGTCTCTTTACTCATATTTCCTGTAAAAGTGAGTTTCATCCACAGCAAGGACATGTCATCCTAGTTCCAGGCTTATAGCCTTCAATTTTGTATGTTATCTCAAAACAAGCTAAGAATTAAAAGCAATTACCTTCTCATCTGCATTCGACAACTTCTTGTCATGTAAATATGTCACATGTATCCCTTATAGTGCCAAACTGGCATGGTACCACCAATGTTTTGCATTGCACCTTTGGACAAAGTAAAGTCCACATAACAATTTTCATTTTGAGAAAAGTATAAATAGATTTTGAATTTCTTAATCATTTTTGCCTATTAATCATTCTTTTCTTACTGTAATTTTTTTTGAATACCGAACATTTCCATAGTGTTACTCTTATTAATCTAACTTTCTAACGACCATTGCTTCAGTAATTTTTGAACCAGAGCTAACTCTACCATATGTTGATTGTGTAAAAGTGCAATCATGCCTAATTAATCTTTCCCTTGAATGGTATTAATTGCTTCTAATGATAACACAGGAGCGTGCAGTAAAGGTGATAGAACCACTTAGTGAAAGAGAAAACTGTTCATTGCATTAAACACAGTGGGAGCCAAATTAATGCATACAGACAGTGTTTCTTTCACAGTGAGTACATGAGTTGAATGCTGTGATCCCGCAACAACAAAATGATGGAAATAAAGAGCTGAACTCATCTCCCCTATTTTATGCTTTGTACGCAAGCTACTGGTTGAATGGCTATCCATTCTTCCAAGCAAAAGAGATAGGTATTTAAGCTGGCATTCCATGACCTCACTGTAAAATTATAATTATCACTGACAGTTATCAGTGGGCTTTTAAGCTTACTGATGGAAACAGCTTAATGACTGCAGGTAATCAAGCTTCAGAATGGAAGTATATTGAAATGTTAAAATTCCAGTCAATTTCAATTTAGCTACAAAATTGGCAGATTAATCATTGCACAATTTTCACCTTCTCCATCAGAATGGACAGTTGCCATAGCATTATACTGTGATAGAATTGAAAAGGCTTTTTTAAAAATAATTTAAACTTTTTGATGAAATTAAAAATATATTAAGTATAAAAAAGTAATTTATAAATGTAATGGTAATCCTTTGAATTTGTGATTCATCTGGCCCTCAAAGTACTAGGTAACATCATTAACAGGACAGAAAACATGCACACTGCATTAAATTAAAACTGGCAACTAGACCAGGACAAGGTACAACGTTTCTGGATGGCCCGGGTTCTTGGGCATTCTTACATGAGTTAATGTTTTAATCCTGTTTGATATTCAATTCGCCATTAGGTCCATTGATGCCTACTGGTATCATGGATCATTGGCAGAATAGCAGCAGCAAACCTGTTCTTAAAGGATTATGATCAAGTCATTACAACAACATCCCTCCACGACTCCCTTGTTAGGTCCATGTCCTCCACCAACCCACCTATCACTCCTTCCCTTGCCGCCACAAGTTGGTGTAAAAGCTGCATTCACACTTCCCAACCTCACCTACATCCAAGGCCTCAAAGGATTATTCTATATCCAGCAGAGATTTTCCTGCACATCCAAACACCTCATCTAATGTGTCCATTTGTTCTCAATGTGGTCTCTTCTAAATTAGGGGACAGAACGCCAACTTGCGGAATGTTTCAGAGAACATCTCTGGGACACATGCACTAAACAATGCCACTGTCCTTTGGCCAACCACTCCAATTTCTCTTCCCACTCCACCAAGGACATGCAAGTCCTGGGCCTCTTCCACTGCCAAATCCTAGCCACCTGATGACTAGAGGAAGAATGCCTCATCCCCCCTTGGAACACTGCAACCACACGGAATCAATGTGGATTTCACCAGTTTCCTCATCTCCCCTTCCCCACCTTATACCAGATCCAACCTTCCAACTTGGCATCACAGTCTTGAACTGTCCTACCTGTCCATCTTCCTTCCCACCTATCCCCTCCATTCTCTGCTCTGACCTATCACCATCACCTCCCAACTTCATCTACCTATCGTCTTCCCAGCTACCTTACCCCAGCCTCACCCCCACTCCCATTTATCTGTCAGCCCCTTTCCCCGACAACATTCCTGATGAAGGGCTTATGTTCGAATCGTCGATTCTCCTGCTCCTTGGATGCTGCCTGACTGACTGTGCTTTTTCAGTGCCACACGTTCTGACCCTCTTTACAACAATTGTCAGACAGTGGCTTTAAAACTACTCAAAACTGTTCAACTCATAATAATGAGGATTGTAAATTTTAAAAAGTATCATCATTAAAGCATAGTTTTCAAGGCTTTTATTTATTTTGTGTTAGTTTCTTCAAAAGTTTAGATATATATAAACATGGGTGAGAAACTATTTGGGACTCACAGGGATCTTTTGTATTTTGTGAAGTGAAACTTGCATGAACAAAGGCAGACAATTCTAAGCCATCAGATTTATATAAACCACACAATAATGTAGTGACTTAACTGATACAGGGACAAATGACAATACAGTAGCGCCTCGACATACGAACGACCCCGTTCATGAACAAATCGGTTTACAAACAGGATTGTTCGTTGCTATATCCAAGCATTCTTACGCTATCCGAACAATGGGAAAAATTGATTCAGTTCACGAACATTTCGGTTCGCGAACCAGGTTCCGGAATGGATTAAGTTCGTAAGTCGAGGTGCTACTGTATTGTTAAACAGCATGCAACTTAGTGTGGAAAAGGCACGATGTACATTTCAGCAAAGTCATCTATTAAATGTACAATGTTAAAGCTAAAAAAAGGAAAAGATACAAATTTCATGTAGTTGATTACTTACTGACAATATCTAGTGAATGCAAATCTAGTGTTAGCAATTATAATCACACATGGAGATGCACAATATTCAGAACAAAGATCATTATTAGCCAGACTTTCAACGAGGCTCACTTTCCTGGACTGTATGGGATTGACTGTAATGTCTTTTAATGATGCCACAGGAGCAGATGCAGATGGGTTCCTGTGGGGTTTTAAAATGGTCAGAGAGCAGAGCTGCCTTTTTCATGAGTATCACTTTCTGCTTGTTGGTGGAATCTGCTTATTGGTAGATAGGTAGGATCTTCACATATTAATTAACATAGCAATTTTATCATAATATTTCCACACGATTTTGCAGACTTTATATTAGTACTGAATCAGACTGTACTGAAGTTTTTAATATTTGTCAATGATGAACTCTAGAGAAGTAAGTTGAGAGGATTTAATTAGAAGATTCAGTTTTCATAGTCCATTCAGAGATTGACATGCATAGCTTAGAAGGAGTGTTATCCCACAATGTGTTTCTTGGTTCAGATTTTCCAGTCAACATGGCCACTCTAATGCTGCAACTTTTAGATATATAATAAGGCAGCTGACTGCTGTGAAAATGGTGAGTGTTGCTAAAGTTTGCTTTTCCCCAACTGTCCTATGCTACAAAGAAACAGTCAAATTGGAAGTACAGCTTCCAATGTTTTAGATGGCTCTGATCAAAATCTTCTGTCAGAAATGCAGAGTTCTTTCATTTAATAACAAAAGAGGTAGAGAGGCATTCCTCAAAAACTGAGAAATCAATTTTTTTTAAAAGAGGGCTGATGCAGTGAAAAATGCCTGTGAATGTAAGCTGTCAGAGCGAAAGAAAAACTGATGGTATATAATACCTAAAGTGTCACAGAGGTCTCCCCCAGCTGATTATGTCCAAAACTACAAACATATTTTTGTTTCCATTTGAAGAATGCACAAGGACAGAGGTTAAATAATCAGCTTCAATTCCACTGCAATGTACTAGTGGGGTTGAACACCATCTTAAATATCAGCGTGGGTTTGAACATTATGCGCTGTGATTGTCATGGTCAAAAACTATCCCCTAGTTACTGCTAAGTTACCAGTAAAGGATCTCTTTCACTCTGACCTCTGAAAACTGGTTAAACTGAGGAATCAGGTCAAAAGAATTTCTCCAGCCGACAAAAGCAAGAATATTGAAAATTATCTTTGCCATTGTCAATATCAACACTACTGGTACATTCCAAAGATGACAATATTTCTTATCTGCTGTGCATGAACCATTCAGATACTGGACTTTATAACTTTTAACCTTTTGGATTTATCTCATACTTCTAATCCATTTGTACATGAGTTGCCTTTGTATTTATTCCCATATGTAGCAATTAATAAACACACTCTTTTTGTTAGTTTAAGGAAACTTGATTAAATTAGCTCCTCTGAAAACATAAGTTCATTTAGGTCTGGGAGAAAGAAATCTACAAGAGAAGGAATCTCTGATTGATGGGATGGGCTGAAGAAAGGTAGGGGGTTGCTTCATCCCTCTTCACTTGGGAGTTTAACAATTTGGAGTATCATGTCTGGAATGGCAACAAGTTGGGGAATCTCATGCAGAGCTGAAAATGTGTTGCTGGAAAAGCACAACAGGTCAGGCAGCATCCAAGGAGCAGGGGAATCGACGTTTCGGGCATGAGCCCTTCTTCAGGATTCCTGACCTGCTGCGCTTTTCCACAACACATTTTCAGCTCTGATCTCCAGCATCTGCAGTCCTCACTTTCTCCTAGAATCTCATGCAGAGTCTAGTTGTAACAATATTTAATAGCCATCAATTAAGGCATGAGATTTCATGTTGCTTTGCCACTTGCCTGTAAATTTCTTTGCCTAATTTTATTATTTATTTAGCTGTCTTTCCCTTTAACCTTGACATTGATTGCCATTAGCATGCTTTTTTAAGACTTTCTAAAGATTGTGAGAATATGTACAGGAAGGTAACACTTAGAAGCAGCATTCAATAAGATATTTGCTGATCTGTTTATGATAGCTCTATTTTTGTTATCTGAACTAATAACCATGGATTTGCTGGCTATTAAATATCTCGTTAAAAAAAATCACACAACACCAGGGTATAGTCCAACAGGTTTAATTGGAAGCACACTAGCTTTTGAAGCGCCGCTCCTTCATCAGGTGGTTGTAAATCATTAAATATCTATCTCATTTTAAAGACCCAGCCTTGATAACCTTCATGGAAAGTGCACTCTACATACCAATGAGTGAGACAATATTCCAGATGTTGTCTCACCAATGCCCTGTACAGCTACCTGATGAAGAAGCAGCGCTCCAAAAGCTAGTACTTCCAAATAAACCTTTTGGACCATAACTTGGTGCTGTGTGATGTTTAACTTTGTCCACCCCAGTCCAACACTGGCTCCTGCAAATCATCCTTTGTCACCAGTACCTGCAAGCTCTCGCCACTTATAAGTTATACTGCCTTTCTACTCTTCCTATCAAAATGAAGAAGTCCACATTTACCCTTGTTATATTCTGGCTCCCAAAGTTTTGCCCACTCACTTAAACTGTATATATCCCTTTGAAGATACCTCCTCTTGGCACCTATCTTGGTCCTCTCATTTAGTTCATTGACATCGAACGTAAATAGCTGAGATCCCAGGTCCCTGTGCCACTTCACTAGTTATAGCTTCCAGCCTGAAAATGATCGACATGGGAACCAAATGTAATATCTCCAAATCCGCAAATGATACAAAGCTAAGCAGGAGTGTGAGTTGTGAGGATGGTGTAAAATAGATTCAGATGGGTAGACAAGAACATGGCGATGAAATATAATGTGGAAAAATATGAAGTTATTCACTTTGGTTGAAGGTACAAACTGGTTCAGTATTCTCGAGAGTTTTAATGAATGAGAAATGAAATCATTGAAACTTACAAACCACTAAAAGGGATAGACAGGGTAGATGAAGGTAAGGTGTTTCCTGTGCATGTGGTCTCTAGAACCAGGGAGCACAAATTAAAAATAAGGAGAATACTACTTACATTTGAAATGAGGAGAAAGTATTTTAGTCAGAGGGTTATGAACCTTTAGAATTCTTTGCTCCAGACGCCTGTGAAAGCTTGGCATTTGAGTATGTTTAAAATAGAAATTGAGATTTTTGATGATCAGTAGTGTAAGCCTTTACTGGGTAGTGTGAGTAAAACGCTTTGAAGTGTTTGAGCGGCCATAACTGTATTAAAGGCAGAGTCTGCTTGACAGACTGAATGACCTGCTTGTCTTCCTGTATTCCTCTCCACTTTGCTACTTGTTAACTGACCGATTCTTCACCGTGTTAATAAAAATAAATTATTGTGGATGCTGGAAATCTGAAACAATCACAGAGAATGCTGGAGAAACTCAGCAGGCCAGGCAGAGTTGTGGAAAAAGAAACAAAATCAACATTTCAAGTCTAATCCGATTGCTCTTCAGAACTTCTTCAGACTTTTTCCAGACTTACTCTCCTGTTAACAGACATCAATTCAAGGTCACACAGTTCACTACATTCTATGAATAGATGAAGAAGAATGATTTAGAATGATAAAATCGTAGTTTAGTAATATCACTGAATAGCTCAGAAACAGTTGCATCCAGAATAGGGAACAGACAACTTCCTGATTAATCCAATTTACTGTCTAACCTCAATTGAAATATATTCAGCCTCTTAACTTTGTAAATACACTTGATGGATCAGGTCCTGAATGCTGTCTAGTGGATTAGATGGGTTGATTTGTATGTTATGAAGACTACTTTCTGATCATATATACTATATGGTGTTACGGTCAAATGTCAGTGTTAGTGTGAAGTAGTTTGAGTGCTGCACCATATGCTAGCTCATGCATCATATATCACTAATATTGGATTATTGATGAGATGTACTGAAATTCATTAAAACCACTAACAACCTACACTGCTATACTGTCACAGACTGATACTTCTGCATTTATGGATATTATTTCACAGGCGTCTGGAGAAGAGAATTCCAAAGGTTCATAACCCTCTGACTAAAATACTTTCTCCTCATTTCAGACGTAAGTAGTATAATTGACTGTCTGAATGCACTACACTGTTGCTATTGTATTGAGAGTGTGTCCAATGGTAAAGTACCTTTTTGTTGAAATGTCACATGTCATGATGCATCACAACTGTCATAAAGGTACACTGCCAGTCTGGAATCTGTGCAATAATGCAAGATATAATAAGTTCATACAATACAACATATAATAAGTTTGGCTCTAAAATCATGCTGAGGAATAGTAGCTTATGAATGTTTAAAGCATTTGCTTGAAATTTTGATCTGTTATTTTCATGGAAATAATAAGAGCAAATTGCAAGGCTTTTATCTGGTCTCACACAGAAACATGTTATTGCTGCAATAAATAAAGTACAAACATTCAGATTGTTTTTAGTGAAATAAAACTGCTCATTCTGCTCAGACCTCACATATCTATGAAATTAAAAATAATTATATTCATGAAAATTGGTACATTTGAAATTAATTTGAGGAAATATGCAGAAAACTGAGCTGCATGACTTTTCACTTTCCTTAACTTTGGAACTACCACTAAGGTTTCAAAATCAAACTAAGATAAATTCTGGTTTTGCTGAAAATCTGAAGCATGGTGCAATTAATTATACCACATGAGATTTGATAATGTCTTAATTCAGAAGCAAACTTTTTTCTGAATATTTTGTTGCTTTCCTTATAGTAAAGACATGTGATTTCAGGCTGACCCTTATTTAGGCAGTTGTCAATGCTGAATCCCAGTTAGAGAAATCTTTCTTTTAGAAACACAGGATATTGATAGATCGATAATTTTCCACACATATACGTCCATGCGTAGAGGGCATATCAGATATTAAGTCAAATTTGGGCAGTGTGTTAAGTCAGTTTACAAATATTATGATTTAACATAGCATTAACTTCTCACGAGTGAAAACAAAAATACTAAATCTCAATTATTACAGAGGAATTAAACAAGTTTTTATAAATTCAAAATAGTTACAATATGCATTCTTGTTTATTATAAATCATATTCATGAGAGCAAAGGACATTTGGAATCTATCAGTTAAAATGAATGTGGATACAACTCTGATGCACTTGGAGAAGCATTCAATGAATATGACTGAGTTCCAGGCAACAAGGTTATAATATGTACAACG
The DNA here is from genome assembly GCF_004010195.1 of Chiloscyllium plagiosum. Classification (NCBI taxonomy): domain Eukaryota; kingdom Metazoa; phylum Chordata; class Chondrichthyes; order Orectolobiformes; family Hemiscylliidae; genus Chiloscyllium; species Chiloscyllium plagiosum. Next base: position 83,942,937 of record NC_057710.1, read on the forward strand.
AGCACTCTTTAAGTTTTCTGAAAGCACATTTCAGACATGGTTGGACATGCACATGAAATGTTTCCATGAAAGAAATAACATTATTGTTTAAAGTGCCACAAGGTGAAATAACACAAACACGCATGCTTTAAGGACAGCAACATCACTAAGAAAAAGAAAGATATTGCATGTGACTGAATATTCCAGGAAATCCAGCCATTGCACCCAGGAGGGAAAACAACAAATATATTAACAAATCCAATCTGCACATGACCTCGAATTGAAGAATTGAGATAGAAAATTGGGTCTTAAGGGAAAATGACATCACTGAACAGATAAGTGAAAGCAACAAATAACCTTTCCTCTAACAAAGATTAAATGTTACAGACACATTAGAAAAATAGCTTGCATTTTGTTTTCCTTTTCTTCAGTATCAATCTATTCAGTCAACTACATAATATAAACACACTTCACTCGCACCTGATGTAGCAACAATGGGTAACTTTCCAACAATCGCAATGGTCTGCAATTACGCAACAATTCAGCGTTCCACAAAAGCAATATGCATTATAGAGAAGCATTAAGAAGAAACAAAAACATTGCTTTATCAATATTTTGATATTTATACACTGACTTAAATGCTTATGCCATCCATTTACACAGCACTGGCTGACAAATGTTAGGAACCACTTCTAGTTCCTCCAGCTGTAACCCAATGGGCAGCTCAGCCACAAATAAAATGGAATTGCATAGCAGAGGCAGGCTAGGAGAATATTATTTCAGAGCATCTTGTAGGACAGCTAAGAGTTCTCCTTGTTTTTCACAATGTAGCAAGCAGGTTGTCAAGAAAACAATCTTTCCATTCATCTTTACCTTCTTAGAATATATGGGTACTCCTAGGGAACTGACTTGCGTAGCCAATACTCCGTTATAATAAATGGGTATTCTTGTCCAGAACATTTTGTCTTAAATATCAAGTTGTGATATGCCAACATCATCGTTTAATGTAAGTGTTGCACAGCTAGTTCCCTCAATCTTGTCTGCCCCAAGGTAACAATTTTCCACTTTAATTTCCCTTCGTCCTTCTTACTTGCATTTATTTTAGCATTAAATAATTTGCCAGTTACATGGAGGTTTTGCTGTGGTGGGGATTGGGGTTTTGGGGGTGTTCATAATATTGTGACTGTGAGCTATTCTGCTGGAAGCCAATGGAAAAGAACATTTGGAGTGAGGCAAAACTAGCAGCCGATACACAAACATCATTCACAATGTCTGAATTGCCCTGAAAAGATACTATTGAAATGTAAGTAGTTGTTGTTTCCTTTTCCAGGGCCCTTTTCCAGAGAAAAAAAAGTCCAAGAAAGGAATGGTGCAAATTGTTCATGCAGTCAGTCAGCATGGATACAATAGCCTGAGTGCCCTGATTTCTGAAATCATCCATTAATTCCAGTCTGGGAATGCTTGGCCCTGAGACTGTGGTCACGAGACAGGAAATGAACCTAATTAGGAGGAATGGCAGCTGAACCGAGCTTTGTCAAATTCTCATCCTTGCTCGAATTTGGTTTGAGGTGGGAACCTTCAATGTCCATCTTCTCACCTCACCACCAACTGAAATCATCAAATGGGACAATTAATGACCACCTAAGGGTCTCATCCCAACTGAAATGCCATATTCCAGTTTCAGGTGGAATTAGAAAGGGTTGTCCATTTCACTGCTTAACCAGTTCAGGCAGGTTCTCTCTTTTGGGGGGAGTGGGTGGGGAGGGTTCTTTCAGCTGTGCATGCACAAGGCACAGGGCCTTGGGCAGGGGGCTTGCTTCTAACGTACCTCCCTCTCCCACAACATCCCTGTCACCCTCTTCCCATGAACCCAGCCATTATGACATTCCCACCAACAACATTTAACTTTCCTATGGATGATCCTACATCTTGGAAATCCAATGGGTGTTGTCCCAATCTGGAGTCGCTGGCCTCTGATTGGCTGGAAGCTTTCAGAGCAATCGGAACTTCTTTTGTCCCAGCTCCTAATTTTGGCAGAAAGGTCACTGAAAATGAATCAGCTGCCTGCCTGCTGGACGATCTGATGGTCTTGCTCATCTTTGTTGGCTGTGAGTTTCTCTCTGGGAAGCTCTCCCAGCTTTTGACTGAATCTGAATATCCCACCCTATGATATATATTGTAATGCCAAAGTCCTACTGCTGATGCTACGGCATGGACAACTTTATGAATAATGGCCATTAAGATGTTGCAGCAATCATACAGTTGTACAATGAAATTCCTAACTGTGATAAATTATAAAGCTTGCTGACTGAGTGACAAATTTTGGTGCACAGTGTTCTGTGCTGATAGGACTCCAGTCTTGTGTGTGCTATCCTTTATTGAAACACAAAGACAGCTGCCTCCAGTGTGTGTACCTTACAGAGGAGGTCACATCACTACGGCAGACCAAGAGGGACATTTTTACTTGATTATATTTCAATCCAAACGTCATCCTTTTCATAACATTCAAAAAGAAATAAATTTGCATTCACGATACAAACAATAGTTCTCAAGCAACAATTGTTGTTTATTTTCATTAGCTCCAGCTTGATTTTATTTATGCATTCATATTTTAAAATAGTCGGATCTTGCAATGGTACACATGCAGATTGTTGGCTTCTTCTCCAACATCTTGATTGGAATGATGTGCTCTCTGGCTCAGATTTGAAACTTTGATCTGACTTTGCTGATTCCCTAGACACCTCTTCCCTTTAGGCTAGGCAAGACAAGGCAAAACAAGGATGTCGTAAGAATCCTGATAGGCTCAAAGTGAGTGACAGCAAGTGAAAAGCCTGGAGGTGCTGGCTGGTCCTGCTGGGTATGGGTGCCTGAGCACAAAGTGTCATTGCTGCAGCATTACAATGATCACTGCTGGTGCAGCTCGAGGTGCAAGCTTGAAACGCGGAAGGGTCCTGCAAGTAGCTCAAAGATAGGTCATGTTTGTTCTTAGAGGCTGACAACTATTGAATGCTAATTTTTTTAGTCATGGGATGCAAGTGGCTGGTGTCCATGGAATGTGCCCTTAAATGATGGTGCCTAACATTCAGCACAGAGGGCCTTCGGAGCAAGTAGTGAGGTGAAGTTGCCAGATATGCATGCTGATTTCCCATGTCGAGATTTCTCGGTGTCTAGTTTGCTCACAGCAGGTGATACATTACAAAGATGCATATTTATGAGGCAAGATATGCTGTTAATACGGTCGTTACCAAGCAACAATTTCTCTGAATTGGCAACTCACTGCTGCCTAGTGAGAATCTTGCCCAAGGCTCCGAATGTAGCTAAGAGATGCAGTGAGTTGTACCGATATTGAGGTAGCCTTTGCTGGACTTTTCACATGAATCTGTCACATATCTCAACATAGTCTGTGTTGTTCAGGCCCAGCTATGGGTAGAATCTTATCTCCTACTGGCTAAGTACAAGACACAACCAGTTTAGTGGAAAGGTTTTCATTGTAATCCAATTATATTTTCTTGCCCTATCTGATCTAATTCACGCTTTAATTGCAGATTAAGTTGTTGCAGTGAGAACCACACCCTGCTTCTGTGATATTTTACTATGCACTCATCCCAGAGCAACTCACCAGTCACTGGAGATTCTGGAATTGACTAGTATCCATGGTGCCAGTGAGACCTTTAAAAGGCCATTAGACACCTGGGCAAGCGCTGTCATTCCAGAGCAGCCTTACACTGTTCCTGATACTTACCAGGGATGTGGCAAACAGGAAGAAATCCTCTCTCTGCTTTGTGGATGGAAACTTCGAGCTCTGGGTGGGCTGGCTGGTACATAGGCAGGACTTGCTTTTCACTCAGGTCCAGCACTCCACCATGCCAGCCTGGTCCAAGCTTACCACTGGGTAGAGCAGACTCAGCTGTCTGAAAGAATGCCCAGCATTGTAGAAAGAAGGTCAATGTCCCGTATAAGTGTCATGATCATCTCTCTAATTTCTCACAATGACTCTATCTCTGCTGCTGGACCCACCCCCAACCAACTCCTCTCATTAATGACTGCAACATCTCCCTCACACACCCTCACACATGCCAAACTGCAGCAACACTAAGCCTGAATGGTCTCTCTGCTGCTAACTCACTTGCTTGAGAAAGCTGCCTATCTGCACTAACAGTAATAGCTGTGCCACCCACTTTCAACATTTGTGATATCTGCCTTACTCTCATTTCAGAAGCAAAACATAACAGCCCAATATTGAGGACTAATCTGCTTTTTAAGCAGTAATTATATCAGAGACTAGTGTGGACTTTCTCTTACCTATTCTGTTGACTTCAATTATCCCCCTGAATAGGATACAAATAGTCAAGGCATGTGATGTGTAGCCCATCATTTGGCTTCTTAGCGTCAATCAGCAGAAAATCCTGGTCTGACTGCTCTGAGCACTGCTTCAACATGTACAGTATTAGAGGCTGTGTTGGGCTGACTGTTTCTGGATCCTTTCAACAAAGGCTAACCTCCTTGGCTGGAATGTGGCCTGCTGAAAACTGATAAGCTTCCAGGGCTAAATGGTACAACAAGGCAGCAATAATATGAGCCAGGCATCTCTGGCTAAAGGAGCAAAGAGCAAAAAAAGGCAAAGCAAGACAATGCAAGGCAGAAGGGCTGCAGGTACCCAGATAGGCTCAGATTGAGTGGGTACAATGCCAGCAAGCAAACAAACTGGAGATGCAATCTAGTCCAGTTCATGAGCTGGCTATGTGTCCTTAAGTTCAGTGTCCTTGTCTTAACATACATTGATAATTGCTGGTGGAGCCCAAGGTTCAGTTTTCAAATGTAGAAGTGTTCTAAGTGGTATGCAGATGTGTCATGTGTGCATTTAGAGGCTGGCAAATGCCAGATGTCATTATCCGTTGGTGAGGAATTCATGTGTCTGAGATGTTGATGTTTGGTGTCCATTATGGAGGACTCTTGGAATAAGCTGCAAGTTGAACCCACTATGAATCCCCTCTGGTTTCCATGTTGAGTTTTCTCAATGGTTAGTTAGTATGGCATGTTTGGTAAGATCTTAACATGTGGCTAGTTGGGCTGTTAACAAGACATTTAACATGCAAAAATCAATATCAGTTGGGAACTCAACATTCCATGGTGAGAATTTCCCAGTGCTGCTTGAGCAAAGCGGGGAAGCTTTGGCAAGATAACTTGATTTCAAGATGACCGTGTTGCCTGATTCTACCACTCATTTCACTGAAGCCTACGTTGTTCAGACACCATGTCCTGTTTTTACAGGGCCAGTCTTTTATATGTTTGTAAATGGCTGCCTCCAGTTGTATCTGATGGTAGAAATCACATGATGAAAGCAGGGCAGAAAGGACATTTGTACATTATTGCATTCCAGTCCAAACATACCACATCTTAAATTAATGCCAGCAGTCATCTACCAACTGTTTTTCATCCCCATGAACATTGTAGTTTTCTCTGGCAAAGCTGCTTGGCTGCATGATATTCCCAAACTTTGCAAGTATGTTATCAGGAGAGCAGGATGGGGTATTTGTCTCATGATCTCATATTTTTCTGTTGGGAAGCTTTCCAGGGGAGGATTTTTTCCTCTGGTTTTAATGTACAGTAATGCCACAAATAGAGATATTCTATTCATCCTCCTCATCCCCAGGTCCACTCATCTGATTTCTGATAGCTTGGCCGAGATCAAAGAACTGTCAAGTAGGGATATACAGATGCGAGCTCATGTCCCTCATTCAATTATAACACTAATGGGTTGACCAAAAGTGCCTTCTTGGTTGATTGCGTTTCTGCAGTTGAAGATTCAGAAAATTTCTCGAGAGTTTAAACATTAATATCTGTTAACAGCAGCAACACTATGGCAAGGATTGGAGCTTTGCATTGAGAAGCATTTCAGGTTGACTTATTCATTTAAATAGTCAAGAGCCTGCACTAATCTCTGATATAATTACTGCCTAAAACAGTTTACTCCATATCAAACACACATCTACTGTTTTCTGAATTATTTCATTGCTTCGAAAGCTTCAATGTACTTTATTGAACAAATATTCAAATTTGTAATGCATACATTGCCGTTGTGTAAAATTTATAATTTCCTACTACCTTTTTAAAAAAAATGCCAATATCTAAATTAATGAAGTATTATTTGATGAGAGAAAGATTGAAATTGTCCAGTATGAATATGTATCCAAGTATTTATTGATCTTCATTAACTTTATAAGATAGAGTCAGAATCATTTAGAGAACCCAAATTCCTTTAAATTCTGTACCTTTCAATTAACAGAATGTGTGTGTTAAAACAAAGACAAAGTTAAATTTGTTTTTCAAAAGCATGTTTCAATCATTACTATTTATGGTATTGGCTGATTCACTCGATATTTTAGAATGAAAAAACATTTTCTGTAATTTTGTCATTCCTTTTATTCCTCTTTGTTATTATCCATGAAATTAATTTAATGATTTGTTACCCTATTGAACTCTAACGATTATGCACTGTTTGCATATATCATGTAATATTAATCTATTCATGTTGGAAAGGCATTTCAGAGGCCATGCTGGTGATTGATATATTTTTCTCTGGATTTTTCAGGCAACTAAATGCATCAAATGTGAAAGATCTTTCCAGCTTCATAACTCGAACGCAAGTAACATTTAATTGCTAGGTTACAGCAATTGAGTTAAAAATGCAGTGTAATGGCTCCACAAAGACCAGTCTGTAACTAGACTTCTGCAATACTTTAAACATTTTAATCCCCTGCAAACTGTGCTGGTGGTAAAACAAATCCTCATGAGTAACATGTAAAAGCATTCATGGGAATTTTTCACTCCATGTTCTAGACAGTAACCAAGTGAAGGGAATCACATTGTGAAACCAAATTTTCAGTACATGCCCCTGGATTATCAGACAAACCTGGCAGTAAAAGTGAAAACTAAATTCCACCAATGGAATTTTATTAGAATTTTCCTCATAGTGCCTTTGAAAATCTTTTCCAATGATACTAATAAATGAGAAAACTGATGTGGGGACTGAATCTTTATAGAGACTTACAGTGGTCAGGAATTATTAATGCTTGTTAGACAAAGACCAAAGAACAAAGAAAATTACAGAGCAGGAACAGGCCCTTCAGTCCTCCAAGCTCATCCATATCCTCTATCTAAACCTGCTGCTATTTTCTATGGATCTGTTTCCCTTTGCTCCCTGCCCATTCATGTATCTGTCACGATACATCTTAAAAGATGCTATCGTTCTGGTCCCTACCACCTCCGCTGGCAATGCATTCCAGGCAGCCACCACCCTCTGCATAAAGAACTTTCCACGTGTATCCCCCCTCTCATTTTGAACTCATGACCCCTTGTAACTGAGTCCTCCAGTCTGGGAAAAAAAGCTTCTTGCTATCCACCTTATCTGTACCTCTCATGATTTTGTAGGCCTCAATCAGGGCCCCCTCATCTCCATCTAGCTAATGAAAATAATCCTAATCTACTCAACCTCTCCTCATAGCTAGCACCATCCATAACAGACAACATCCTGATGAACCTCCTCTGCACCCTCTCTAAAGCATCCACATCCTTTTGGTAATGTGGCGATCAGAACTGTCCGCAGTATTCCAAATTTAACTGAACCAAAGTCTTATACAATTGTAACATGACCTGCCAACTCTTGTACTCAATACCCTGTCCAATGAAGGAAAGCATGCCGTATGCCTTCTTGACCATTCTACTGGCTTGCGTTGTCACCTTCAGGGAACAATGAACCTGAGCACCCAGATCTCTCTGCAAATCAATTTTCTATTTAGTGTATAGTTCGCTCTGGAAACTTCACCTTCCAAAATGCATCATCTCACATTTGTCTGGATTGAACTGCATCTGCCATTTCTCTGCCCAACTCTCCAATCTATATATATTCTGCTGTATTCTCTAACAGTCCCCTTCACTATCTGCTACTCCACCAATCTTACTGTCTAAAGTTAAAAATCACACAACACCAGGTTATAGTCCAACAGGTTTAATTGGAAGCACACTAGCTTTCGGAGCGACGCTCCTTCATCAGGTGATTGTGGAGGACTCGATCGTAACACAGAATTTATAGCAAAAATTTGCAGTGTGATGTAACTGAAATTATACATTGAAGAATTGGACCCCAGTCCAACACTGGCATCTCTGAACACCCCAGTCCAAAACTGGCATCTCTGAATCAATCTTACTGTTATCTGCAAACTTGCTAATGAGGCAACCTACACTTTCCTCCAAATCATTTATGTTGTGTTCAAATAATGTCCTAAACCATAAGAGTGAGCTTTAAATAACTGCCCTGACATTATGCTTCATTTTGTATATATTCTGACTAACCACATCATGTTTTACAGCATCGTTCTTTACATCAAAAATCTTTGCCTCAATGTGAATTTGCTGCGAATTGTGTTTGGAAAGGCCAGGAATAAGCTATCCAGAAAACCAACATCATTATCCATACCATAGGACACATTAGAAATGACAACAGAGAATAAGTGAGAAAAATGTTGCTGCCAAAGTGATGGTCAAGATGATCAGAAAATTATAGCTCCACAAATAAGAAGCAAATCACTGTTAACTATATGTTAATAGTAAACTTAAGGATATAGTTACAAGATAAAGTGTCTTGCAGGACATACTTTACTGGTTTGAAATCACAGTACAAGAGTAATATATGATATCATCATGTCATAGCCAAATCTTGCAAGATAAATCTCTCAATATTTAAATGAAAAATAGAATGCATTTCAAAACTTGACATTGCAGTGCATACAGTGACTGCTGTATTATGAGTTTGCCCCTGAGCATAACATTGATGACTTTCAGTAGGGCATTGTATGTGCATTGGACGACAAATTTGTGCTATTGAAAATCTCTGCAATGCAGCAACAACTTCATATTAAAAAAATCACTGCCAGAACAGAACCAATCCTTAATAATCTGATATAATGTTAACCATTTTCAGTGAATGGAAAGAAAGCATTAGGACTATTCTAACACATGGTGGTGAAGCATTACTAAATGTAAATCTCTTCCTTAATGTTAAATCAGCAGATTAGATGCATAAAAAAATCTAATAAATGTTGGTCATCCTGGATTTTGTAAAAGAAGATCCTGTTGAGGCAAACTCCTTGTTCCTTTTGTAGAATTGATACCACCAGCTTACTGTGAAACTCCATGAAGTAGTGAACCTACATTTCCAGAACATTTTTGATTTGGTTCCACATAGAAAATTATTGAAACAACAGAGTGGTATTGAGCTATGAAAGTCCATAAGACAGTTGAACATTAGAGCAGAATTAGGCCATTCAACCTATCAAATCTGGTCTACCATTCAATGAGATCATGGCTGATGTGATAATTCTCAACTCCACTCTTCTGCCCTTTCCCACAATCCTTAGTCCCTTACAAATTAAATGTTTATCTCAGCTTTGAATATACTGAATAACCTGGCCTCAGCAACCCACTGATAAAGAATTTTACAGCTTCACAAGCCTCTGAGGAAATAAATTCCTCCTTACTTCTGTGTAAAATGTGTGATCCTTTATCCTGAGATTGTGTCCTCTGGTCTGGGACTTTTCCACAAGTGGAACCAACTGTTGTGTATCTACTCTTTCAAGTTCTCCAAGAATCTAGTTTCAATGAGGTCTTCTCTGATTCTTGTTTATTTCAATAATTAGGATGGGCCGGTTTTGGACGGGGGTAGACAAAGTCAAAAATCACACAACACCGGGTTATGAGTCCAACAGATTTATTTGAAACTGCATACTTTCGGAGTCCGCACCCTTTCCTCAGGCACCTGGTGAGAGACAATCCAATGTATTCACTCTCGTTAGCTGCCTGAGGAAGGAGTGGGAGCTCCAAAAGCTCGAGGTTTCAAATAAACCTGTTGGACTATTACCAGTTATATTCCAATAAGTACAGACTCATTCTCTCCCCATAAGGCAATCCCTTATGCCAGGTAAAAACAATGACTGCAGATGCTGGAAACCAGATTCTGGATTAGTGGTGCTGGAAGAACACAGCAGTTCAGGCAGCATCCAAGGTGCAGCGAAATCGACGTTTCGGGCAAAGGCCCTTCATCAGGAATAAAGGCAGTGAGCCTGGAGTGTGGAGAGATAAGCTAGAGGAGGGTGGGGGTGG
>NC_057710.1:83955718-83990186 GCF_004010195.1 Chiloscyllium plagiosum
GGAGCCGTTTATCACTACTCTTTGTTTCCTATCAGCCAACCAATTTTCAATCCAATCTAGTACTTTGCCCCCAATACCATGCACCCTTATTTTACTCACTAACCTCTTGTGTGGGACTTTATCAAAAGCTTTCTGAAAGTCCAGGTACACTACATCTACTGGATCTCCCTCGTCCATCTTCAGAGTTACATCCTCAAAAAATTCAAGAAGATTAGTCAAGCATGATTTCCCCTTCATAAATCCATGTTGACTCTGTCCTATCCTGTTACTACTATCCAGATGTGCCGTAATTTCATCCTTTATGAAGATGAGAGGGGGAAGTTTAAAGGATATGTGTGAGGCAAACCTTTTAACAGAGAGTGGTAGATGTCTGGAACGTCCTGTCAGGGGAGGTGGTAGAAACAGACACAACAGTAATGTTTAAGAGGCACTAAAAATGGTCACATAAAGAGGCAGGGAATAAAGGGATACAGAGCATGTGCAGGCAGATCAGAATTAGTTAATGGCATCATGGACAGCACAAATGCCGAATGTTGTACTGTACTGTTCTGTGCATTTTATATTCCATCTCTTTGAAATAAAGGCCAATATTCCATCTATCTTTCATATCATCTGCTGAACCTGAATGCTCGTTTTTTTAATAATTCCTGAATAAGGATTACCAAATCCTTCGATTCTGTAGTTTTCTGCAGTTGTTTTCTATTAAGTCATGTTTCGCTCCTCTATTCTTCCTGCTAAAGTGCATAACCTCACAATCCTCCACAATACTGTCCATCTGTCATGATGTTGCACACTCACTTAACCTGGCTATATCCTTCACCAGACTCTTTGTGTCATCCTCACCATTTGCCTCCCACCTATTTTTGTGTTATCCATAAACTTGGCTCCAGTATATTCACTTCCTCATCCAAGTCATTAATATACATTGTAAATAATTGCAACCCCAGCACTGACCCCTGTGACGCACCATTTGTTACAGGCTTCTAACTTATCCCAACTCTCTGTCTTCAATAATTATTATTCATGCTAATATTCTACCTCTAAATCATGGGCTCTTATCTTATTAAGTAGCCTAATAGTTGATACTTTAGAAAATGTCTTCTAAAAAAATCCACGTATATGACATCCACTACTTCATCTTTATTTATTCAGCTTATTCATTTCTTAAAGAATTTTTGTAAATTTATCAGACATGATGTCCTATCACATTGTACGTCGTTTTCTTTGAATCTGATGCTATCCTTAACTTCCCTAGTTAGTCATGGTTGGCTTATACCCTTCTTGGAAGCCTTCTTCCTCACTGGAATATGACTTGACTGTGCCATGAACCATTTTCAGAAAAATCTGCTACTGTCTGTCAACTACCTTTGCTGCTGAACTCCTTTCCCAGCCCATTGCTACCAGCTCTACTCTCATTCCTTTGTAGCTCCTCTCATTTAAGCTTAGAAGTGTTGTTTTTGACCCAAGTTTCTCCCTCACAAACTGAATGCTAAATTCAACCATGTTATGTTCACTATTTCTCTGGGGATCTTTACTCTGGCATCATTTATTAAACCTACCTCAATATACATCACCAGAACAAAAATTTAGGGATGCAATCTTTTGGGCATGCACAAAGGTGAAGAAGGAAGTGGGAGACCTTGAAAGTAAGGTGATTTGTCATTTTGGTTGCTACCCAACACTTCCCCACCTCAATACGAATACATATAGCCATGATACACTTTGCCCCCTCCCCCCATCACCATGCCCACTTAAGACTCTTAAGTAGTCAATTGACAACCACCTAATGACCATTAAAGGACTATTACTTACCCCTGCTGCAATGTTCCCAGTTCCAGTCAGGTCTGCCAACATGCATCTTGTGAAACTGGTTGAACTGTATGGTTTGCATGGTATCTGGAAGGGCAGGAATCCATTGCTCTGCACTAATTGGATCATGATTAGGAGCTTGGGCATTGGGCAGTGCATAGCTGCTGATAACCACCTTCTGCTCTTGTGTCCAACCCCTGTGGTCCCGTTCTCTCATGATCCCCACCCTGACCCAACAACTCCTCTCACACATTTATTTCTTTATTCTGAAATTCTCAGGGTGCTGTAATAGGACCAATCACTGCTTCTTCTATGACACTGCTGAATGCTATAGCTGTAGGTCTCAGATTAGTCTGCAGCTCCAGGTGTGTGGGACATCATTTGCTGAGGTCCTCAGTTGGGAGAAAGGGCTACCCTTGTCCTCACCATGCCTGATAGACATAGGATCCATTGAGCCTTCCTTCTGAGAGTGAGCAAAAGCATTATTTTCAGGCAGTACACAAGGCATGTGCTGAAACTGAAAGATTCCACCCTTGGCATGGATAATTAGCTATAAAAGAAGCATGATTTTAGTTAGAGAAGTGATGTAAGACTAAGAAGAAAAATTGAATGCCCAGAGGTTGTGGCTGAAGCCCTGACTATTTCTCATTTATAATTCAGAAATAATAAGCAACTTGATGAAATGAGATAAATGTCAAGAGATGGATGAGGGGAGAGGAGGAGCTCAGTATAATACGGCAATTAAGGAACTATCCCTGGGCAAAATGTTTTGGGCTGAAAAATAGTGGATTAACTTTAGCATAAATTAGTGGACATTATTACACACAAGAAAAAAATATCATTGACATACTGAATTAATTGAGGAGAAAGTGAGGTCTGCAGATGCTGGAGATCAAAGCTGGAAATGTGTTGCTGGAAAAGCGCAGCAGGTCAGGCAGCATCCAGGGAACAGGAGAATCGACGTTTCGGGCATAAGCCTTCCTGAAGAAGGGCTTATGCCTGAAACATCGATTCTCCTGTTCCCTGGATGCTGCCTGACCTGCTGCGCTTTTCCAGCAACACATTTCCATACTGAATTAATTGTCAAGCAACTGATATCTTGTTTAGTCTTAAAAAAGGTCAAGTATTTGGATTAAAATCAAATAGCTTGCAATCACACTGTAGACATAGAGCTGCACTGAAGTTCATATATTTTTTTCTTGTAGACTTGAATCCTGGCAGCTCTAACTTCTGATATAAACAGGCAAGAGCTTCATACAAAGATTCAGAATCAAACATCCCTGCCATTTTCTCACTTTTAGCCAACAACCAGAGAAGGGTTGAAGTCAGAAACTGATCATTTCCAGCGATGATTAAAGGTATTCTTAGCTACCAGCAAATAAACATAGTTTGATCTTTAAGTAACTTTTCTAGAATGGTTCTATGAGGACCTTTGCATCTTTTTGGAGTTGTATACTTGTTACTATAAGTTCTGCATACACACTGTGTGCAGTTCCACTATTCATATGCTGTCAATATTAAATTTATCTCCCCATTAAGTTGCTGCTGTAAGTTTTCTACAAATGATGCCATGCCATTTTCCGTCCTCCAAATGGTGAGATATCTATTTAGAAATGCAAGTTCTCTGGTACATTGATATATGCCTCCCTGCAATTCAAGGGCAGTACATTCAACAAGCTCCCCTTTATCCACAGCATAGGTTACTCATCAAAACATTCCAATAAATTGGTTAAACTGATTTCCTTTTAGAAAACTACAATCATTCTTCACATTTACTTTACTTTCCCATGTCGCTGACTATAACTTCCTTTATAGTAATCAGTTCTAATACCTTCACAAGACAGACGTCAAGCAAAGAGCTTTTTTGATTCCTGTTTTCTGAACCCATCCCCTCACCCCAAATACTTCTTCCTTCTAGATGACTGGAACTTTGCCAGAATCGAATGAATTTTGCAAAATTCACACCAATGCACGTATTATTTCATGAGCCATCTTATTTAAGGTGATAAGGTGAAGTCTGTGAAGATCCAAAGACTTCCAACCTGCACTCCAATAGTTGTTTGCTATCACTTCCTGAGTGATTATAATTTCAACACATTTCTCTCTTCCTTCAACACCTAATTTACAGGAATGATTTATTATGTATTACTGGGATGATTTTTGTATTCTTAATAGTGAAATTGGAAGGAAAATATTTAATAATTGCATCTGCCAATTATTTATTATTTATTATTAACTTCTTCCCCTCAGGAGGAGCAAACTTCATTTTATGCATTCTTTTCCTTTTTAGGTGCATATTAAACCTGTTGCAATCTGGTTTTTACAAACCTGGCTACCTTACAATCATGTTCTAAGTTACTTGTGCTGATTCACATTTAGTCACCTTTTCCATTATTTCATTGGCATAAATACATGGCCACGATATCTGCACAATGTTCAGCTCAAAGTCCAAGTCGGGTTTGGTACGTGGTCTAATTCACATCAGTCAGGATTGCAGTAAAGAGCACTTTTCTCCCAAACAACACCTGAGAAGAACAGAAATATGTGTAAATCAATGCATTATTTTGCAGAACATAATCAAAAGCCAGTGAGGGCAGGACATAGACACTTAATAGTAGGATCCTGGGAACTGTTGCTAAACAAAGAAACTTTGAGGTATAAGCTACTAGTTCCTTGAAAATGGAGTGACAGGTAGACTGGGTAGCAAAGAAGGCATTTGATAAACTTGTCTTTATTGGCCAGCACATTGAATATAGGAGTTGGGAGATCATAGCTGTACAAGACATTAGTTAGGCAACTTTTAAAATACTGTGTTCAATCTGGCCTCTCTGCTATAGGAAAGATGTTCATAGCATCATAGAGTCATAGAGATATACAGCACGGAAACAGACCCTTCAGTCCAGCCTGTCCATACAGCCCAGATATCCCAACCTAATTTAGTCCCATTTGTCAACTCTTGGCCAATATCCCTCTAAACCCTTCCTATTCATATACCCACACAGATGCCTTTTAAATGCTGTAATTGTACCAGCCTCCATCATTTCTTCTGGCAGCTCATTCCATTTACGCACCACCCTCTGCGTGAAAATGTTGCCCCTTAAGTCCCTTTTATATCTTTCCCCTCTCACCCTGAACTTATGCTCTCTAGTTCTGGACTCCCCCACCCCAAGGAAAAAGACCTTGTCTGTTTATCGTATCCATGTCCCTCATGATTTTAGAAATCTTAGCCTCCGACACTCCAGGGAAACAGCTCCAGCCTATTCAGCCTCTCCCTATAGCTCAAATTCTGCAAACCTGGCAACATCCTTGTAAATCTTTTCTGAACCCTTTCAAGTTTCACAATATCCCTCCAATAGGAAGGAGACCAGAACTGCACGCAATATTCCAAAAGTGGCCTAACCAATGCCCTGTACAGCTGCAATATGACCGTCCAACTCCTATACTCAATGCTCTGACCAAGAAAGGAAAGCATACCAAACGCCTTCTTCACTATCCTATTTACTCTACTTTCAAGGAGCTATGAACCTGCACTTCAAGGTCTCTTTTTTCAGCAACACTTCCTTGGATCTTAGCATTAAGGATATAAGTCCTGCTCTGATTTGTTTTTCCAAAATGCAGCACCTCACATTTATCTAAAATAAACTCCATCTGCCACTCCTTACCCTAATTGCCCATCTGATGAAGATCCCATTGAAATCTGAGGTAATCTTCTTTATTGTCCATTACACTTCCAATTTTGGTGTTATCTGCAATCTTACCAACATATACCTCCTATGCTCATATCTAAATCATTTATATAAATGACAAAAAGCAGTGGACCCAGCACCGATCCTTGTGGCACTCCACTGGTCACAGGCCTCCAGTCTGAAAAGCAACCCTCCACCACCACCTTCTGTCTTCTACCTTTGAACTAGTTCTGTATCCAAATGGTTAGTTCTCCCTGTATTCCATGAGATCTAAGCTTGCTAACCAGTCTTCCATGAGGAACCTTGCTCAATGCCCTACTGAAGTCCATGTAGATCCATGAAGTCCACAGCTCTGCCTTCATCAATCCTCTTCATTACTTTTCAGAAAACTCAATCAAGTTTGTGATACATAACTTCCCTTGCACAAAGCCATGCTGACTATCCTTAATAATTTTGCCTTTCCAAATACATATAAATCCCATCCCTCAGGATTCCCTCCAACACTTGCCCACCACTGATATCAAGTTCACCGCTCTATAGTTCCCTGGCTTGTCCTTGCCACCTTTCTTAAATAATGGCACCATATCAGCCAACCTCCAGTCTTCAGGCACCTCACCTGTGACAATCAATGATACAAATATCTCATCAAAGGGCCCAGTAACCACTTCCCTAGCTTCTCATGGAGTGCTATGGTAACCTGATCAGGTCCTGGGGACTTATCAGCCTTTCTGCATTTCAAGACATCCAACACCTCCTCCTCCATAATATGGACATTATTCAAGATGTCACCATCTATTTCCCCACATTCTATACCTCCCATGCCCTTCTCCACAGTATATACTGTTGCAAAATACTCATTTTGTATCTTCCCCATCTCCCGCCTTGCATAAGCTGCCTTGCTGATCTTTGAGGGGTCTTATTCTCTCCTTGGTTACCCATTTGTCCTTAACGTATTTATAAAATCCCTTTGGATTCTCCTTAACCCTGTTTGCCAAAGTTATCTCATGTCCCCTTTTTGCCCTCATACTACCTTTTTACTCTTCTCAGGATTCACTCGATCTCTGCTGTCTAAACCTGACATATGCTTCATTCTTTTTCTTAACCAAACCTTCAATTTCTCATGTCTTCTAGCATTCCCTACACCTACCAACCTTTCCTTTCCCCCTAAAAGGAATATACTGTCTCTGGACTCTCGTAATCTCCATTTTTGAAGACATCCCATTTTCCAGCTGTCCCTTTACCTGTGAACATCTTGCCTAATACCATCAAAATTAGCCTTCTTCCAATTTAGAACTTAAGCTTTTAGACTTGAGTGGGTTCAGAAGACATTTACAAGGACGTTGCCAGAGTTGGAGGGTTTGAGACATAAGGAGAGGCTAAATACGGTAAGTCCTGGAGTGTTTGAGGCTGAGGGGTGACCTTATATGGGTTTACAAAATCATGAGGGGCATGGATACGTTAAAAAGACAAGGTTTTTTTCCCAAGGTAGGAGAGTCCAAAACTACAGAGCATAAGTTTAAGGTGAGAAGGGAAAAATTTAAAAGGGACCTAAGGGGCAACTTTTTCATGCAGTGGGTGGTGTGTGTATAGAATGAGCTGCCAAGGGCATGTTGGAGGCTGGTAAGATTACAGCAGTTAAAAAGCACCTGAATGGTACATGAATAGGAAAGGTTTAGAGGGATATGGGCCAAATGCTGGCAAATGTGACTAGACTAATTTAGGATATCTGGTTGGCATGGATGAGTCGGACCAAAGGGGTTATTTCTGTGCTGTATATCTCTATGAATCTGTGTCTCTAAGTTGGTACACACTAATAATTAGAAATATCTTGAGTTTTGAGAGATCTCAGTTTCTGAATTGTCATTATTTTACAAGTGAATCTCGATTCCACAATTACTACTTGAGAATTTTTAAATTAAGTATCTGACTGCACTATTATATTGAAATTTCCTTAATGAAAGATTGATCTTTATTTTTCTGCCCGTGTTTCAGAGTTTGAATGTTCAAAGACAAGGCTAAACAAGCTATTTGTCTTATTGTCGTTACTTAAAAATATTTGAATGCTTATAGGAAGAGAGCGGAAATGCATTATTTTGCATTTACAATAGCCATTATATTGAAGTTGTGAGATGACCTTTAGAGTCAAAAAGCACCAAGTCAAGCAAGTAAGTTCATCAGCAAAAATAGGACTCACCATATTCAATAAGCCCCAGGCAGGCACAGCAGAACCTATTAAGAAACAAACAATTCAGCAATTGGAATCTGCCCTCTTGCAGGCACAGAACATAAAACAAATCTCAACTGACTGTTGATAACCTATTTACTTCTGCAATATGCAGTGCGGTCTCAACTTCAGACTCAGTGTAGACTTAAAGGGGAAAATTAGGCCCCAAGATTTCCTGTATCACACTTAAAATAAAATTGCACTGAAATTCACTTGTTTCTTTCTGGTGGGTTGTTAAGCCATAGTAAATATCAAAGCCTATTTGTATACTTCTCTGCTTACCCTGCCAGTCATCCAATCTTTTAACCTTGTCACTGAATAACCTACAAACTTTTAATGGTCCTTTTACCAATGATCAAGGTAGATCTTAATGCAAAATGCACGTGCAACTGTATTGAAGTTGAGGCATTAGTTAGGTAAGCAAAGCTGATAATGGCAACATGTTCTGCATACTTTCAGCTCATGTTCCTCAAGCCAATGCGCATCCTAATGCTTTCACCAAGGTAGTGATTTCCACAGAATATAGCAGAAGAGAACTTGCAAAGTATGGATGATATTTTGCTACTAAAACTACATTTGCAGCACAACCATAGAGGTTTTGAAAGGAAATTTTGCAGCTAGGGTTTGGAGGATTATAATCTTTGGATTATTACCTGAAACGTGCAATATTGCGCAGGCATAAATGAGTTAGAGATGTGGACCTATGATTGAAGTGATGTGGAAAGGAAGGGCTCCACTTCTTCAGACAATAGAGCCATTGCCAAGACTTCAAGGAGCTTTATCATTGAGAGAGGCTCCACCTAATCTTCCCTGGATTAGGGTCTGAGTGGAAAGGATAAATTAATAAATCAGAAGGATTCTAAATTAGTAAATTAAGAGAAGGGCTTGGGGTTGAAAGACTTAGATCACAAAAATGTTGTAAGCACATTTAAAAAGTAGTCAAAAAAGTAAATGGAATCATTCTTTTATATTTGGGGGATCAAAATACAAGGGATTGTATATCATGCTACACCTCTACAAAGTTCTGGTTAGATGACATCGGAGTGCTGTGATCAGGACAGAGCACCACACCTTAAAGATATTTTGGCCTAAGAAAGTGTATAACATATAACTTTGCTAGAAATTATGCCCGATTCCAACAGTGAAATTATAAGAAGAGATTACACAAAGTAGTTCAGGAGCAAACTTCTGCAGATGTTGAAAAGCTGAGACAAAAATAAAAAGAAATTTGCAAATATTCAGCAGGTCAGGCAGCATCTACAGAGAGAGAGAGAAATAATAGTTATTAGGCTGAAGTTTTGTGGCCACGTTGAAATGTGCTTGGAATCAGGAAAATTCAGCCCAATAACTTTTTTCTCTCTCTGCAGATGCTGCCTGACCAGCTGAATATTTGCGGCAGGAAATCATGGGAATCAATATTTCATTCCATACATGGTTGCAGGCAATAGAATCACTGAAGCCACAATTAAGGCTAATTTTCCCCCAGTATTGCTATTTCCCTGGCATGGCCTGGGACTCCTATTCTGTCCAGGGCCCAGAAACACTGTGGAGGTAGCTCTCACCTGTACTTTGTTAGTCTCTATAGACTGAATTAGTCAGCAGCATCAAGCTGTACAGTGAAATTCCAATAGTGGTCCAGATGCAGCAACAGGCTCTCATCTGGAGTGGTCAACCCTCCAATATGAGGCCCCTTAGGGTAAATTTCCATCTTTTTACATCACAGATAACGTCTCAGAAGTGACTCCATTTTAAGGCACACTCTGCTCATCTTTCAATGCAGCTGAAACCCAGGACATTTTGCTTTCCCATTCGATGTCTTGCTTCAATGGTTGGCCTCTCAGCCTTAATTAGATGGTGACAATCTTGGTGGCCTCATGAAAAGCTGCTTTGGTCAATACATTGAGACAATTTGGAGGCCCACAATTTGCACACAGAACCAATCATTGCAGAAACCTTCAACCCAGGTTCCAATATGATGGTCTGGTTGTCTGAAGGTTCTTATATATATCTATCTGGGCATCAAAACAGCCGTTAACACAATAAATGGCAGAAAGACACAAAACATGCTGCATTATATACCCCTGTTTCTTTGTTCATTTTATTAGGACAGGAACTTTAATCTAACCACTGGATGTGGAAATGAATGTGATCGTAGAATCAGCATAGAAGTTATTCTGTCACATTTTGGCTTGTTCTCAACTACAACACCTCGGTTAGTCCCACTTTTTCTCTATCAATCTGAATATCCTCTCCTTTTAGACAATCATCCAAAACACTGTTGAAAGCCTCACTTGGATCTGCCCCAATCAGGAAAAAGTGAGGGCTGCAGATGCTGGAGATCAGAGTCGAAAAGTGTGGTATTCCTGATATTCATGAGATTCCTGACATTCATGACATTCCTGATGAAGGGCTAATGCGTGAAATGTCGACTCTCCTGCTCATTGGATGCTGCCTGACCTGCTGTGCTTTTCCAGCCCACACTTTTTGACTTCACCTCAATTACATAATCAAGCAGGACATTTCAGACCTAACCACTTCCAAAGTAAGGAGAAAGTGAGGACTACAGATGCTGGAGATCAGAGCTGAAAAATGTGTTGCTGGAAAAGCACAGCAGGTCAGGCAGCATGCAAGGAGCAGGAGAATCGACGTTTCGGGCTTCCTGCTCCTTGGATGCTGCCTGACCTGCTGCGCTTTTCCAGCAACACATTTTTCACTTCCAAAGTAAAGCTATATTCCCTTATGTCGTCTTTGGTTATTGTATAGTCCATCTGAAATTGGTGTCCTCTGGTTCTCAACCCTCATGCCTTGGGAACAGTTTTTCACTGTCTATTCTGTCAGGAACCTTCATGCTTTTGAATATCTCCATGAAATCTCCTCCCAACATTACACTTCTCTGAGTGTAAGATAGAATTAAAAATAGAATTTATCATCATGTGTACTCAAGTACAGGGAAACAGGAGTACAGTGAAAAGTGTACAAAGTCTTTTAGGTACACAGGCACCTAGGTACAAAATCTTAGGTACAAAGTAGAATGATAGTTAAACGTTGAACTTTAAAGACCCCACTAAAGTTCAATCTCCTCCATGCTGAGCTCAATCTCCTCCGTGTTGGGCTTGATTGTGCATCACTTGCTGTCTCCACAGATGCCAGGACACCCCGGGCTGCCTGCTCTCGCTGTCACCACAGATGCCAAGGGACCTGTATCGCTGCTGCATTGGGCTCGCTCTACCCCATGCTGTCTCACTGCTCTCCGCTCTGGCTTGATCTCTGGCTCTAATATACCCGTCTTTTCTCATCTTCACACATTACTGAAATCCTTCATCTCTGAAATTATTTTCATAAACTCTTTCTATACTAGCTCTGAAGCCTTATGTCTTCCCTTAAGTGTAATGCCCATGCATAAATTGAGCCAATGATTTCTAAAATTCCACCATAACCTCCCCTACATTATGCTTCTCTGTTTCAAGCCCAGAATCTCGTGAACCTTGTTGATTCCTTTCTCAACTGCCTTGCAACATTGAATGACTTATGCACATATGTAACCCTAGATCACTCTGCTCCTGAAACATCTTAGAATTATATCTTTTGTGTTACATTTCCTTTCATCATTCGTAATTACTGCTCCGCATGTTCACATTATTGTGATTCCAAAGGTTAATGACCCTGTGGATGTCACAAGAAGTTACCAGAGTTACATTCCTGGATTATTCTTTCACTAAAGTCAATACAAGATGGTTGAGTCAAATTGCATAAAACATAATATGTTCAGACCACTTATAGGAATGGCTGACGCTAAAGAGCACTAGAAGTGGAAAATTAATGACAACAATATTAGCATAAAACCTTTATCAAAACCATCTCTACTTTTGAGCAGCAGGCCTTAAACATCACCATAACTCACCATTCGAGCTGCAACTTTTCCTGCGTCTAAAGTTTAAAATCAGAGCATAATGGCGATCATCAGTAGCAAAACAGAATGCTGTCAGCCAGGATATCCAGCTGTTGAAAGACAAGGGCTTGAGCTTGTTAAGTTCTGAGGGTGATTTAACATTAAACAGTAAAGTTGTTCTGCTTTACCTAACTGCCAAATTAGTACTAACAATCAACAAAAATAGTGACCAAGAAGCTGAAACCTAGCCAGTGCTGACTCTAACGTTGCATTAATGATTTCCCTGACTTTGTGTTTGATCTTTAACATCACGTCTCTCCTGGTTCTGGCTCTGCAGCTGTTCCTCCTCAGTCGCTGTGAGAAATCCATTTCTCCACTTCTCCTGAAAGGTTCAATTGTCGATGGCTCTCGGACAATGTTTAAATCTGCCATTCTGTTTCTCCTGATGGTCTGCATGTTCAATTCAATCAATACAATTATCTCTGTATGACATACAATGAACACTGCATGGTTTCTCACATCATCGGATCATATTACTGAAACAAAATGATCTCCAATCATTTTCAACATCTCTAAACCCTTATTTCAGTGAGAATCCCTTTGGTTTTCTCTCTGAAAACCCCTGGCAGATTTTATAGCCATTGTTCAACGTGACTGTATCATCAGTGCAGAATTTTGCCATTGGGATGTGGCAATGTTGAGTCAAGTTCTGAATGTCAATATACTAAGCTGCAATATCGTTGAAAGGTCAGAAAACTGGCCATGTCCCACTTGGGCCAATGACAAAATGTGTTTTGTCTCGCAGTCAATGTGACAGTATGCTTTTAATGTTTGTGCTATCATCATTATATCGAATAAAATAGAATCCATACAATGTGGAAACAGGCCATTTGGCCCAACAAGTCCACACTGACCATCCCAAGGAGAAACCCACCCAGACCAAATCCACTACCTTATTACCCTACATTTACCCCTGACGAATGCACTTGACCTACACATCGCATGTGATCTGAGAGCATTAAACTCTTCTTGAAGCAGATCATTTAGTGCATGACATGCTCTCATACTGCGTTCTGTCACAAAAAAACCTCGCACTAACCTAGCCCCTCAATGATGTGCACATTGATATGTCTTTTGGGAACATAAGATGAGATTGGCAGATATGAGATTCCCAGCATTGAGAAAAAATTTGCAACCAAGAATTGAACATGGAGATGAGAATCTCACTAGGGAACATCAAGATGCCTATTGGCATCCAATTGCATTCCATTATTACTTAATCTCACCTAATTTCTATGACAATTCCCATTTTCCCATGCACTGGATAGAAACTGGATATTGACAGCTCCTGATCTGAAAGTCAGAGCTGATAGCTGGTGGGTTCCGCTCATTGCTTGCACTTCCAGGCCTCCATCTCGGACAACCATTCCCAGCATCTCAGGGCACGCCACATAGACAGTGATTGCCTGTGTCCTCCTCAGTCTATGGAAGCTGCCATCGGATATGTACCAGCTTTGTCCTTGTCGTCAGTGGTGATCAGTCAAGGGGTAGATATGTTGTTATATAGCAACATGTAATGTCAATGTCACACTTGCGCTATGTGCCAACAGATAAGTGGAAAGCACACTGTATGTGCTTGAAAAAAATGACCATCTCTCAAAGTCTAAGAGGAGTAGTCCTCAGTCAAGGGACCAACTTTCAATCATGGGGTCCTAGCACAGTAAGTCAAGTACAGCATCTGCTATCAGTACAGGGATGTAAACAGGATCAGTTAGTCACTTGGAGAAGTCAGGGTCAATGGATTGTATAATAACAGCCTAGAGAATGACCATGATCAGCCCTGTCACAGGAAGTCAGTCAGGAGCTGCACAGTGATCAGTCAGGGGTCCAGTTCCTTATCAGTTAGAGCTGCTGGTTCAAATAGTCACAGTCAGTGCTGTGGGCCTGACCACTGAACGCTAGAAGCTGAGGAACTCAATTGTGAGGATTGGAAACAACATGCTGGGATGTAAAGGGGCTAGTAATAATATAAATTGGAATAACTCGACTTGTTAGGGATTGAGATAATATAAAAATGGCTGTCACAGCTGCCAGGAGTAGGTGAAGTAAGTGTTTCAATCGTTCAGGGGTGGGGGTGAAGTGGGGGTGAGGTGGGGGCTCACGTTTGTGTCACGTGACCCCCTTCAAATGGCAATTTAATTAAACAGCCACCTACACAATACAAATGAAAGAGACCTGTGATCACAAAATGCTGCATGTGAGCTGTATGCATTGGCCAAGAGCGCTTGCTACAAATCCAGGTCCAATGCTCTTTTAACCACATCAAACAACATTATGAATCAATCTTACTTACTTGTGAGGCACAGGCAATGGATTGTTCCCTGGAACGATTCAACCTAAAGTTGTTAAAGTAGCAATCACCCTCCCATAACCCACATAAGGCTGGGGAGCTGCACACTTCATACTTTGGAGAATAAAACATTTGCACCATTATCAGAGATATATTGCTGCCTTTGTTGGGTACACGGGGAGTGGGGAGAGTGGCTGCCAGCAGACTGTCTCCTAGCGTACGTGTACCAAAAAGCTTGAGCTAGAGATTTCAGAATCACGGCAATGATGTGCTACATTGATGTAAAGGCAGTCAATATTCACAAACACCTGTACCCAGACCAATTTGATGCATTTGGCAATTTTAAGGGTGATGTAATATTGCATATTAAAAATGATGCAACTTCATTTATTGCAGAAGGAATAACATCTTCCCATTTACTTCCTCCCTCCTTCCTCCTCACTATTCGAGGCTCCAAATACACCTTCCAGGTGAAGCAGCACTTTACCTGTACTTGACTGAATCTAGTCTACTGTATTCACTGCTCACAACATGGACTCCTCTACACTTGGAGAGAAAACACAGGCCAGGCTATTGTTTCACACAACACCTATGTTCTGTTCACAAAAAAGACTGAGCTTCCTGTTGCCTGCCATTTCAACACAGCACCATGTTCCCCGTCTATCATCTCTGTCTCAGACTTGTTGCCGTGTTCCAGTGAGACTCAGTGCAAAGCTGGAAGAACAGCCCACATTTTCCATTTGGGAAACCTGCAGCCTTCAGGACTCAATATTGAGTTCAATCATTTTAGACCCTGAGCATCTTCTTCCATGACCTTTATCCAACCCCCTTCTGATTGGAAGGAGACCAGAATTGCACGCAATATTCCAAAAGTGGCCTAACCAATGTCCTGTACAGCCATAACATTATCTCCCAACTCCTGTACTCAATACTCTGACCAATAAAGGAAAGCATACCAAACACTGCATTCACTATCTTATCTACCTGGAACTCCACTTTCAAGGAACTATGAACCTGCACTTCAAGGTCACTTTGTTCAGCAACACTCCCTAGGACCTTACCATTAAGTGTATAAGTCCTGCTAAGATTTGCTTTGCCAAAATGCAGCACCTCACATTTATCTAAATTAAACTTCAACTGCCACTCCTCAGCGCATTGGCCCATCTGGTTCAGATCTTGTTGTAATCTGAGGTAACCCTCTTCGCTGTCCACTACACCTCCAATTTTGGTGTCATCTGCAAACTTACTAACTATACCTCTTAT
This sequence comes from Chiloscyllium plagiosum, assembly GCF_004010195.1. Taxonomy (NCBI): domain Eukaryota; kingdom Metazoa; phylum Chordata; class Chondrichthyes; order Orectolobiformes; family Hemiscylliidae; genus Chiloscyllium; species Chiloscyllium plagiosum. The sequence continues at coordinate 83,970,940 of NC_057710.1, forward strand.
GCTCGCATCCAAATCATTTATGTAAATGATGAAAAGTAGTGGACCCAGCACCGATCCTTGTCGCACTCCACTGGTCACAGGCCTCCAGTCTGAAAAACAACCCTCCACTACCACTCTGTCTTCGACCTTTGAGCCAGTTCTGTATCCAAATGGCTAGCTCTTTCTATATTCCATGAGATCTAACCTTGTTAATCAGTCTCCCATGGGGAACCTTGTTGAATGCCTTACTAAAGTCCATATAGATCTCGTCTACCACTCTGCCCTCATCAATCCGCTTTGTTACTTCTTCAAAAAACTCAATCAAGTTTGTGAAACATGATTTTGCTTGCACAAAACCATGTTGACTATCCCTAATCAGTCCTTGACTTTCCAAATACATGTACATCCTGTCCCTCAGGATTCCCTCCAACAACTTGCCCACCACTGACTTCAGGCTCACTGGTCTATAGTTCCCTGGCTTATCTTTACCACCTTTACCACCCCGACTATAACCATCGTATTATTCTTACAAATAACTGAGATCTCCTTACAAGTTTGTTTCTCAATTTCCCTCTGACTACTAGGGGGTCTATAATACAATCCCAATAAGGTGATCAACCCTTTCTTATTTCTCAGTTCCACCCAAATAACTTCCCTGGATGTATTTCTTGGAATATCCTCCCTCAGCACAGCTGTAATGCTATCCCTCATCAAAAACACCACTCCCCCTCCTCTCTAGTCTCCCTTTCTATCCTTCCTGTAGCATTTGTATCCAGGAACATTAAACTGCCAGTCCTATTCATCCCTGAACCATGTTTCTGTAATTGCTATGATATCCCAGTTCCATGTTCCTAACCATGCCCTGGGTTCAACTGCAATCCCTGTTCAGCCCCTTGCATTGAAATAAATGCAGTTTAATTTATCAGTCCTACCTTGTTCTCTGCTGTGTCCCTGCCTGCCCTGACTGTTTGACTTGCTCCATTTCCCATCTGTAACGGTCTCAGATTGATCTCTTTCTTCACTATCTCCCTGGGTCCCACCACCTGTCCCCACCACCTCTCCTCCCCATCCCACCCCTCACCTTACTCGTTTAAATCCTCCCAACCAGCTCTAGCAAATCTCCCTGCCGGCATATTAGTCCCCTTCCAATTTAGGTGCAATCCGTCCTTCTCGTACAGGTCACTTCCACCCCAAAAAAGATTTCAATGATCCAAATATGTGAATCCTTCTCCCATACACCAGCTCCTCAGCCATGCATTCATCTGCTCTATCCTCCTATTCCTGTCCTCACTAGCTTGTAGCACCAGGAGTAATCTAGATATTACTACTCTCAAGGACCTCCTTTTTAAATTCCTGCCTAACTCTCTGTATTCTCCCTTCAGAATTTCAACCTTTTCCCTTTCTAAGCCATTGGTTCCAATGTGGACAATGACCTCCTGCTGGGCCTTTCCCCCTTGAGAACATCCTGCACCCTCTCTGAGATATCCTTGACCCTGGCACCAGGAAAGCAACACACCATTCTGATTTTTCGCTGCTGGCCACAGAAATATCTGTGCCTTAAACTAGAGAATCCCCTAACACGATCGATCTTTTGAACCTGACATACCCCTCATTGCTTTAGAGCCAGTCTCAATACCAGAAACTTGGCTGTTTGTGCTACATTCCCCTGAGAATCCATCACCCCCTACATTTTCCAAAACAGCATACTTGTTTGAAATGGGGATAGCTGCAGAAGACTCCTGCACTACCTGCCCACCTCCCTTACCTTTCTTGGAGTTAACCCATCTACGTGACTGTATCTGAGACTTTTCTCCCTTCCTATACTTGCCATTCATCACACCCACTTGCTCTTGTAAATTCCTCATTGCCTCTGACCGTCGCTCCGACCGTTCCATTCGATCTGATAAGATTCGCAACCAACAGCATTTATTGCAGATATAATCCTCTGTAACATGTACACTCTCCCTAAACTCCCACATCTGACAAAAAGAGCATATCAGTCTACTAAGGGCCATTTTTGCCTCTTCCAATCTGCAGACCTAGAAAATAGCACTGTCTTATTCCTCTACAAAACACTGCTCAAGGCTAACTTAATACTTATGGCTTATATTTTTAAGTTTAATCAAGAGACATACCTCAATATAACATATAGTCAAGAAAGAACCCACTCTATTCACTACTGCAGACTCCCCAAGTCCGCACTAAAAACTATTCACTTATCTGTTTCTGTGCTGTGACCTCTCCCAAAAAGGCTCCTCCAAGATCAGTTGTGAATTCCACTGTTTGTTAATTTTCCCAAATGCACTTTGATGTCCAGCGATACATGAATTCAAACAGCAAAGGCAGTAATTGCGCAGGTTCACTGCTGTGTCAGAGAGCAGTGTGGGTTTCTTTCTCTGTCTCCTGCACTGATCTCACCATGTGCTGCCTTTGTCTGTTCCTCTCCTTTTTAAAAGTGTTGTTGTTTTGACTTTTTTTTCCTCCAAAGTTCCAAAACAATGCAACAGCTATAAAACAATAATTGCTGCAAGTGAAATTCGAGGAAACACCAAAAATACCTCAAAAAAAGGAACAGTCTATTACAGCCAGAAATTTTTCCCGTCCTCCATCTTGGAGTTTAGAAAGGACATAACAGGCAAATGTTTTACACAGTGGGTGTAGAATGAAATTCCTGAGGAAGTGGCGGATGTGGATATAATTATAAAGTTTAAAAGATATTACGATAGATACATGAATAGGAAAGGTTTGGAGGGATATGGGCCAGAAGCAGGAAGGTGTGAATAGTTTAGGTTGGGATTATGTTTGGCATGGACTGGTTGGACTGAAGGGTCTGTTTCCATGTCGCATGAGTCTATGACTCGAGACCTTCATTTAGCTGTGCCTCACCACCTATTACGCCTATGTTTGGACCAACTCTCACATCACTTCAGCCCTTCATAAGTTCACGTTTGAGTTTAGAAACATCTTTCACTTGCACGTGTCTTTGTACAGAAACTCATGTATCTATACAGGATGCATGCATAGCTCCTAGCTTATCTTCTTAGTGTTGACTCATTTTACCCAATGCAAGCCTCTGTGCCTTGCATTGTCTTTTAGTTCAAAGAGGTGGCTCCTTGATGTGGTTGGGAGCACTGATGTATCAGGAGGGTGGACATGTCGTTCTACTGGACTGTCTATGTTCATGTCACTTTAGAGCAGGTGCCAGCAGCTTACGTGACAAATGTGCTTTAACCAAATATTCATTTATGCAAGTCAAAGAGAATTAGTCCTTAGTGGGGTCAAGGTTAACTATGGTCAGTCAGCGTACACTGGCACTTTCAATCATGGGGCTCATCTTGGGGTTGGCCCATATTTCCTGCATTGGGACAAAGGGACCTTAAATGAAACAGCAGTTAGTGGTAATGCAGGAACAGGAAAAGCTGGTGAGATTTCCACAGGAAATCAGCAGGAAGCACAGGACAGGGAGGGTTAGCAGTTTGGGAGAATAAGATGGGTGAGAGCTGCAAAAATGAAAGTTGTAGTCCATGAGCCTTAGTGAGAACCATATGCAGTGGCAAAGTTAAAGTGAGTGCTGGTTCTCAGAATAGCAGACAGAAGATGGTTGCACCCACCCTTGCAGGGGCAGAAGGTCATTAATCGTCCCAGTGTGTAGTGCTGTATGTTGCATTTCACCTAGGGCTATGACTGATTTGAATACTGCAAAGTCTCGGCAGCAGTGAGCATTTACAATTCTACAATTCTACGAGATGCGCATAGTAGAGACCAGCTACATTCCCGGTGATATGAAGTGCAAAAGATCATTTTAGAAAAGTCAAAACGGACCACGGCAGATTGGGTACTATGACTATGAAGAAAACACTTTGACAAAAATAGGAAAATACAGCCTTGCATTTCTTACAAATTGTCCTGATGAGTTCAAGAAGAAATGTTTCGACGAAAATATGTCCTTGTTCAGCAAAACTCAAGTTCTGTACTACCAACCAATTATTTGCTATTACAGAATTTGAAAAAAATTTAGTTTATAATTGATACAGCGATATAAAGAAATGTAGGATGACGTGGACCACATTTAATAAAGCAGTAAAATCAGATTGGGGAAAAGTTTATTTAGACAGTTTAGGGTAATGCAATCAAAGCAAAATGCAAAACTGGTTCTTGCCTGCAAGTTTTGTACTAAATTAACAACCTCTTTGTGCTGAAACATCTGCATCTTGTTTGCCGAGCACAGGAAGAGACCTCAGCAAACTGCTTGCTCTGCCCAAACCACTTGTTGATCTAAAAAGAGAAGCTGAGTCCTTTTATTTAAAATTGCAGAGTGCACTCTAGTTGTCGGTTGTATTTTCCATCACATTTCATTTCCTGCAAATTTTTGTTGAACAGTGTCCAGAAGATAACATTTTCAATAAAGGCATCAACCAGTATTCACCAATGCCAATAAGCATTAAAACAATTACTATACATGCCAAATTTTAAATGTCTTTATATTTTAATACAAAATACTGCAATGCTTTTCTTTTCTTGAAAGAATTATGTTTGTATAATTATAGCAAATGTTTTATTATAAAACAAGTATTAGAACTCACTGCAGTGCTGCAGAAATTTAATTGACAGGAGTCCAGAGTTGCTTCAGTTCAGGGAGCTCACTCAATAGACTGAATGGCTTCATCCTATAAATCTATTAAAATTCTCCTGAAATTTGACAGTTGTTTACTGATCTGTAGACCACAACATCATGTAAGGTTAAAATAAAATGACTGCATTGTTTAATTAGTGTTCTGATTTTAACAGTCTTCATTCCTTTTTGAATGCTCATACATGCACACTGCATAGTAGTGAATATATTAGTTATTATCAAATCAAACATTTGAGAGTATACATGCTGATTTTTTTTCATGATGCGTGTTTTTACCCCTCTCCCCAGCCACAAATATACATAGGGCTAGAATCCAGATTAATGCTCAGAAATGGTCAAGTTTCTTTTTACTGGGCTCCCCCATCATTTAAAATAGGGATATTTGTGGTATTTCCTCCTGTTAGCTGTTTAACAATCCAATACCATTCGTGGCTGAATATGGCAGGACTGCAGCTTTTAAATCTGATCAGTTAATTGCATTATACACGTGTCTGACCAAGATTGCAGGTAGGGCACATACCATTGAATTCAAATACAAGCCCCTTGGAAAATATTGATCCATATTATGTTTAAATGTCAGTGCTGATTTTGTAGTTTGAAAGAAACAAAAATTTCCTTTGCTCTTTCTATTTTTTGGTGCAGAAGAAAAGCTTATCACAATCCAGAAACATTATTGCCATTAGTTATAGATAACAAGAAATCAAAGTGAATGCAATTTCATGTCATGTTTGTTGGCTGAAAGTTTGGCAGTGGTTCAGTTTCTGGCTTATGAGGATCCCTGGCAGTGTTTCACTTACTAATTATCTGAAAAAATCTGTACACAAAAAGGTTGCTCAGAAAATTAAGACTGTGAGCTCCTCTAATGAAAAAAAATCTTGCAAGGGTGGTTACCATATTTGAAAACTGTGTTGCTGGAAAAGCACAGCAGGTCAGGCAGCATGCAAGGAGCAGGAGAATCGACGTTTCGGGCTTCCTGCTCCTTGGATGCTGCCTGACCTGCTGCGCTTTTCCAGCAACACATTTTTCACTTCCAAAGTAAAGCTATATTCCCTTATGTCGTCTTTGGTTATTGTATAGTCCATCTGAAATTGGTGTCCTCTGGTTCTCAACCCTCATGCCTTGGGAACAGTTTTTCACTGTCTATTCTGTCAGGAACCTTCATGCTTTTGAATATCTCCATGAAATCTCCTCTCAACATTACACTTCTCTGAGTGTAAGATAGAATTAAAAATAGAATTTATCATCATGTGTACTCAAGTACAGGGAAACAGGAGTACAGTGAAAAGTGTACAAAGTCTTTTAGGTACACAGGCACCTAGGTACAAAATCTTAGGTACAAAGTAGAATGATAGTTAAACGTTGAACTTTAAAGACCCCACTAAAGTTCAATCTCCTCCGTGTTGGGCTTGATTGTGCATCACTTGCTGTCTCCACAGATGCCAGGACACCCCGGGCTACCTGCTCTCGCTGTCACCACAGATGCCAAGGGACCTGTATCGCTGCTGCATTGGGCTCGCTCTACCCCATGCTGTCTCACTGCTCTCCGCTCTGGCTTGATCTCTGGCTCTAATATACCCGTCTTTTCTCATCTTCACACATTACTGAAATCCTTCATCTCTGAAATTATTTCCATAAACTCTTTCTATACTAGCTCTGAAGCCTTATGTCTTCCCTTAAGTGTAATGCCCATGCATAAATTGAGCCAATGATTTCTAAAATTCCACCATAACCTCCCCTACATTATGCTTCTCTGTTTCAAGCCCAGAATCTCGTGAACCTTGTTGATTCCTTTCTCAACTGCCTTGCAACATTGAATGACTTATGCACATATGTAACCCTAGATCACTCTGCTCCTGAAACATCTTAGAATTATATCTTTTGTGTTACATTTCCTTTCATCATTCGTAATTACTGCTCCGCATGTTCACTTTATTGTGATTCCAAAGGTTAATGACCCTGTGGATGTCACAAGAAGTTACCAGAGTTACATTCCTGGATTATTCTTTCACTAAAGTCAATACAAGATGGTTGAGTCAAATTGCATAAAACATAATATGTTCAGACCACTTATAGGAATGGCTGACGCTAAAGAGCACTAGAAGTGGAAAATTAATGACAACAATATTAGCATAAAACCTTTATCAAAACCATCTCTACTTTTGAGCAGCAGGCCTTAAACATCACCATAACTCACCATTCGAGCTGCAACTTTTCCTGCGTCTAAAGTTTAAAATCAGAGCATAATGGCGATCATCAGTAGCAAAACAGAATGCTGTCAGCCAGGATATCCAGCTGTTGAAAGACAAGGGCTTGAGCTTGTTAAGTTCTGAGGGTGATTTAACATTAAACAGTAAAGTTGTTCTGCTTTACCTAACTGCCAAATTAGTACTAACAATCAACAAAAATAGTGACCAAGAAGCTGAAACCTAGCCAGTGCTGACTCTAACGTTGCATTAATGATTTCCCTGACTTTGTGTTTGATCTTTAACATCATGTCTCTCCTGGTTCTGGCTCTGCAGCTGTTCCTCCTCAGCCGCTGTGAGAAATCCATTTCTCCACTTCTCCTGAAAGGTTCAATTGTCGATGGCTCTCGGACAATGTTTAAATCTGCCATTCTGTTTCTCCTGATGGTCTGCATGTTCAATTCAATCAATACAATTATCTCTGTATGACATACAATGAACACTGCATGGTTTCTCACATCATCGGATCATATTACTGAAACAAAATGATCTCCAATCATTTTCAACATCTCTAAACCCTTATTTCAGTGAGAATCCCTTTGGTTTTCTCTCTGAAAACCCCTGGCAGATTTTATAGCCATTGTTCAACGTGACTGTATCATCAGTGCAGAATTTTGCCATTGGGATGTGGCAATGTTGAGTCAAGTTCTGAATGTCAATATACTAAGCTGCAATATCGTTGAAAGGTCAGAAAACTGGCCATGTCCCACTTGGGCCAATGACAAAATGTGTTTTGTCTCGCAGTCAATGTGACAGTATGCTTTTAATGTTTGTGCTATCATCATTATATCGAATAAAATAGAATCCATACAATGTGGAAACAGGCCATTTGGCCCAACAAGTCCACACTGACCATCCCAAGGAGAAACCCACCCAGACCAAATCCACTACCTTATTACCCTACATTTACCCCTGACGAATGCACTTGACCTACACATCGCATGTGATCTGAGAGCATTAAACTCTTCTTGAAGCAGATCATTTAGTGCATGACATGCTCTCATACTGCGTTCTGTCACAAAAAAACCTCGCACTAACCTAGCCCCTCAATGATGTGCACATTGATATGTCTTTTGGGAACATAAGATGAGATTGGCAGATATGAGATTCCCAGCATTGAGAAAAAATTTGCAACCAAGAATTGAACATGGAGATGAGAATCTCACTAGGGAACATCAAGATGCCTATTGGCATCCAATTGCATTCCATTATTACTTAATCTCACCTAATTTCTATGACAATTCCCATTTTCCCATGCACTGGATAGAAACTGGATATTGACAGCTCCTGATCTGAAAGTCAGAGCTGATAGCTGGTGGGTTCTGCTCATTGCTTGCACTTCCAGGCCTCCATCTCGGACAACCATTCCCAGCATCTCAGGGCACGCCACATAGACAGTGATTGCCTGTGTCCTCCTCAGTCTATGGAAGCTGCCATCGGATATGTACCAGCTTTGTCCTTGTCGTCAGTGGTGATCAGTCAAGGGGTAGATATGTTGTTATATAGCAACATGTAATGTCAATGTCACACTTGCGCTATGTGCCAACAGATAAGTGGAAAGCACACTGTATGTGCTTGAAAAAAATGACCATCTCTCAAAGTCTAAGAGGAGTAGTCCTCAGTCAAGGGACCAACTTTCAATCATGGGGTCCTAGCACAGTAAGTCAAGTACAGCATCTGCTATCAGTACAGGGATGTAAACAGGATCAGTTAGTCACTTGGAGAAGTCAGGGTCAATGGATTGTATAATAACAGCCTAGAGAATGACCATGATCAGCCCTGTCACAGGAAGTCAGTCAGGAGCTGCACAGTGATCAGTCAGGGGTCCAGTTCCTTATCAGTTAGAGCTGCTGGTTCAAATAGTCACAGTCAGTGCTGTGGGCCTGACCACTGAACGCTAGAAGCTGAGGAACTCAATTGTGAGGATTGGAAACAACATGCTGGGATGTAAAGGGGCTAGTAATAATATAAATTGGAATAACTCGACTTGTTAGGGATTGAGATAATATAAAAATGGCTGTCACAGCTGCCAGGAGTAGGTGAAGTAAGTGTTTCAATCGTTCAGGGGTGGGGGTGAAGTGGGGGTGAGGTGGGGGCTCACGTTTGTGTCACGTGACCCCCTTCAAATGGCAATTTAATTAAACAGCCACCTACACAATACAAATGAAAGAGACCTGTGATCACAAAATGCTGCATGTGAGCTGTATGCATTGGCCAAGAGCGCTTGCTACAAATTCAGGTCCAATGCTCTTTTAACCACATCAAACAACATTATGAATCAATCTTACTTACTTGTGAGGCACAGGCAATGGATTGTTCCCTGGAACGATTCAACCTAAAGTTGTTAAAGTAGCAATCACCCTCCCATAACCCACATAAGGCTGGGGAGCTGCACACTTCATACTTTGGAGAATAAAACATTTGCACCATTATCAGAGATATATTGCTGCCTTTGTTGGGTACACGGAGAGTGGGGAGAGTGGCTGCCAGCAGACTGTCTCCTAGCGTACGTGTACCAAAAAGCTTGAGCTAGAGATTTCAGAATCACGGCAATGATGTGCTACATTGATGTAAAGGCAGTCAATATTCACAAACACCTGTACCCAGACCAATTTGATGCATTTGGCAATTTTAAGGGTGATGTAATATTGCATATTAAAAATGATGCAACTTCATTTATTGCAGAAGGAATAACATCTTCCCATTTACTTCCTCCCTCCTTCCTCCTCACTATTCGAGGCTCCAAATACACCTTCCAGGTGAAGCAGCACTTTACCTGTACTTGACTGAATCTAGTCTACTGTATTCACTGCTCACAACATGGACTCCTCTACACTTGGAGAGAAAACACAGGCCAGGCTATTGTTTCACACAACACCTATGTTCTGTTCACAAAAAAGACTGAGCTTCCTGTTGCCTGCCATTTCAACACAGCACCATGTTCCCCGTCTATCATCTCTGTCTCAGACTTGTTGCCGTGTTCCAGTGAGACTCAGTGCAAAGCTGGAAGAACAGCCCACATTTTCCATTTGGGAAACCTGCAGCCTTCAGGACTCAATATTGAGTTCAATCATTTTAGACCCTGAGCATCTTCTTCCATGACCTTTATCCAACCCCACCATCATCTGAGCTGCTTTCCACACAGCCAAGCCATTTCCTTTTACTTGGAAACCTCATTATCAGCTATTCTCCTTCCCTGGCTCATCATTATCTATCCTTCTTTTCTCTAACCATCTTTCTCTCCCTCTAGGCTCCATCTCCATCAATCCTCTCAATCATTTCATGATACCACCCCATGCCCCAACCTCTCACCTCCATCTTCAGAATATATACCATCCTTTACAAGCTGCAATCAATTCTGAAGAAAGTTTTACTGGACCTGAAATATCGAGTCTTCTTTCTCTCCATAGACACTGCCAGACTGACTGAGTTTCTCCATCATTTGTTTTCTTTTTGTTTGTTTAAGATTTCCAGCACCTACAGTTCTTTGCTTTATCCATTTATCAACCTTCAAAGAATGTGCAGAGGGTCCATTCAGGAGAAGCTTCGTAGAGAACTGACTGAAGTGAAATAGCATAACTCAGAAGTTCAGCCACCACACAACATGGTGTGATTCTATCACAGTGTCTTAGAAACAGATGGCACCATAAAGTATAAATCGATCCAAGGTGCTTTAAACTTTAACTTAAATGGTGTCTGCAAAAATTGTCAATGCTGGAAGAATTCAATTCTAGACTTTCCCAAGCAAGGTTCACATCCAGATTAGAGCAAAGCATCGATATTGGTCCGTCTACTTACTAGAAGAATCCTAGGAGCTTGTGATGTTTAGAAAACTATTTGGATAGTACTGTTACCAGCAGTTACCTTTCTATCAATATGCCAAGACTCATTCTGACAGCAGGTGGCAGAAACACATAGCCTGAAAGCCACATGCACAGCATAACGACATGAAAGACTGCAGAGAGGAATATGGGCATGGCTACCCAAGGAAAAGACTTAACTCTTAAGGAAGGGTTAAAATTATGTACAGATGATAGAACATATGTGTTACAGAAGACTCTAATTCTCCAGAGAGATGGTCACATCTATCTGTATGACGCTTGCAAGGCAGCTCGGTTCCTCACATAGGGATAGGCATTTGATGTTTGTGCCATTGAAGGCAACAGTAACTCTGCATTTCTATACCTCAGGATCCCTTCAGGGATCAACAGGAGGTCTCTATGGTACCTCAAACCATCACCCCATGGTTGTATTAATTTAGTAATGGATTCTTGTACAAGAGATTGGAGATACTTATACGGTTTACTGGTGATGATGGCAGCCAGACTAAGAAAGCAAGTTACTGTGGGGACAATGTGGACTGCTCAATGGTACATCAGGCCACTCTATGGCGATTAAGGTAGCTGGATGCCAGTCAGAAGCAGTTGTGATTAGAAAGGAATTCATTCTCTAAACAGGCAGATACGGTGTGTCTACCACCTACATGTGTATGTTGGGTAAACTGAGAAGAAGCAGAATACTTATGCCTTTAGCACTTCCACGTGCCATAAATGTACATGCCCCAGCAAAATGCAATGTCGATTAATAGGAGAATAGGGCTATCCATTAAGGAAATTACTTCAGATACCCATCAAGCATTCACAGCCTTAGGTAGAGGAGAACTACAGTTTTAGCCATCTCTCTAGTAGTATGATTGTAGATAGGACCATTATTCTGCTCACAATGAGATTTTGTTGCTTCGATCGCACAGCTTGTGCCTTGGAGTAGACATCAGTTCAAGTTTCCTTGATCATTATCATCTACTGTCATAGTACAATTATCACAGAGAGGAAACAAACTGGCAAACCAGGACATGGAGGACTATCAGGCCTCCTCAGGTCTGACTGCTTCAACAATGACTCAGGAAAGGACCATCTAGGTCCTGACTGGTAACTTGCTGGGGCCAAACAGCAGTCTGAAAGGGTGAGTGCCAGGCAAGTCCACCCTTACCTTTATCAGATGGGCTTGAGATCTCATTCAGATGACTCAGTCCTACATTGTAAGAATTATTTAATCAAGTACATGAGGACAACATATTGCTCATATCATCTTGTGTATCATATGATCATCAGATGACTCTTCTGAGTTTACTGTGACTTCCCCCTTCGTTTCCAGATGCTGTGTAATAGTGTTCTCCTATTGTGGTCAACTACACCATACATATGTGCCTAGTCTTGATGCTGTATTTACTTGGATAATCTCGGCTCCTTTTGGTCTCAGTTAGTGCCGTACCCTTGGTCTCTGCCGACTACCACTAGAACCCTTTACCGATTCAACTGATTATTGCTTCCTCTGGCTCTCTATCCTGCTCCCAGGCTCATATCTATCAGGAGAAAGTGAGGACTGCAGATGCTGGAGATCAGAGCTGAAAATGTGTTGCTGGAAAAGCGCAGCAGGTCAGACAGCATCCAAGGAACAGGAGAATCAACGTTTCGGGCATAAGCCCTTCTTCAGGAATGAGGAAAGTGGTTTCCTCATTCCTGAAGAAGGGCTTATGCCCGAAACGTCGATTCTCCTGTTCCTTGGATGCTGCCTGACCTGCTGCACTTTTCCAGCAACACATTTTCAGCTCATATCTATCAGCCCCATTTCCCAGGGTATCTTTTCAGCATTCTCATTATCTCTTCAGTGCCACACACAATCCCATACTATCCCACACTATCCCGCCCTCAGCCCAAATACGTGGCTTGGACATCAATCCCTTGGCTCAGCATAATAGAGGGTGTGAGTGAGTGAGTGACTCAGTGAGTGAAGGTGAATGGAGCAAATCTGTGAGGTAAAGGACAGCAGGGCAGTGAGCCACACAATCAATGCCCAATATACATTACATGGTGCTGGTAAATTGCAGCCTGTCACGGGCAAATGTGCTGATATATTCAACCACAAAGTTATTTCTGGTTAGTTTTACTGGTCCTTCTGGTTGTCTTAATGCAAATTAATTACTGTGATAGGCCATCAAAAAGGCACAGTGCATTCTTTTACTGACTTATCTGACTGCTTCCATCTGAGATGTCTGAGGCCTGAACTGCCGTAGCATCCACCAGCTGCTCTGGTATTTACGCCTTGCTCAGACTGATAGGTTGCTGAACTTAGGTACCAGCAACTGAGTTGGTCTTTGCTACAGAGCATAGGTTGGATGATGCACCCTCTGCAATCCCCTCATCTTCCTCAGAGGTCAATGTTAAGCCTTCAAGGATGGTGTCTGAGACTGAACTGCTGAAGAAATAGCACAAAATTAACAATACAACATTGAAAGGGAGGTCTTAGTATAAACTCAGAGAAAGAGAGAGAGAGACAGAGCATCAGCACATCGTGCTTGTCACAGAAGCAAGCAGATACACACACACAACACACACACACTCTATCATCACAACCCAATCACCTTTGTTGTCAAGAGAGGGTTGCCTCTAACTCTGTACTCCCCTCTTCCAACTGTCTGACCCCAGGAACCCATTTACTGGGGTAGGGAAGTGGCATTGCTAATCAGGGATAGTAATACAGCTGCAGAAAGGGAGCTCATCGAGGAGGATTTGTCTACTGAGTCATTATGGGTGTAAGTCAAAACAGGAAAGGAACAGTCACTTTATTGGGAGTTTACTATAGATGTGAAGGAGAAGATTGGGAGGCAGAGTTTGGAAAGGTGAAGAAGTAACAGGGTTGATGCCATGGGTGACTTCAAACTCCCTAATATTGACTGGAACCTCCTTAGTGCAAATAGTTTGGATCGAACAGAATTTTCCAGGAAGGATTCCTGACTCATTATGTAGATAGGAGAAAGTGAGGTCTGCAGATGCTGGAGATCAAAGTTGAAACTTTATTGCTGGAACAGCACAGCAGGTCAGGCAGCATCCAGGGAACAGGAGATTCAACGTTTCGGGCACAGGCCCTTCTTCAGGGCCTGTGCCCGAAACGTCGAATCTCCTGTTCCCTGGATGCTGCCTGACCTGCTGTGCTGTTCCAGCAATAAAGTTTCATTATGTAGATAGGCCAACTGGGGAGGCCATATTGGATTTGGTGTTTGGCAATAAACCAGGTCAGGTGTCGGATCTGTTGGTGGGAGAGCATTTTGGTGATAGTGATCACAACTCCCTGACCTTTTCTATTGTCATGGAAAAGGATTGGAGCAGATGGTATGGGAAAGTATTTAATTGTAGGAGGGGGAATTACAATGCTATTAGGCAGGAACTGTAGAGCATAAATTGGTAGCAAATATTCTCAGGAAAATACACAAAAGAAATGTGGAGGTTGTTTAGGGAACACTTGCTGTGAGTGCTGGATAGGTTTGTCCCACTGAGGCAAGGAAGGGATGATAGGGTGAAGGAACGTTGGATAACAAGAGATGTGGAACATCTTGTCATAGAGTCACAGAGATGTACAGCACAGACCCTTCAGTCTAACTTGCCTATGCTGACCCGATATCCCAACCCAATCTAGTTCCGCCTGCCAGCACCCAGCCCATATCTCTACAAACCCTTTGTATTCATATACACATCCAGATGCCTTTTAAATGTTGCAATTGTACCAGCCTTCACCACTTCATCTGGCAGCTTATTCCATACACATACCACCCTCTGTGTGAAAACGTTGCCCCTTAGCTCCCTTTTATATCTTTGCCCTCTCACCTTAAACCTATGCCCTCTAGTTCTGGACTCTCCCACCCAAGGGAAAAGAATTTGTCTATTTGTCCTATCCATGCCCCTCATGATTTTATAAACATCTATGAGGTCACCCCTCAGCCCCTGATGCTCCAGGGAAAACAGACCTCTCCCTATGATTCAAATCCTCCAACCCTGGCAACATCCCTGTAAATATTTTCTGAACCCTTTCAAGTTTCACAACATCTTTCCGATAGGAAGGAGACCAGAATTGCACACAATATTCCAACAGTGGCCTAACCAATGTCTGTACAGCCGCAACATGACCTCCCAACTCCTATGCTCAATACTCTGACCAGTAAAGGAAAGCATACCAAACACCTTCTTCACTATCCTATCGACATGCGACTCCACTTTCAAGGAGCTCTTTGTTCAGCAACATTCCCTCAGACCTTGCCATTAAGTGTATAAGTCCTGCTAAGATTTGCTTTCCCAAAATACCGCACCTCGCATTTATCTAAGTTAAACTTCATCTGCCACTTCTCAGCCCATTGGCCCATCTGATCAAGATCCCATTGTAATCTGCGGTAATCTTCTTCGCTGTCCACTACATTAATTTTGGTTTCGTCTGCAAACTTGCTCACTATACCTCTTATACTCACATCCAAATCATTTACATAAATGATGAAAAGTAGTGAACCCAGCAGCGATCCTTGTGGCACTCCATTGGTCACAGGTCAAGAGGAAGAAGGAAGCTTACTTAAGGTTGAGGAAGCAAGGATCAGACAGTGCTCTAGAGGGTTACAAGGTAGCCAGGAAGAAACTGAAGAATGGATTTTGGAAAGATAGAAGGGGCATGAAAAAGCTTTGGCGGGTAGGATTCAGGAAAAACCTAAGCCATTCTACACTGATGTGAGGGACAAGAGGATGGCCAGAGTGAGCGTAGGGCCATTTAGGGATGTTGGAGGGAACTTGTGCCTGGAGCCAGAGGAGATAGGGAGGTCCGTAATGAATACTTTGGTTCGGTATTCACCAGTGAAAGGGACCTTGTCATTTGCGAGGACAGAATGAAACAGAGTGACAGGCACAAACAGGTTGATGCTAAGAAGGAAGATGTGCTGGAAATTTTGATAAACATGAGGACAGATAAGTCCTTTAGTCCAGACAGGATGTAGAGCTGAACATGTGTTGCTGGAAAAGCGGAGCAGCAACACATTCTCAGCTCTGATCTCCAGCATCTGCAGTCCTCACTTTCTCCCAGACAGGATGTATCCAAGTTAACTACAGGAAGTGAGCTAAGAGCTTGCTGCACCTTTGGCAATGATCTTTATATCCTCACTGTCCACTGGAGTAGTGCCAGATATTTGGAGGGTGGCAGATGGTATTCCCTTGTTCAAGAAAGGGAATAGGGATAATCTTGGGAATTGCAGACCAGTCAGTCTTATATCACTAGTGGGCAAGTTATTGGAGAGGATTCTGAAAGACAGGATTTATGGTTATTTAGAAAACAGTAGTGTGATTAGAGATAGTCAACATGACTTTGTGAGGGGCAGGTCATGATTCACAAGCCTTACTGAATTCTTTGAGGATGTAACAAAACACATTGATGAAGGTAAAGCAGTGATATGATGTACATGGATTTTAGCAAAGCGTTTGATAAGATCCCCACAGTGTGCTCATTCAGAAAGTAAGGAGGCAAGGAATACAGGGAAATCTAGCTGTCTGGATACAGAATTGGCTGGCCCATAGAAGACAGAGGGTGATAGTAGATAGAAAGTATTCAGCCTGGAGCTCGGTGAATAGGGATCTGTTCTGAGACCTCTGCTTTTTGTGATTTTTATAAATGACTTGGATGAGGAAGTGGAAGGGTGGGTAAATAAGTTTGCCAATGACACGAAGGTCGGTAGAGTTATGGACAGTATGGAGGGCTGTTGTAGGTTGCAATGGGGCATTGACAGGATGCAGAGCTGGGTTGAGAAGTGACAGATGGAGTTCAACCTGGAAAAGTGTGAAATGATTCATTTTAGAAGGTCAAATTTGAATGCAGATTACAGGGTTAAAGACAGGATTCTTGGCAGTGTGGAGGAACAGAGGGATCTTGGGATCCACATCCATAGATCACTCAAAGTTGCCACCCAAGTTGATTGGGTTGTTAGGAAAACATACGATGTGTTGGTTTTCATTAGCAGGGGGATTGAGATTGAGAACCACAAGGTTGTGCTGCAGCTCTAAAGACCCCTGGTTAAACCACACTTGGAATATTGTGTCCAGTTCTGGTTACCTCATTTTAGGAAGGATGTAGAAGCTTTAGAGAGGGTGCAAAGGAGATTTACCAAGATATTGCCTGGACTGGAGAGCATGTCTTTTGAAGAAAGGTTGAGGGAGCCAGTGCTTTTCTCACTGGACTGAAGAAGGATGAGGGATGACTTGGTAGAGGTGTGTAAAATGAAGGGTGGCATAGCTAGAGTGGATAGCCAGAGACTTTTCCCAGGGCAGAAATGACTATCTCAAGGGGGCATAATTTAAAGATGATTGGAGGAAGGTTTGGGCAGATATCAGAGGAGTGTTGGTGCATGCAATGCACTGCCAGCAGTGGTAGTAGACTCAGATACATTAGGGGCATTTAAGCGACTCGTGGATAGGTACATGGATAATATTAAAATGAAGCATATGTAGGTTAGTTTGATCTTAGAGTAGGATAAAAGGTCAACACAACATTGAGGGTCCAAGGGCCTGTACTGTGTAGCACTGTTCTATGTTCGATATACTCCTCCATCTTTTTCAATATTACCAGGTTTGACACACTTTCAACAATCTTCAAATGTCTATGATCATTGTAGGCCTTCTTCTCTATGAGGGCAGTGGGAGAATGATGAGATATGTTTTTTGATGGCCCAAGCTCTCAGATATGCATCAGTGTCACTCATCCTTCTTCACAGTGACTGCTTTTTAATATGCTGCGCACTACACAAACACGCCTTTCGAGAATCTGAGACAAGATATTTCCCAGATACACTGGCTGAGGTGTTTATTTGTTCCTGAGAGAACAAAACAATTTCAGAAAATAACTTTCCAGTTGTCTCAGTACATTTCCAAATGCTTACATTGACGTTTTATGCATAAAAACACAGTATTTACAAATTAACTTAGCTTTCCAACTGTTTTGGAAAATTGGTCCTGAAACTTGTCAATTGTAAAGTAAAATTTTAACTTGAGAGCTCAGTAAAGTTACATTTGAATATATGAGAAAAGCACAAGGTAACTCAAAGGATGGTTGTGCGTAAATTTAGATCAGTGCAAATCCTAGGTTTATTTCTCTATTTGAGTGAGTCACCTTTTTGGAAATGTTTCATCCATTCTGATGCTCAATGGCATCCCATGCAGAAGTTAATTTTGCTTGCTATGAAGAGAATATTGTGAACAATATTTGGCCCCATACCTCAGGAAGAATGTATTGGCCCTGGAGCAGGTCCAGAGGAAGTTCACGAGAATGGTCCCAGGAATGAAAAGCTTAACATATGAGGAACGTTTGAAGACTCTGGGTTTATACTCAGTGGAATTTAGAAGGATGAGGGGGGAATCTAATTGGAACATACAGAATACTGAATGGTCTGGACAGAGTGGATGTTGGGAAGATGTTTCGATTGGCAGGAGAGGCGAGAACCTGGTTACAGGTTACAGCTTCGAAGGGAAGACGCTTTAGAATGGAGATAAGGAAAAACTTCTTCAGCCAGAGAGTGGTGAATCTATGGGATTCATTGCCACAGGTCATTGAGTATATTTAAAACAAAGTTAGATAAGTTCTTGATTGCCAAGGGGATCAAAGGTTATGGGGAAAAGGTGGGAAAATGACATTGAAAAACGTATCAGCCATGATTGAATGGCAAAGCGAACTCGATGGGCCAAATGGCCTAATTTCCACTCCCACGTCTTACCGTCTTATGCTCTAATAGTTAAGAATTATTGACTGGAGCCTAACAATTATGATTATTATTAGCTGTGATGCTTGTATTATTTGGGAGATATCTGGCAAGGAATGTAGAAAAAACAAACATTTTCTGACTGTGGTATGCATTGTACTAAGTAGCTGTTGAGATGCAATTGTTTCAATGTATTGGCTGAGTTTCATAGGCGAAAATGTCAACTTCTGTTCAATTAGGTTTGAATATCATTGTTGGCATTATAGGGACTGCAGAGAAAAAACACAGCATACTACATCCTCACTCTCCCTAGCAATGATTAGCTATGTCAAATACAATAAAAGCACAAATGCGGAGGAATGGGATTGTGAGAGATATAGCAGTTTGGATCAGTAACTGGCTTGCTGAAAGAAGACAGAAGGTGGTAGTTGATGGTAAATGTTCATCCTGGAGTCCAGTTACCAGTGGTGTACTGCAAGGGTCGGTGTTGGGTCCACTGCAGTTTGTCATTTTTATAAACGACCTGGATGAGGGCGTAGAAGGGTGGGTTAGTAAATTTGCAGACGACACTTAGGTGAGTGGCATTGTGGATAGTGACAAAGGATGTTGTAGGTTACAGAGAGACAAAAACAGCAGAGCTGGGCTGAGAGATGGCAAATGGAGTTTAATGCGGACAAGTGTGAGGTGATTCACTTTGGTCGGAGTAACCGGAATGCAAAGTACTGGGCTAATGGTAAGATTCTTGGTAGTGTAAATAAGCTGAGAGGTCTCGGTGTCCAGGTACACAGATCCTTGAAAGTTCCCACAGGTTGACAGTGTTTTAGCTTTTATTAATAGA
>NC_057710.1:83990781-84004251 GCF_004010195.1 Chiloscyllium plagiosum
GATGGGCTTCAGATTAGTATGACAGGTCGGCGCAACATCGAGGGCCGAAAGGCCTGTACTGCGCTGGAATGTTCTATGTTCTATGTTCTATAAATCACAAGCAGCAATCAAAACTGTAAATGGTATGAAAACCTAAAACCTTCTCATAAACCTCACCTTTTTTTAAGCCACCATTTTGTCCTTGCTATCTAAAATTTCAATGCTTATAACAAGGGCCATAGATTTACATTCTGCTGCGTGTGGAACAATAGGCTGGCGGAGAGGCAAAAGGCTTAAAATGTTAAGTGTGATGTTCTGAGCACCATTGTTAGTACACTCTTGTCTGTCCCTGCAGTTTCAATTGTGTAAGGAGTGGCCTGTCAGTCCTTGGACCAACTGAGGCCTCTCAGTAGCCAAATAATTGTACTCAGTTACTGCCCTCAAACAAGGTGCAGCTTGTCACAAACATTGACTTAACACTCACGGACAAACACAAAGTGGAGAACTGTGGGTCTGTGACATGGGATGGATGTTTTATGAAACTATTGCAATAACTCCTCTCAATTGATCTGTCCTTCAATTTACTACCCTGGAGCCATAATGATCACAAAGACCTCTGACACCATTTGTTTTATGTAAAATAGGAATAATGATTTATTACTCATAAAAAGTACTTTACAAAACGTTTGGTTTGCCAATGATACAAACTTTTAAAACCATGAACTAACTACTCAGACTATTAGCGTCAAATCCATCTTTGTCCCCAAGCCAGCACTTAAACCTGATGGACAAGACAAAAGGTTAGTGGTGAAGGTTAGACATTAGGTTAAAGACAAAAAGAGAGAAAGGTGGTAAGCCATGTGGCTAAACTCAGAGCCTTTGAACCTCTGAATGTGTTAAACCTTTGAGCAGCCTTGGTCAGTTGGATGAGGAATGAGCTGAAACTTTTAAAAGATGCACTGAGTTGAGTTAGTTCCTTGTTTCTTCTGGGCAGTGTCCTCATGGTACCCTACTTATTTAGGGGTGAGGGGTGGGGACTGGAGTTGCTAAGTGAAACATGAATATTACATGAATCCCAGTCTTTCCTGAAAAAGGTCTTTTTCTATAAGCTAATTTTAGAAGTTAGTGAGAGAAGGAAAAGTTAGAACAAACTTCCAATGCAAACTGCTGGAATGAGAGATGCCAGCCAATTGTTTTACAAGAAACCCTCAGAGTTGAGACCTCTTCCCCAGGCATGAGTGAAAGTCTCTCCCTATGGTAGTTAGCATCCCACTATTAAATGAATGGTACAGGGTGATGTGCCAGAGCAGAGGTGTATTCATTACCAACTGTCTCACTGGGGTTACTGGAATCCTGGTGCAATTTAAAATCCTGCTTAAGCAGTCAGCCATCTAGATCAGAACAGCTATACTTGAAATTTCATTTTTGCTCTTTGCCTGAATCATGCGGTGTGTCACAGTCTGAGTCTATACAAAGTGTAGTATTACCAGACTTTGATGAAGGTGTCTGGAGAAGTTTTTTTTAAAATTTATTTGAATGGTTCAAGAACATGCTACAGAAAGGATCTTTAGAGTATTTGTCAAGTACAGCAGATCCTCTGTATTCGCAAAGTCACAAATTGCAAATTCGCCTATCCATGCCAAAAAATAAGCGACATCGAAATTCGACAGTAAAATCCGTGGGCAATAATCACACATCCACGAGTTTTAACCTACTTTTAAATGAGCTCCACACTCAAATTTAATCATTCGCATGAATTCTCAGGAACACAACCCTTGCGGATACAGAGGAATGACTGTGCGCTTTCTTAATTGAAATATTGTTGCTTGCTTAAAATCATCAACTGATGCCTGAAAGAGAATAGTGTAGAATAGACTTGGAATAGAAATTTACTGTCATGGGTACTTGTAGCTGAAAAATCCAATGAAAATTTTTATAAGTCACTCCACCACTGCAGCTACATCAATGACAGAAGTCATACATAATAATAAAAGAAAGGAAAAAGTTCATCGCAGTTCAGTTAGAGGCTTCTGCGTTCAGGTTTTTGGAAAACCTGACAGAAAAACCCAAAGATGCAGCTGGGATGAGCCTGTCATTCCTAGGCATGGATACTCTGCAGAAGCCTCCCTGAAGAAGACCGCCATGTTGGGCTGAGACTGCCACTCTTCACCTGGTTAAGACTGCATGCCAGACCACTGTAATACCTGGGCGCTGAAGACGAAGAAGACCTCCACATGGTGACAAGACCTAGTAGAACGCCACACATGAGGTCATCTTTCTCCTCCTTCAGGTACCCAGGCCTAGCTATGGACCTGGAGTCTTGGCCTAATCTGCGAGTCCGGGCCAGGGATGTCAACCTGGGACCTGTTCCTCATTTGCAGTGGATCCCGGGTTTGGGTGAAGCCACATCTGGCTGTCCTGGCATTGCTGCTCTGGAGGCTTAAAAGAAACAAAAGAAACAAACAAGAAAAAAATGCAAAAGTAAAAAGAAGAACAAAAAAGAGAAAGAAAGTTGACAGGAGCGAATGAGTCCTGGGCTCAGCCCTCTCACTCTGCAGCCATCCCCAAACAACTAGGGCCAAAAAATTAAAGGGTTAACCAACATCAGAAACTCAGCTCCACCCATCAGGATAAAAAGGACTTTTCCTGTGAGGAGTTAAAGGCTGTGCCTTATGAGTCCTCCATGCTTTAACCAGAGCTGCACAGAGCTCCTGAGAGATGTACTTCTGAGACATGTAGCTAAAGCAGTAATGTGCGTTCACTCCCATGTTAAACTAGGTGTCTCACAAGAGACAACCATGGAGCTTAGATGTGATGCAACTAGCTATTAAATAATGTGTAATAAACCTTTACTGTTTAAGCTATTGTGTGGACATTCCAACCCACATGCTTTCAGCAGATTGACTGATACCACAAAGAAGTCCTAGTGGTGGTAAATCTGCCCAAAGATATCCCAAACGGTTCTGGCAGAATCCAAGATTTACAATATACTGCTGACAAGGTTGGCATACAAAATTATAATGACCCATCCTTCAAAGTGACTTTTATTTTTCTATTCAGTCAGAGAAGGGAATGAGCTTGCCAGCATTGTTCAGTTCATGGAGAATGAGAATAATTGATCTGTGCCAGCAGCTGTTTATGAGTCATACTTCTTGAAATAAGTGAACAGGCCTTAAGGAGTGCCAGTTAATTTATATTACATTTTTGTTAGCTTTTCTGAAGCAAAATTGCAGATTGCATGAATTGTCAACTTTTAACTTCTGAAGCATAGATTTTCTGACTGAGAGTTCCAAGCAGGAAGATAAAGAGAAGAAGCTGAAGTGAGTGATTTAGGGCACTCTTTATTTGGACTGTGGACTGTGAAATGATAATGCAAGAGGTATTAGACTGGTTAGTAGTGGAATATTAATGTACATCGCGGACTACATTCAAACATAGGCCTTGCTTTTTAAATCTTAGGAATTTTCTCTTCCGGTTGCAATGTGAAATTATCAGAGCAGTTGATAGTTAGCTCCAGTAATAAAGCACAAATAAGACCATCAGCAATAAACTGTAGGCTGTTCAAGCCCGTCAGGCCTGCTCTGGCATTCAGCAGAATCATGGCTGGTCCAATATCCATCACATCCACTACCCTGCATTTACCCCATGATCCTTGATTCCCTAACTTATCAAGAATCGATTTGTCTCGGCCTTAAACATGCCCCACAACTCATTGTAGCAAGGGGTTCCAAACACTCTCTTCCAAACAATTCCTCCATCTCCTAATCTCTCCTCCTCTCCCAATCATTTTGTCCTTCTCCCAGTTTCCCAATTTTCTTTGGTTAAATTCCAATTGTTCAGACTTCATGATTTGAAGTAAATGGCTGACCCAGCACTCACCATTTCCCACAGGAAACCTTGACTCAATTTTATCCTCCATGGAAGTCCTTACATGTCATCATAGCAAACATTTCAGATCTGATATGGGAAGTTACCAAGATGTAGCTTACTAGCAGGGCATGTACCAGTTGTGAGTTCATGTTGATAAATGAGAAAAGTGCAAAGCTAACGGGAAGACAATGAGGAAATGAAGATAATTGAACAGTTCTTTCAGCACCATCTCAATTGCTTTTTTCTGAACTATATGGATTCTGTGACTTATTGCTTTTTTTTTCTTCTCATTGTGCTTCATCTCAGTCAGCTATGCCACAAACCCCTGATATCAACACCTCCATGAACACGGGGATTGAGTTTTAAATCTCAGAATAGCAGTCTGACCTCTCCTCCTTGTTACCCTTTGTAAATGTGGCAATGGGAAAATATAACCGGCTCTGTTATATTTGTTGCTGCTGCCACTTTACCACAAACAGCAAACATTCAAACAATAGATCAAGGATATCCATGTCAGGGAACCTAAGGAACACAGGCAATGGCACTGAGCAGAACTGATCATAAGCTTGAGCTGCCGGCACAAGAGGTGGATGACATCACTTTCATGAGTTCCAGGATACATCAATTCTGATGAGCAGAATGCTTTTGTACAACAGGTTGCTA
The DNA here is from genome assembly GCF_004010195.1 of Chiloscyllium plagiosum. Lineage (NCBI taxonomy): Eukaryota > Metazoa > Chordata > Chondrichthyes > Orectolobiformes > Hemiscylliidae > Chiloscyllium > Chiloscyllium plagiosum. The sequence goes on from NC_057710.1 coordinate 83,995,294, forward strand.
TGATCCAGAATACACTGCCTGAAAGACAACATTTACTGCCTGTCCCAAGTTGTCCTCAAGAAGGTAATGGTGAGCTGCCCTTTTAAACCACTGCAGTCTGTATATTGTAGGCACACCCATAATCCCTAGGGAGGGAGTTCTAAGATTTTGACCCAGCCATGAGGTGTCACCCTGCTGAAGGTAGAGACTGGAATGTGCATTGCTGGGGACTTCAAGGAGAGGTCAAAATAGATCATCCACTCACTTCTGGCTGAAGATGGTTGCAAATGCATCAACCTTATGTTCTGCACTGTTGTGATGGACTTCCCCTTAATTGAAGGTCAAAGTATTTGTGGACCCTCTTCCAGCAGTAAGCTATTCAATTCTCCACCATCATTTGCAACAGAATGTGGCAGGTCTGCAGAATTTATATGTAATCCATTTGTTGCGGGATCAATTAACACTGTCTATGCATGCTGCTTCTGCTGTTTGACATACATCTAGTTCTGTATTGTAACTCCACCAGGTTGACATCTCAAATTTTGGCAAGTCTATCTGCACACTTCATTGAATTAGTTTGATTCACTGAATTGATGGTATTGTAGAGTGACGGCAGACTGTGAAATTACAAATTATAGTTAAATATAATTCTGCTGTAGTTGATGTCCCACAGTGCCTGTTGGATGTTCAAATTTGAGTTTCTCAGTCTGTTTGAAATATATCCCACTGAGCACAGTGTTAGAGCTGCATAAGTTAAAGGGCTTCTTCACGTGATAAAGGGATTCAGTCTCCACAAGATTATGTGGTGATCACTCCTACCTATAGTGTCATGGACAGAGACAAATGCAATAGCGAGGTTGATGAAGATGAGACCAAGGAATTTTATTTTTCCTTTTTGTTGGTTCCCTCAAAACCTGCTCAGGCACAATCTTATAGTTAATTGTTTTAAGTCTTGGCCAGCTCACTTAGCAGAGGTACTACAAGCCATTCTTGCTGGTGGACTTTGAAGTCCTCTTGCCGGAGTGGGTTATGTGTTGAGTGACTTCCTTGTTTGTTTTAACCATTCTTTGATATAAAGACCATAAACTATCACCCAACCACAATCTTGCTTCACTCAACCTGAGTTCCATCTCACTCCTTTTCCAGACAACAATCTCCAACATCTCCCCCAACCAATGATGGACAGTCGCATTCCACCCTCCCCCCCCCCCCACTCCAACTCCAACAGGTCCCTTCCCATGATCTATTACTACCCCCTGTCTCAGAACTTCCTGACCTACTCATGGGCAGGCTATCAATTTTTCAGGCTGTCAAGTTGGTAAAATTTAAAATATATCCGTACTGTTAACTTCTAAAGGATATTTTGGAGACTTGGTTTTCATGTTTTCCTGCTCTGAATTTCTTGCTCCACGAGCTGGGAATCATTGATCTGAAATATTTGTGTTAATATAGAATAATCCAAAAAAGTCACCATTAAAAGAATGGGCTATTTCAGGGTTAAGATTGCATTGTTTGATGTCAGACATCATAGATAAACTCTTCTAGTGCGCATATCACATTTTACAGCAATTTCATTTCTTATCACATGCAGCAGTTAACTGGAACGCTTTTTTACATTGGAGTATTTTGCTCAGCTTTAAATTTCACCTGCATGACAAACTGTCCTGTCTTTTTCTTCCCACCATACGTTGCATGAAGGACGGCAAATCAATCAGCTCTCAAATCATGATACATGCAGAAGCGTCATGGCCATATGCCCAGAGAAATTGGCCTGCTCTCAATGGAGGTGGTTGGACCAGACTACTGTATAAATGCTGCAGAATATAACAATCAATCTTTCATGCCATTCCATATCTTCAAAGACATCCTGTGTGTTAAGCTTAGCTTATCTTACTCAGCAAATTGCATCAATTTATAATTAAGCTGATAGCATTCTATAACTCACCAATGAACAGAAAATATTAATCCCCAAGTTTCATAATAAATTCAAAAGAACAGAAGGGGTGGCTGCTTACTCTAATTTGTTTGTGTGTATGCTGCCACAAATCTGCTATCAAGCTGTCATTGAAGAGAAATGCTTTATTTTACTTGCACTGTTGGTATACAGAAACATGCTTTCAGTCTACATCTTCTTTGAATTTGCCTTGAAAACTAACTAAGGTGTGATTTCAGCGTATCAGTCAAAGCCCTGGCAATGGATGCAGCTTAGTTTTATCTGTTTTCAGTGAGGCAGGTTGGACCTACAAAAAGAACAGATTATAAATAATCCTAAGAATTTGTTGAGTTTAACAGAAAAGTTGACATTAAAATGTAGCATACTAATACATTACTCATGATTGGAAAAAAAGTAGCCAAAAATTTGCTTTCTTTAGAATGCACAACATGCAAGATTTATTCAATTGATCAAGTGGGGAACACAAATCTGTAAAAATACGTGTTGCCTTGGTGCACAATCAATGCATGTGAAAGCAGGTTACACAACAATCTTATGCTGCCAGCTCATTTAATGAAGTTTGTGTGAAGCTACATTGCTCACTGAATGCATGCATCAGCAGGGGTCTCAATGTGGTTTCTGTTTTGTATTATTTAAATCTAGTTTGTACTTCTTAAAGAGAAGATTCATTACATCTGGTGGTGAAGCTGGAAACATTCAAAGTAACGCAGTCCAAAAAAATGTCTGACCACAAAAATAAGGATCACAAGAATTTTTGGATGCTTTTGGTGGAAGATGTGGAAAAGTGGAAAAAGAAAAGTATTTGTCTTGTATCCTTAGGGGAACCAAAGACCGCACAAATACATGCTCTGGAGGCAGTGGATAGATAACTGAGGGCTCAACATCAAGAGTGTGGCTTCAAAGATCTCATACAGTGCTGAAAAAAGGTTGCAACTTATAGCCCCATCTCATCCAAACAGATTGCAAAACACTCTTCTGCATACTTGCCTCTGTCTTGCAGAAGGAAGCATAATTTACTTGTCAGGGAGAGTGCAACTCCATTTCCTAACCTCCATGATGGTCATTATGGAATTGATCACTGCTGATTACGGTCATTAGTGGGACTGAAATGATCATGATGACAGTTCGTTCATAGCTAAGTTGGAAAATGAGGAGACAAAATCACTCATTTTTGCTCTCATATGCACAACTCAGATAACAATATAGTAAGTAATTTACAGGATAGCATTGGCATATGGTGAGATATCAAGTACGATGTAACAAGACAGGGAACAAGGTGACAGTGTGCAGGACTATCAACTTTTTTGCTGCAGATGGTTTCGATGATGACTTTTGTGCAAAAGGCTACAAACAGGCTGATATGCTCACACACAGCAATGTTACAAGTACTGGAAAGTCTTCCTGAAAACCTGTGTTCAATGTTAAGGAGCTTGGGAGATCTCTTCACCAACTTGGCGCAAAGCTTTGGGCTGAGTTTAGTTCCCTTTCTTTGCAATATGACATTGGTGGCTACTTCCGGAGACCCACCTGTGGAGTCATGTGGCTCCAGTGGCTTAGAGCCATAGCTGCAGCAAAAGCAGTATCCAGCTAATGTAGAAGACCATAGGATATAGGAGCACTATGAGGCTATCTGGCCCATTTGATCAACCATTCAATCAACTCCATTCTCCTGCCTTCTCACCCTAACCCTATTACTAATCAAATTCCTATCTATTTCAGTCTTAAAGATATTCAATGATGTGGTCCCCAAAGCCTTCTGTAGCAATGAATTCTACAAATTCACCACCCTCTAACTGAAGAAATACCTGTCTCATCTCAGTTCCAAAGGTTTGCCCATTCATTTGGAGGCTGGGTCCTCAGGTCCTAGTCTCTCCTATTAGTGGAAACATCTTCTCCATGTTCACATTATCCAGACCTCTCAGTATTCAATAACTTACAATGAGATTCCCCCTCATCATTCCACAGTGCATTAAGTACAGACCCAGAATCTTCGACCTCTCCTCCTATGACTAGCCCTTCATCCTTGGAATCAGTTTTGCAAAACTGTCTGGAAACCCTTCAAGGCCAGCACATCCTTCCTTAGATACAGGGCCAAAAATTGCTCACACTATTCCAAATATAGTCTGATCATAGCCTTATACACCCTACACATTGTAGATGTTATCTTCTGCTGACAGTCCTTCTGCTTATCCTCCTACTCCCTCTTCTAGCAGCTTCTCATTGTCTGTGTAGACTTTGTTTAATTCCAATAGAATGGCTGATTGGTAAACCGTGTGAGAGAAATTGATTTATGCAGAAGCCTTTGCCTACATAGAGACAGACAAATTCAATCTCACCAAATACTATGTCATCAGGCTACTCTCGCTGTCAGCAAAGTGTTGAAAGGTAGGAACAGAGTAAAAGTTAAGACTCCTAAAATGGTGAAAGTAGCAATATGCATAGAAGACAGTAAAGTCTAAACAGATTGGTATTGTACAAAAGCAATATAGGGGAAGAAATTCCAATCATGGGTATCTTTTGTACAGCTACAAAACAGGTTTAGAAAAAATGCTGAGAGCCTCATTTTCAGTGAAGGTCTACCTTATGCCATATTCAGGAAAATCTCCAACCTGCACAACTGAAATAAATGCAGCAATGCTTTCCTGCCCAAATCAAGATTCCATTTCTGATCAACAACCTCATTGCAAAATTCAGAAGCAAATGTGCTGAGCTTGCTCCCGCTACTGCAGCATGTCTGGAGTAAATGAACTATTAGCACTCAAAGGATGTGGTGGCAGGTATGGAAAAGTTTCCAAAATATTATTTGAGGTGGAATAGTTTTAGAGAAATGAGTTGGCTGGCTCCTTCTAACTAAACACGAATAACAGACTGTAGCTAGCTTACCCCCATCAGCCCTGATTCTCCACTAACACCCCGGAGACAGAACACCCGGAGGCCCTGTTTATTGTAACTGGCGACTTCAATTAAGCCAATCTCAGGAATATGCTGCCCAAGTACCACCAGAACATTACCTGCCCCACCAGGGGACCTGAACATTTTAGATCACTGCAACACCACTGTGAAAGATGCCTGCCGCTCCATCCCCCACCCTCATTCCGGGAACTCCAACCACAATGCCATGTCTCTTCTCCCGGCTTACAGGAGACCCCCTTCACAGATACAGGTCCAGTGCTGGTCAGAGGAGGCAGAGGATCAACTCAGGTGCTGCCTGGAATCAGCCAATTGGGCTATGTTCAAACAGTCCACAGGTACCTTGGATGGGTACGCCACCACCATCACAGGCTTTATCAGCAAGTGTGGGGAGGACTGCATACTGAGGAAGTCAATCCGGGGGTTCCCCAACAGGAAACTCTCGATGAATCAGGACATACAGAACCTGCTAAAAACCAGGTGTGAGGCCTTCGGATCAGGTGACCCACTCAAATATAAGGAATCCAAGTATGACCTTCACAGAGCCACTAAGACAGCCAAGGACCAACACCGATCCAAGTTAGTGACTCAGACAGACACCCAGCGACTATGGCAAGGACTGAAGAGACAGTGCAAGATAGCAGATGATGACACATCCCTCCCAGATCATCTCAACGCCTTCTATGCTCACTTTGAGCAGAATTTCGACAGAGAGGTAACACCTATTCCGACAAGTCCTTACAAACCTATCCCAACAGTCACTGCATCAGAAGTCAGATCAGTTTTCTTTCATGTGAATCCCAGGAAAGCAATGGGACTGGATGGAGTACCAGGCCGTACATTTGGGAAATGCACAGATCAACTGGCAGAGGTCTTTTCGGACATCTTGAACCTCTCCCTGCAGCAGGCCTGTTTCACGAGAGCCAGTATCATTCCTGTGCCTAAGGAGGCTCATACAGCATGTCGCAATGACCTCCGCCAGGGACCCTAACCTCGGTGCTTTGAAAGGCTGGTCATGGCATTAATCAACTCCAGCCTCCTGACTACTCTTGACCCACTTCAATTTGTGTAACGGACCAACAGATCCACGTCAGATGCCATATCACTTGCCCTTCACCCCTCCCTAGAACATCTTGACACCAAGAACAGCCACTTAAGAATCCTACTTATTGATTATAGTTCAGCCTTCAACACTATTATCCCCTCAAGACTGATTACTAAACTTAGTGATCTCAGACTAAGCTCCACTCTCTGCAACTGAATCAATAGACAATAGGTGCAGGAGTAGGACATTCTGCCCTTCGAGCCTGCACCACCATTCAATATGATCATGGTTGATCATCCTTAATCAGTATTCTGTTCCTGCCCTATCTCCATAACCCTTGATTCCAGTATCCTTGAGAGCTCTATCCAACTCTTTCTTAAATGAATCCAGAGACTGGGCGATCCTCAGTTTCCTGACCCACAGGCCAGAATCAGTGAAGATTGGGGACAATGTTTCATCCTGACTAATGCTCAACACTGGAGTCCCCCAGGGGTGCATACTCAACCCCCTACTATCCTCACCGAATACTAGACTAATGCCATTTACAAGTTCGCTGATGACACCACCATAGTCAGTTGAATCTCAGATGGCGATGAAACAGACTAAGACGGTAAGTGGAAGACCTAGAAAAATGGTGCACTGAAAGCAACCTAGCTCTCAATGCCGGCAAAACAAAGGAACTAACTATTGACTTTTGGCAGGATGTTACTCATGTCTCCCTATACATTGACAACACAGAGGTGGAACGAGTGGAGAGTGTCAAGCTTCTGGGAGTGGTCATCCACAACAAGCTTTCATGGACTCTTCAAGAGGACATACTGGTTACAAAGGCCCAACAATGCCTCTTTTTCCTCAGGCAGCTGAGGAAATTTGGCATGATGGTGAATACCCTTGTCAACTTTTATAGGTGCACCATCGAAAGCATTCTGTCTGGATGTATCACTACCTGGTATGGCAACTGTACCATTAAGATCGGAGACAGTTACAGAGAGTGGTGAACTCAGCTCAGGCAATCACAAAGGCTAACCTCCCATCTATAGAATCCATCTACCAGGCCCGCTGTCAAGGAAAGGCCGCCAACATTTTCAAAGATCTATCCCACCCTGGAAATGTTTTTCTACAACCTCTACCATCAGGGAGAAGGTATAGAAGCCTGAACACACACACTAGATGGTTTCGTGACAGTTTCTACCCTACTGTTGTTAGAATACTGAATGGACTCAAAACTCTTAGCATTCACCTGTACCTGTGTTTTTGCTTTTGCTGCTGTTTACTTATTAATTACTTATCTCTATAATCTGCCTGTATTGCTTGCAAGACAAAGCTTTTAGAAAGCTAGTTTTTAAGGTAGCTTGGGGGAAAAAATTACTTTGCTTATGGTTAATTGCAAAAAATGCACAGCCAAGATTTTCAAAATAATCCCAAATACTGCCTCCCAAGCCATCCTAACAGCTCTGTATCTACTATAAACAGCGCCCAAAAAGTATTAAAAATTAATGTACAGTTTGGTAAATTAGTCCAAATTCCTGAATTATCGAGTCTGGCATGATTAGCAGTTTAGAAGGAGGGAATCATAATTTATAGACTTGAAAGTAAGTCAGCTCAATGAAGGTTGAAGTTTCGTGCATTGCTCAAGCAAACCTCTCAGTACTCGCTGCTGTTGAGAGAGGATGAGCTAGGTGAATATATAAATTTTGGCATTATGCTAATGGTAATATGAATTTTTAAAACTTGGACGTCAATACTTGTCACTCCCTCCTTGCCTGCCACACAATTCTCCTTGCGCCAAATAAACTTAATGCAAACTAATTTTTAAAATGCTTAGTCAGATAAATCAGTGAAAAACTGACATTTGATTGATTGAATGTGGGATTCTGCTTGGCAGCATCTAAAGCCAAGAAATTTTGATTTCAAATTGATGCCCTGGATGGATATAAAAAGGAGCACAATCTTGATGAACTGCATGTGTCAGCACAAGTGATCTCTTTCATGTTTAAAAATGACATTGACACTAAAAATGATAAAGTACTCAGAAATAAAAAAAAGTATGAAGCATTACTTTTAATTATTATGTAGACTTGTTTTGTAATGTCAAGTCATTTACTTTGCTCAACTGCTGAGACCAGTAAGTAAAAGCTTGATAGAGTTCAGTTGCACAGGAACATTGTCCTTGTAAATCACCACTTGCTGAATCAGAGGAGTTGGAACATTCAGTAGGTCTTGGATATTAAGTTTTTTTTTTCCCCTCTCAGCAATACTGGGTTCAGTTTCTGAGTCTCTCATATGTTGCCTCTGATTGTGCCCTGTTACAATGTCAGTTAAAGTGGTCATGGCTCATTTTCATCAGAATGGAGTAGACATCATGCGATGTCATATTTCTTGTAAATTAATTACTATTTCATTCAAAAGCAACTAAAGGTTTAATCAGTGTTACAATTCTGATGAAGTTTGCATTTTTCAAGTATTTCCTCATCGCTGATAAATATTTCCATCCACAGTTACGAGCATCTTTACACAAATAAAATCAATAAAGTGAATGCAGATGTCTGCAGAATTTCAGCAGTGTATTGTCCATATACTTCGTCACAGTTTGGAGGATACGTGCCAGTCTCTGCTTATGAGATTTACAAGTAGCACCCCTGCCTCTGAGCCAGAGGCTCCTACTTCTTCTCCTATTCCAGAATTTGTTGGGGATGAAAGTGGTTCTTTGTCATGGTTAAACAATTGAATAACCAACCTGCTAACCCTTTACAACCATGACAGGTGGTAAGAGCAAGGGAGATTCCTGGTCAGCCAGGTTTGATGCAGAATGGTGCCAGTCAGGCTATAACTACTTCTCTTTCAACTCTTCTAAATGAGTATGAATAGTTTAGACAGCCCCTGATGTGGTAACTTGTCATTTTGAACATAAAGAGAGAGGCCTATCAGGTCTCACAATCTATGAGGTAAAAACAATGACTGCAGATGCTGGAAACCAGATTCTGGATTAGTGGTGCTGGAAGAGCACAGCAGTTCAGGCAGCATCCAAGGAGCTTCGAAATCGACGTTTCGGGCAAAAGCCCTTCATCAG